>NC_081837.1:5715921-6026842 GCF_030867095.1 Alligator mississippiensis
GAGCATGGGGCTCGGCCCCGCCCCGGCCCCGCCCCCTCCGCCAGGCCCCGCCCCCCGTCGGGTGGTGTGATGGGGAAGCGGTTACTTCGGGTCACCCACCTCTGACCCCGGCTTCGGTGTCGCCACCCCCCCGCGCGCCCCCATTGGCTCGCGCCTCCACCCTCGAGGTGGGTGTGACCAATGGGAGAGGCCCGCCGGGAGGGGGCGGGGCCAATGGGAAGACGCCGATGGTCCGAGCTGCAGGCGCGCCGCTGCCACTGGCTGGCGAGGCGCGGAGGGAGGGGCCAGTGGCGGCTTTTCCCCAGTACACACCACCCCTCCATTATAACGTAGCCTCTTCCGCTGCCTTTAACCCGTTGGGTGCCGCGCGGCTGCGCTTTGCGCTCCACGTGCAGGCCCTGCTCAGGTCCATGCAGGGAGCTGCCCCCACTGCCAGCCCTGACCTCGACCTCACCTCGGCCCTGTCTGGGTCCCACTGCAAGCCAGGCAGCTGCAGCTGGGCAGCGAAAACCCACCTGGTTGGGGCAGGCGTCTGGTCCGCGGCAAACGTGTGCCACAGGGAGCTGAGACCTGGCCGCTCTGCATCAGACACGGGGGCAAGAGGTGGGAAAAAGGGTGAATCCGGCAAAATCCAAGCTGGGCAATGACGCTTCCCTCTGGCAGGGCCTGCCCCTGCATCTGCTGAAGGGAGCTGCAGGTCACCCAAGCTCAGGCCACGAGTTAGTCTCTACACGGTGCCAATCTGCCCCCGTCTTTAGCGCATGGGGTGCCTGGCCTGGGCCAGGCAACTTATCCCAGGGAAAGAAGTCTTAGAGCCAACAGTTGCAGGTCTGGGCCCTGCCTCCACCGGTTCTGCCTTGCAAAGGGCCTTTCCAAACCCAGCCCCTACATTAGGGATGCCGCTGCAGCACTGACTTGGAAACGTTCAGGAAGGGGCTTGGACTAAATCGGCGTTTCTCAACCCACGGGTCGCAGCCCAAACGTGGGTCGCAAGAATATATGAAAAGGTTGCGAACAAAGCTTAAAAATGAAGCAACAAACTTTAAAATGGATTCTTCTTTAAAGGAGAAAACATGGGAAACCAGGGCTTTTCCCTTCAGCCTGCAAGGGGCTGCTTGGGGCCCCTCACACCCACCCCCTGCCCTATACACCCACCCCCTGCCACACATCTCCCACACACCCATCCCCTGCCCCATACACTGGGGGCTGGGATCTGGAAGTGGGGGGCAGCAGGTTGGGAGTGAGGGGCACTGGGCTGGGACCAGCCATGCATCTTTACAAAAGGGTCCTGTTACAAAGAAGGTTGAGAACCACTGGACTAGATGACCTTGGGAGGTCTCTTCCAACCCAGCTTCTCTATGACTCCAATGCTGCTGAAGCTAATGCACAGGAATATGTGGCATGTATGATAGTTCATTCCTTAGGTTGTCAGCAACCACGGGAAAAGAGGAAGGCAAATACATTGGGAACACCGCTGTGAATAAAACCTGCCTTCTCAATAGCTTCTGCTCTGTTTCACAGACACTTGGCTGAGCAAGATTTTCTGTGCAGGGATAGTTACAAAAAGCAAAAGCATCACAAGTATTCTCATGAATAGTGGTCACCACGCTCACGCCAGAAAGCCCTGTGTGGCTATTTTGATTATGTTCCTTTTCTTCCCTGTCCCACAGACTGTAACAACTATAAATAACCTACATATAGGAGAAGGGGGGGTTTTCCTCTTTATACAGCAAATCTGAGGGATCCAGAAGACACAAATAATAAACTATGATTTTTGTGGCCAATCGTACAGTAGAAGCACGGGCTAAAAGTCTTTTGTATGAAATATTCAGATCAAAAGAGTAGATAAATTCATAAAAAATCAAAAGGTCATGTGGTTTTCAAAAGTCAAGGCTGAAGACCCTAAGCCTAACCCTGATTTTTGGAACCAAAGGCTGTGAGAAGTGGGTGATGACTCTTAGGTCCTGTGGCAATTCATCCCATAGTCTTGGGCCAGCCTTTGCGAAGCCTGTCTCCCACACAGGCAAGCTATCTTCTGCCAGAGGAAGAGAATCTGTCAACCAGAGTTCTCCACCTGTAGCTTCAGGCAATTTTTTAGGGCCCTGACCACCTTAAAAATGAGGAGAGATGCCTCACACTGGATGCTCTATTAGAAAAGGGGCCAAGGTAAGGAGATGAAGACAGAGCTGATGGGCTGATATGTCAGCTCTCATGCCAAGGTGTGTGCACACATAACCAGTATGCACCATGCTTGCCGAAATTCCTGTTTGGGTCTCTGTACCTTTTTAACACTGATTGTTATTATTACTACTATTGTGGCTGCTGCTACTACTATCATCATTATCGTTACTTTTATTAACACTAGTATGATGATGATGATTATGATTAAGTTACTCCTCCTAAAGGCAAGAAAGTTATTTGAGAGTTGGAAAACATTAGGGGGGGAAGGAAATGACTTTTTTTGTTTTTTAATTTATTTTTAATAGAGTTCTGTTTCATTTGCTGATTTCTCTTTTCAAGAAGAGCTGGGAAAGGTTAGTGAGCATTGGCTTAATACTAGCAGATACTGAGCTTCAGTGCACTCTCAAGTGAGTAGGAGTCAAGGGCACTTGGCGCCCTGTAAGACTGTATCCTAACTCAGACCTAATACCTACATGCAAACTCAAATGAATCAGTTTGCATTAGTTATAAAAGGAGCCCCAAGAATTTGGAGATGGTAGATAGAAAACTATTAAACTGCTTAATCCACTATATTGATCTTCAATTTCCCTTGCATTTAAAAAAAACCCCAAAGATGACAAGTGGTTGGCTCATCTTCGCTGCTGTACTTGAGTATTTCGGTCATGCTAAAATCTGCATTCTGTGCATCTGCCCTTCCCATTTTATTCACTCAACCAATAAACACTACTTAAATCCTGTTGGAGGAATGATTTGCTACATATAATTAAACCCTGTAACAACTTTTCAGTTTGAGAGCCAAGGAAGAAAGCAATGCGTGTAAAACAGACAAAAGTACATATATTAACATGAGTATGTCACAATCAAACATGGATTGGGAAAGTGCCACTGACAATAAACCATGATAATCTCAGCCTTAAGCGAGCCTCACATTTGATGGCCTCGAAGCAGCATTTTAATTACTATTAGGATGCTTAACCTTTACATGGACTTTGCATCCTGGAACATTTCACAAAGAAGAGGCTTTGTTAAGTGACTCACCCAAAATATTTCATTTATTTGAATTATAAATTCATTGGACTTTTAAACAAGTCATTAGAAAAGCACGTGGCTAGTGGCTTTCAGACCTGCTCTTGTTCCCATTGACAGCAGTAGCAAATTTACAGTAACTTGGCTTCAGTGTGAGCAGGATGCCATAATCTGGTCAATGGGATTTGGGGGAAATTGGGAGGAGCAGGTAAGGACCAGCCCAGCCACTGTGATCCCAATCCTGCCCTTAAAGGAACAAAGCTCAGTTCTGCTGCTGATTTAGATAAGAAAGGCTGAGTTCCCAGACTTCTATCTAATTTAGGCAGAAGAGCCAATCGTTATCAATGTGCTCAAAGCCTAAAAACCCAATGTATACTGGTAATATAATGCCACAAGGTCAAATACTTCTAACATAACAGGCATAAGATACATTGCTCAGATACGAACCTTCCCAACGTGTGTTGAGTGTTCAACTAGCAGCTTGTGGACTGTACACATTTTATGCATGACCTTAGCAGAAGTCCTGATTAAGTCTTTGTGTCTTTCTTTGAGAAAGAGAGAAAGACACATCTCTATCACAAAACATTTTAAATGCTGTAACCCTCTTCAGGAGAGAATTATTTTTATTTGGCTTACAAATGCATGATGCCCTGTACTTAACTTTGCACATGCAAAAAAGCCACCCAAGCACATTTTTCTTGTAAATACACGTGGCCTCGGAAGTGAAAATAAATGCAACTGGAAAAACAGTGAAAGCTTCATTACCTGAATGGTCCCACACCTCTCTGGCAACACCTGATAATATCCCCAGCTCCACAGTGCCCAGAAGGATCACCCTGGCTTTGAAGTGTTAGTGACGTCATCCATCCCACAACACAGAACGCAGGTCCTGGCAGGTAGGTAAAAGAGGAAAAGCTTCTCTATTATTTTGCTTTTTTTAAAAAGTGTTATTTTTTCACATGCATGTATTTCGGAAGTTTTAACAGACTTATCAGTTGCTGTCACATAAACATCAGAATTAAAACATTCATTATGATAAAGCTGAGCATCTCTTTTTGTTTAGAGAAACAATATAATGGTCCAACCTCTCTCTACTTAGCAGGCTATTTGCCATTTTCAGACTCACCCCGTCTGATGTCCTTTTATTGTTTTTAAATTCTTTAAGGGCTTTTTGAACTTCAAAGGCATCCTGGGGATGGTTTAAGAGTGGAAGCAGAGTGCTGTGTGGCTCACTCCTCCTCTTCTGCAACCAGCAGCACTAAATTGGAAAGTGAAAGTACCCATCATAACAGTAGGCAGGTTCTTGGGGTAAATCTGATATCTTTTATTAGACCAACTAAATCATTATTTTAGTCGACCTAATTAAAAATATCAGATTTACCCAAAGAACCTTATCTGCCTATGTTCTTAGACCAACACGGGTACCACCTATACCCCTGCAACATAACAGTAGGCAGACAAGGCTCTTTCGGTCAATCTGATGTCTTCTATTCAACCAACCAAAATAGTTGGAAAAAATATGTTTTACAAGCTTGTGGGTACAAACACCCTTCTTCAGGCAGAGGGAGCGTCACCCAAAAAACCTTGTCTGCCTATGTCCTTAGACCAACACGGCTACAACCGACACCCCTGCAACATAACAGCAGTATTTAACATTCACCTGACCCTATCACCATCCTCCAGCTCCACCAGTGACTACATGGGAAAAAGTTGAGACTAAGAACGAAGCAAAGGGAATCAGTTTTGAAAATAATTCCAAAACAGCTACACCTGCAGAAGAAAGTATTCTGACACAGACAAAGGCTGGGTTAGCACTTCACCAAGGTCTAACCCAGTGATTTCTACCAGTTAAGCAGGGTTTGAGTTTCTTTCAAACTTTAGCAGAAAATATATACTGCTTACTTGCTTAGCATATTTTATTTAATATAAATGATCTTAACATATGACAACAAGTTTGGCCTTAATGAAGGTTCTTGTTACTGTAAATTTGATTTTAAATGGGAGAGGCAAGAATCACTTCCATTCAAAAACCTGTCTAACCCTATCCCAACTATACAGTTGGTCCAATAATAGATATCACCCAAAGAAATCCTTGCCTCTCACATTATTTCTGGATCATGACGGCTACAACACCACACTTACACTGCCATTTTAAGCGGGAATTTTTTTTTAATTTAACCCTTAATTTTATCCACCTCAGATATATGGAAGAAGCAGCCTATCCAAGTACTAAGGATTTAATAGTACGTGCAAGCACTTGCCACTTCATCTTAGAAAAAAGAACACACAAAAATCCTCTGGATTTATCAATAATGATAACAAAGTCAGATTGGGCCACTATATAATTAGTCATTTTTAAAGCAGGGCATAATTTTAGACTAACAGAAGTATCCAACCTTTAGCCCACAATCAAAATAAACAGCATTGTGGCTATTTGGCTTTTTAAAAACAGAAGTTTTAGCAGAAAAGGTGATCTCTATTGCCACCTTGTGTCAGATATTAGAAAATGCCAGTTCCTGGTGAAAAATGGCTCAGCACATCCTAGCACTTGATGAAAACAGAAATGTAGGAGAGGAGTCTGCTTGGATTCTCATATATTTTGGATGATTACCTTATGTGATAACAAAGAAAATGTTTTCACCATTTACGTCTGTCTGGGAGTCTGACACCCCCTCTTTCTAATGAAGACGTATCTCTGTGCTCCATGCTCTTCTTGTCCTGAGATTGTTTAAATACAGTGCATTTCTCTTGGGGCCCCTCTTGAACCTATTCTAGAATTCAAACCTAAAAAATACTGAGGCCCAGTTGGTAAGTGCAGGGCACTAGTTCTTCATAATCTGCACAGGAAGAATATGGTTTCTGGGTGGAGTTCAAGGTCTTAGTACTAACCACAAGAAAACCTAAATTGCTTGGACCTGCCTTCTTGGAAGACACTTCTTTCCCCACGTAGCAGTGTTACATGGGAAGCATTCATGAGAACGCCTCTTCAGCATATAACAGGATGCTGTTACAGTATATGCTGAACAGCATATAAAGTTTAGCACAATGAGTTTGCATATAAAAGTTGCTGCCTGAGCGTTCTCCAGGACTGAACTTCATTTTGAAACAAGCTCAGGCTTCCCTTGGTTCCAAACAGACCAATTCTGTCAGCCTTTTCGGCACACCTGAACCAGGCTTCACACATATCCTAAGCCAGTAGGGGAATTTGGGCCTATAAATAACGATATTTGGATCAATCATTTACCAAATCCTGAATACTCACTTCCAAATCTAGAAATTAATCAGACTACAATGAATTATGAATCTCATTTAATCCCTCCTGATCAGTTATCAATATTGAGATGCTGGGAGCTTTACCAACTAATTTATAGATGCAGATACATTGGTTTCATTAATGGAAGCAATAAGAGAAGAAAAAAAAAAAAAGGCTCTATGATCATGAATACTGTATTTACGTCACAATCATGGATTCAATATTGGCATTTAGTTTGTGGTCTGCACGCTACGACCTCAGCCCAAAAAGCAGGTGGATTGTTTCTGACTGCTTGTATCACTAAAAGATTTCTAATGGAACAAAACCACAAACCCTACACAAGGGACCAAGATATGCTTGCAAATTATGTTGATTATTTTCTGCTAGGGTAATGTTCTGGAATGTAGCTGGTTAAAAACTTTGAAGAATTAGTGAGGAAAAAAATCAACATCATTTAGATTTCACATCTATATACAGCCAAAGGCACTCTCTAAAGATACCCAACAAGCAGGTTGGCCATACAGGTAATATACAGCATCTCTTCTACACTCAGTAATTTGACCCTTTATATTTCAAGTGTTAAAGGGTTATTATCCCTTTATATTTCAAGTGTGTTGGTCCCAGTTATCTGTTTAAATATAAACAGTCCCAAAGGAGTTTCAGCTTCTCCCGCTGAGTCACTAATTAGAGGCAAACGGATTTTTCTCGTTGAATGTTCTAGCTCAAAGATAACGCTGGTACCTACAGCATTTTGAATGTTTCTGTTACTATGGTAACTTCTGCATCACTGAATTGGCAACTACCTTGGTGAATAAAAATCACGTACACACTTACAAGACTGGCCTCATTTGCAAAAAAAAAACAAAACCCAAAAACCAACCAAACAAAAAACAACCCCCCAAAAACCAAGAATATGTGAATCTGGTGTAAGCGACAGGAAAAAATTGGCTGGACAGAACTTAAAGAAAAATTTGGCTGACACTTCCCTCCTCTTTAGGAATGGTTTTGTGACCATTAAGGACTTTTTTTTTTATTACAGCTGACTTGCTCTTTCAATACAGCTCCCTCTCCCAAGATTATCTTTGATGCTGAACCTAAACACAGTCCTTCAGATTAAACATAGCAAATTACACCACTGTTATCTATGTGTCCTCACCTCTGGTCTGTAATTGTATCTATTTGTTGGGCTGGTGGTATTTTGGTTTCAAACATTTCACACATTTCTACTCCATAATACCATGGAGCATTTTTGGACTGAGAGAACGGCTGCTAGAACTGAAACCGAAGGTCAGGGTCATGTAAAAGTCAGCTCCAGAGACAAAGTTGAGCTCTAGTCCCATTTCTACAGCATGCTGCTCTAATGATCCACGCACTCTCATCTCAAATTCTTTGCATATTTAAGTCCTGACCTAGACTTTGCACCCTGCAGCAACTTGAGGTGCTTTTAGAGTTGCTATAGAAATATAAGAAATCCACAAATGGAAGCAAGAGGTCAATTCACTGGACGCTATTAATCTATCATGACCATTCCACATAGGCCCAAAGACTGAGACTGATGGGTAGAAAAGTCCTCAGAGTTATTATCTAAGAGCACACAACTATCTAAGGCACCCTTCTGCAAGATGGGAGAGCAAAGGGAGATGAACGGTACCACTGCTGGCATCCTCTGTCTTCTACCCCACTAGTCAGCAGAGAGAGCGGAGAACATCTCTCCAATCTTGCAATGTTTTAGGCTCCATGCAGTAAACGGAATAAGACATTGGAGACACAGGCGTGCCCCATTTCGCCTGGTAGATTCTCCTAATAGGCAGTCGTTAAGTCCTGAGAAATCACAATTTGATGTGATGTGAGAAATGTAATTATATTAGTCCACAACTCTGAATAACCCGATTTCAAGGTTGTATTGTGGACAATAATGACTATAGTTTTGGTTTAGTTTTTCCTGCTGTTCCTCTGTTATTGTTTGCTTGGTTTTTTCCCCCTCTACCTTTCAATATACAAACATAGGAGGAATCATTTAGTTGTGAAATGCTATAGATATAGAAAAGAAAAATCTCTCCCAGATCCTAGGAGCACTCAGCATCAAATACGATTGCCCTGGTCAGTTCAACTATAACTACTATTACTAGCCAACTTTATACATTTTTTTGGAGGAAAAATGAAAAGAAAATTAAAGTAGAACATTCACCACAGAAAGGCAAACTGAAGGGCTGGTGTTTTCTTCATTCCCCAGCTCTTGGCAGGCCAAGAGCTCAGCACATCAGTAAAAGCTGTCTTTGTATAGTCGGGAGTGATATGCTGAGCACCCAAAAATAGCAGGGGACAAACAGGGAGAGACTCTAGATTTCACATCCACACACAAATCTCAGCTCTCACGCAAGGCAACTTTGCATAACAATTGCAACATTTAAAAATTTGAGCCAGATGCTGCTGTGTAATCCTTACCACGCCATTGCACCCGGCCCAGATGCATGGGCAAGAGGATCTCCACTTTCACTGAGCACTTCCATAAGAATTCAGTGCTCTTGCTTCCATATGGCCCCCAAGCCTGAAGGAGAAAGTACTCTAAAAAGGTTTCATAGTAAAGAGCCTGTGACATCTAGAAAGATTTGCATCTTCTTGTAAAATGTTAATTAACCAAACTCTCGAGGTTGGCTCCGCTTCACTTCCACTCCTTGCTAAGCTAAACAGTCCTCTAATGTCCAAAGGCAGGTCGAAACTTTTTAAACATGCTGGTTCCCACATCTCACCTAATCCAGAGAAAATTACTTTCCTTCTCTCCTGCTCTCTGAGAAGCATGAAGATGCGCTAATCAGACAAAGACGAGGAGTCTATATTAATGCACCAATTGTGTGCATCCTAATACCCAGTGCAACAGTCATTACTGCATCTGTTTATTTGAAGTTCCCTGCCCAGCAAGTTTGCAGAATACAACACCTCCTTGTGACATGTTACAAAGCCCAAATGATCCGCACTTAATGCACATAATGTATGCCTTTCTATTGTGGTAGTAAGACATAGATGGATCTGAATTTAAGAAGTCTTTACGGACTGTTATAATACAATATATGGGGACTACGAAAATAGCTCTGGATATTGCATATCCCCTGGCTTCATTCAACTGCACTCATCATGACTTCATATGGCAAATAACACATCCTAATGTGTCAGAAAACTGCTACTACCAGAGACAGCATTGTCACTCCCTCCTAACAGAGACTAGTTCCCAGGCTGTCAAAGTGTTGCTTTGTGAAAGACAAGGATTTGACTCCTGGTCCCAATTATATGCTCTCCAACCCAACTGAGGCACAAGGGGATGTGAAGGGGAAGAATGCAGATCAAAAGCAGAAAGGAAGTTGTGCATCCTTCTACACTGGCACCTCCTGGCGGATCGGGAGCAGACCTGGCCTCAGGAAAGGAGGAGTGGAGAATACGGGCAGTAGCAAAACAATCCACTAAACACAAAGGATAAACACCACCGCTGTATTAAGAGGCCATTTTAGTAAGCTCCGTTTTGCAGACCTTAGAAATGCTGCCATTTGCCTTTTCCTGTAGCTGTTTAATAACCTGCAGTTAAAATCTGACAACTCAAAGCAAAGAACCTCAAGAAGGACCAGCACCGCCTAGCTTCTAGCGTTCAAATCTCACATCCTCATTGAACAGTTATAGGCACGCGCGAGTCATATATCTTATACACCTACAGCATTGTACGCTCTTACCCAGAATAGAGCGCTCCGCTCACAGAAGACTAGGATATAATACGGTAAAATGATTGCCCTAAGTTATTTCAAACCCTCCCACTGTGTCGATGGCAATTCCAGTTAAGGTGAATTTCTACAGTCCTGAGAATTAGGCGAATGCTACAAAGTAAAGGTGGCCACAAGTAATTACAAATAAATTTGCTCCATGCCCCTTTCATGCCCGCCCTCTACAAATTACCCTGGGAAGTGTCTTTACTAGCAGGATTGTTTGCACACACCATTTTTGAACAAATGCTATTTGAACATATTGGCGTAAGCTTCTATTGCACCCAGGAGTACAAACACCAGCAGACTCTCCCTATGCCTGAAGAAGGGTGTTTGTGCCTGAAAGTCTGTAACGAACAATTTTTCCAACCAATTAGTTGGTCTAATAAAAGCTATCACATTTTACCCAAAGAACCTTGTCTGAATAAATGCTATACATTGGGGGGGGGGGGGGGGGTTGTTCTGAAAACAAATTTAAAAACAAGCATTCATACTAGAAACCTGCTTCAAAGAGATACTCTCATCCAGTCACAGAACAAAAACACGGCTGTACAGCTCGTTTGTCCAAACTAAGAAACCAAACAGACAAACGTGACCATCAAATATTTGCAATGAATTGCTTGGGAACAAGCTACAAACCAAAAAGTAATTTCTGAAATGTCTGGCAAATCACTTCCAAAAGCAAATAAAAATGGCCCAGCTTGTGAAACTTTCTGAACAGATATCAAAGCAAAATATAGACACACAATTCATTAAAAATTATTCACTTAGATCTACCTAAAGTTCCTCTGTAAAAAAAAATGAATCCCTAGGAGGGTTGGAAATTGGATTGCGACCCTCAAGACTCATTTTACACAAGCCATTGAACAGCTATCAGATGGTAACAGCTTTCGGCCACTAGCAATCTGGTACGCATTAGGACAGACAGGCCAGAGGCAAAGGGCTCTTTATATTATTATCAGCCCCCCTGTGATCTACTTCATACTGGAGCCCACGGATGTTACGCTAGGCTATTGATCTGAACAAGAGGCCTGTTCCACAAATCATGTTTTTAGGAGCAGGGTTGCTTAATTTATTAATCCTGAGGTGCATTTTCCTTCACTCCACAGCCAGAAATTCACATCAAGCCCCTCTTAGCACAATGGCCAAGATCGTTGTCATTCTTTTTCCTCAGCTGCCAGCCTCAAGAAATCCTAATTTTCTTTGATTTATCATAAATCTGCATTGTTTTCCTCCTCTCTACTTACTAGCAATAAGAAGCAGCAGCACATCAGACAGAGCCAAGCTACTACGGACTGAAACGAGGGGCCAAATTGGAGCGACATTAATCTAGTTTCAGGGCTCCTGCTCTGAATGCATCCGTGTGCCGACTATCTTTACAAACTATCTTTGACTATGTTTTAACTCCAGCAGCATGGTCTAGTCATCAGAATCAACAAAGGGAGCAAAGCTACTTGTAGAAGCAATAAAAGTCTCACTGACATTACAAATTCTGCATCCCCTGAATTCTTAGATTAATACCAGTAAAAAAAAAATCCTAGCTATTCATACAAAAAGAAGCACCAAAGTTATGCTCAATTCTACGTAACTACTAGGTCTCATTCTCTCTTTCCTAATGCCTTTATAGTTATTTACATCCATGCAAAGCAGGTACAAAATCTTTGTAAAATATTTATCAATGATTATGCAAAATGAAAGCCAGCGGGGGGGAGGGCATTATTTTTTCTGCCCCTAAGAAATCTGTTTTGAGTTTAATTTGAAGAACTCCTAATCCTATCAAGGCTGGGATCTTTTACTGATTTTTTTGTGAAACTCCAGGAGGTTTTGGAACACAGAAGTCAGAAGACGCCACACAAATTTGGAGTGAAAGCAGTGTTCACGCAAACTGCTGAGCATTACAAAGCTGCGGATGAAACACAGCCCCGGGAATCTGCAAGCGTTATCATTTTTCTATTATTAAATCTGAGCATTAGTCAAGTTTTGATGAGCAAAAATGACAAGAAAACATTTTAACACAGTTTTTCCGATGCGTTGCTTACCACTTTGTATCCACATACCTTGCTCTGTTCCAGTTAAGTGTTGCCATTTATCAATGTAATCAGTCCAATTGCTATCTAGCACCATAGAAAATGTTTATAGACTGACAGGTTTACCATTCAAAGCCAAATAAGCTTGCATAGCTGTACATCTGATAAATGCACAGAAATACTCTGGTAAAGCACTGGATCAAGTATGAGACTGTTATTCTGGAAAACTCCATAGTGAAGGAGGATGCCCTGGGATACACACCAAAATACAGGCTCTAACAAGCCATTTTTTTCCTTAAAGGATATATGAAAATAGGATCAGCAGAAAAATCCCAGTAGTCTAGTTGCCAAATGTTTGCCAGTGCCTCCAAACCACTCAAAACAAGCCATTTTAAGCTTAAAAAAATACCACTATTTTTGTATCACTGTCATATACAGCTGCTCTAACGGAAGTTTCCCAATCACAGGCCCTGGTTCTCATGGAGGATTCAAGCACCCTGAAATCTGCCAGGAGGGCAATACAGCAGTGCACAGGCAATCCAGGAAATTTCTGGAGGGTGTTGGGGACAACTTCCTGGTGCAAGTGCTGGAGAGGCCAACTAGGAGCCATGCTCTTCTTGACTCGCTGCTCACAAACAGGGATGAATTGGTGGGGAACGTAGTAGTGGATGGTAATTTGGGCAGCAGTGACCATGGGATGATTGAGTTCAGGATCCCGAGGAAAGGAAGGAAGGAGACCAGCAGAGTAAGGACCCTGGGCTTCAGAAGAGCAGACTTCGACTCAAAAAACTCATGAGCAGGATCCCCTAGGAAGCCAGTCTGAGGAGAGGAGTCCAAGAGAGCTGGCTGCACTTTAAACAAGTCTTACCGAGAGTGCAGGAACAAACCACCCCAAGGAAGACGAGCAAATACAGCAGAAGACCAGCTTGGCTTAGCAGGGAACTCTTCTGTAAACTAAATCACAAAAAGGAAGCTTATAAGAAGTGGAAACTTGGACAAATAACTAGGGAGGAGTATAAAAGCATTGCTCAGGCATGCAGGAATGAAGTCAGGAAGGCCAAAGTGCAATTGGAGTTGCAGCTAGCAAGGGAAATGAAGGGTAACAAGAAGGGTTTCTACAAGTATGTTGGTAGCAAGAGGAGGATCAGGGAAGGTGCTGAATGGGGGAGGCAACCTTGTGACAGAGGATGCAGAAAATGCTGAAGTGCTCAGTGCCTGTTTCACCCCAGTCTTCACAGGCAAGGTCAGCTCCTAGATTACTGCACTGGGCAGCAGTTTGGGGAGGAAGTGAGCAGCCCACAACGGTGAAAGAACAGTTGAGGGACTAGTTAGAACAGCTGGACACACACAAGTCCATGGGGCCAGATGGGATGCACCTAAGGGTGCTGAGGGATTTGGCTGATGTGATTGCAGAGCCGCTGGCCATCATCTTTGAAAACTTACGATGATCAGGAGAGGTCCCGGATGACTGGAAAAGGGCAAACGTAGTGCACATATTTAAGAAAGGGAAAAAGGATCCAGGGAACTACAGAATGGTCAGCCTTACCTCAGTCCTTGGAAAAAATCACAAAGCAGACCCTCAAGGAATTCATCTCAAAGCACATGGAGGAGAAAAATGTATTAGGAACAGTCAGCATGGATTCACCAAGGGCAAGTCATGCCTGACCAACCTGATTGCCTTCTACCATGAGATGACTGGACCTGTGGATGCGGGGAGACCAGTGGATGTGATATACTTTGATTTCAGCAAGGCTTTTGATATAGTTTCCCACAACATTCTCATAGGCAAGGTAAGGAAGTACAAACTGGATGAACGGACTGTAAGGTGGATAGAAAACTGGCTGGAGCATCAGGCTTGGAGGGTAGTAATCAATGGCTCATGTCTAGCTGACAGCTGGTATCAAGTGGAGAGGTCCTGGGGCTGGTTTTGTTCAATATCTTCATCAACAACCTGGAAGATGGCATACAGTGTACCCTCGGCAAGTCTCCAGATGACAACAAGCTGGGGGGAGTCATAGATACACTGGAGGGTAGGGCTAGGATTCAGAGAGTCCTAGACAAATTGGAGGACTGGGCCAAAAGAAATCTCATGAGGTTCAATAAGGACAAGTGCAAAGTCCTGCACTTAGGAGGGAACAATCCCACGCACTGGTGCAGGCTGGGGCTGACTGGCTGGGCAGCAGCTCTGCAGAAAAGGACCTGAGGGTTACAGTGGGCAACAAGCTGAATATAAGCCAACAGTGTGCTCTTGTTGCCAAAACTAATGGCATACTGGGCTGCACTGGTAGGAGTGTTGCCAGCAGGTCAAGGGAAGTGATTATTCCCCTCTCTTCAGCACCAGTGAGACCACATCTGGAGTACTGTGTTCAGTTTTGGCCCCCCACTACAGAAAGGATGTGGACAAATTGGAGAATCCTGTGGACGGAAACAAGAATGGTTCGGGGGCTAGGCGATATGACTTATGAGCAGAGGCTGAGGGAACTTGGCTTATTTAGTCTGCAGAAGAGACGACTGAGAGGGGATTTAATAGCAGCCTTCAGCTACCTGAAGGAGGGTTCAAAAGAGGATGGAGCTGGACTGTTCTCAGTGGTGGCAGATGACAGAACAAGGAGCAATGGTCTCAAGTTGCAGCAAGTGAAGTTTAGGTTAGATATTAGGAAGAATTTTCTCACTAGGAGGGTAGTAAAACACTGGAACAAGTTACCCAGCAAAGTTGCGGACTCTCCATCCTTGGAGGTTTTTAAGACCTGGCTAGACAAAGCCCTGGCTGGGATGATCTAGTGAAGAATGGTCCTGCTTTGAGCAGGGGGTTGGACTAGATGTGACCTCCTGAGGCCCCTTCCAATCCCAATTTTCTATGATTCTATCTAGTTCTGGTGAAGCAAAATTAAACGCTACTCCCAAGATTTCTAGCCCAATGTTAAAGCCCCAAATGGTTCAGGATCAGGAATGAGCCTGAACAGGGACACAGGACCTAAGCCTCCCCCAGCCTCTACTTAACGCTGTGGAGGTGCTGAACCACATCTCAGTGTCTGAGCTTGGGCCAGCCACCATCTGTGCAAAGGCTCCAAACTGAATCTCTGATCACTGGCAGGTTACATATCTCTACCAAGAGCTTCAAGTTTCACAAATGAACTGCCAAAGGCGACATCCGCCTGTTCTGGAGATCAGCTCTCAAGTTCTCATGCAAATTTGCATACATGAATATAATAAGTAGCCTTCTGGTCTCACAGCGAACAACGGGACATTTCCTCCAAGGGATCTAGACTCTGTCCACCTAAATCAGCATCGCACAGCCTCTCAGGGTATACAAACAACATTTCAAACAAAATTAACATCACAACAGAAGCAGCAAAAACACATTACAGTCGAACAAACAGCAACAACTGTTTTGGGGGGAGATTATGGTTGCTTGGGGGGAGGGGGTTGGAAGAAGGCAATTAATTAATACTGGGTTATAATATCCAAGTTGTGGGTGATTAGGTCATGACCAGACCAGGTGTTCCACAGGGGTGGATTTTTCTACAATGTGTGTATGGGAAAGCAATGATGTACAACAGCATCATAGATGCATGCCTATAAAAAAAAAAAATCCACCTTAATCTCTGGAGCAGGACTTTGATACCAAACATAACATGTTCTGGTTCAATTGGTCTGGCACACAGAAGAGAAACAGACCTCAACGAAAACTTGTAGCTGAGCCTTCCCTGACCAACAGTTTTATGCAAAGCAAGATTCCCTCTGTTCAGGTATCTGCCCTCATTCTCCTAGCAGCAGATAAGCAAATGCAAAGAGGACTAGAGTGCAACACAGCAGGAAGGAACAGGGTAAGGTCACTGGACGGGGAAATATGGACAGGGAAGGAGCAGAGATACTAAAACAAAAAGTGAACCCGGATTCAGGAGGCCGAACAGCTGATCTCACCAATAAGGAAACTTCTGGAAGCTTACTTAAGGGCTCCTAGCGAGGAAGGGAGAATGAACTCCTCCTTGGTATAGCTACGTTGAGATCAGTGATGTCACGCCAGTGAACGCGCCCGAAAATAGAGATGAGCTGCAAGTGAATTGGTATTACACAAACTAAACCATATACCCAGGAAAATATATTACAAGCGCACTAAACACTTACAGAGGAAGACTCCATCGGAGCTAACAGGAGATAAAAACACGACACGAAGAACTTGTGGACCATGTGAGAGAAACTGTCTGATCAGGCTCCCAATCTGGTAAGGGAACACCTGCAGACTCTCTCAACCCAAACGGGGCTCGTATCCCAGCTCCATCTGGGGTGTGGTCTTTTCAGTTTATTCGGCCGAAGATCCCCTGTCCTCGTAAGGGCAGAGAGACCCCGACTGCAACTCAACACATAGATTTATAAACTTTGGTTACATAAGCCTTTCCCATAACACATGCACAAAACTCAGCAGAAAATTACTAAAATGGCATGACTTTGCTCACCCCACATGGTTGGGCCCAATCACCTTGCTTGCCCGCCTAGAATGACAGACTAGTGGCAATCTTAGTTCAAGGTTGCATCAGCCAGCATTGATCAACGGTCATACAAAGGTCACATTAATTTTCCAACATTTTCTAACAACCAGCAGGCCAAAGAAGCAGCAAATGCAGCAGGCGAGATGGGCAGAGAGGAACATCAACATGATCTAACATCTCCCCCTCCCACCTTCCTCCAAGGTTTTGGATCAAATCCGCCCTTTGGTGCAATAGGTGATTTTGATGGCCCCTTCAGTTTGGGTTGGGGCTGCGGCCCTGAACAGGTGCATGCAGACCAGTGAGTGGGAACTAGAGCCTTTCTGATTTGGGCTGAAACCTTCCACTTTCACATCACCCTGCATCTCATCTCATTCCTCACATCCCTCCTTACCTTCTCTTCTTCCTAACAAAGCGGTGTCTCGCCCTGTGCCGCACCCCTTCGCCTGCACCAAGACACGCTCCCAGCAGTCTTCCACAGCTCCTCCGCAGATTGCTTCTCACGTGGTCCTGGCAGAGCGCGTCCCGAACGTGCACCTGTGTCTGGGATATTTGCAGGGGTGTATTTGGTAGGTCTGTTGGTCTGAGACAAAAAGAAATGCAAAACTCTAGGGCACTTGGTCCAGAGATGATAGCTTTTATTAGACCAACTAAGAAATCACAAAAAAAACCACCCAAACAAACTTTTTTCCTGGGATATTTGTAGGGATTGGCGATTATTTTGCTACCAAATTGTCCATGATTGTTGTTACAGCGGGGAACAACTCCTCATCCTTCCAGCTGCACCAGGACACAGTCCTGCATGGTAGGTGAGGCTGTTTGGGCGGGAAGGGGTGTTTTGAAAAGGATCTTTTAAATGTATTTTAATTTTTTCATTGAAACAAAATGTTGTTTCCATTTTACAGGGGTGCAGGTTGTAGCCCTGCTGGTCTAAGGACAGGGGCAGGCACGGTTCTTTGGGTGAACGTGGTCTCTTTTATTAGACCAACTTACAGTTGGAAAAAAAAATTCTTAGCAAGTTAAAATATTTCCATTTCATACCCCACATATTCAAGCGGCTCCCCCCTTCTCCTCCCTTTCACACTTTGGCCCAGCCTCCACATTGAACAACCCCATTCCCCACCCAGAAGAGGAGCCCAGTAGCCACGTGCGTGGCGCAACACGCATGCGCACGCTGCACTACGGACTCTCCCTTCCCCACGTGGATGCTGCGCCACGCATGCGCACGCCGGCCAACCCCTGCAGGTGCGCATGCGGACACCGCCCCGGCTGGCCTTCACCCCTCGCGCATGCGCATATCCCGGCCGCTGGTGGCAGGGTAAGGAAGGGGGGGCGGGAGCAGCTCGCGCGGCCGAAGCACGTGGGGGGGAGGGGGGAGCGCCCGGTGGAGAAGCGGCGGCGGGAGCGACCACGTGAGCGCGGCGGCGGGGGGGTGGGAACGGGACATACCAAGAGGGTGGAAAACAACCGGGGAGCACGGGTGGGCCGGCTCGGGGCAAGTGGCTTCCTCCCCTGTTGTCTCAGTTGCCCCGTCTGTGAAATGGGTTTATTGACTAGATGCACGTAAAGCGCTGAGAGCCTAAATTGAAATGATTTGTCTTTTTTGGACAGGAATAATTGGCTGGGCCGCCTCATCAAAGCCCGCCCGCTCCTGCACCTACGAGGACCGCGCGCCGGAAAGAAACGCCGGTTGACGTTTTTGTTCGCGCCGACTGCAAATAAACCGCGGGAAGACGCAGACCCGATCTAACGCCCCGAAGGAGGGGAGTTGCAGTTTGGCGGGCAAAAATTACGGGCGCGTTATATCGAGATTTTTGACGCTGCGACCCGCGTCGGCGATCGCAACCATTACTGGGCCCCATCCGTCTTCTCCGCGCCCAACGCCCCCTCGATCTTTAGTATTATGACTCCTGGCTTTCTGCGTTTGGTTTCAGAAAATAGACTTTCGGCCGGGGTTCCTGTTGCAGTGACCGCTGGCGGCGCTGTTGCCAGAGCGGTCCTGGCCATCTGAGGGGAAACTCATCTACACTAGGGGCTCCATAGCAGCCTAATTTATTTTGGGTAGAGGCCACCTGGCCGGGCCGAGCTCAACGGCGTGAGGACCATGGAGCGCCTGGCGTCGTTCAGCAGTAAGTACCGTGCCTGCAGGTTCAGCGTGGACAAGGCGCATCAATCACGCCGCTGTTTAGGGGAAGCTGGAGCTCGCTGAGAGGAGGAGGTCGCGTGCTGCATTTCAGCACCGAGTCCAGGGACTGACAAAGGGCTGGACCTAGTCGGTTTCACACCCTGCGAAACCGACTAGCTCCGAAACTGACCAGGTCCCGTCATTTTCCAGACTTTCGATAGCAGCCCTTTGACAGCTGCTGCTTCACTGTTTTCTTCCACCGACTGGTACGCTGTCAGCCGGAGTACGGTTACGTTACAAAAGTAGATCTCGCAGCTAAAATGTGCTTGAGTGGCTCGTTCATTTCAATGATACGCAGACAGGGCATTTGTATGCTTGTAAGTTGCTGCAGAAAGCACCCAGTGCTGCAGCGCTTGCAGATGTATAAGTGGCAAAATGCACATCAGTGGGAAGAAAGTGGCAGTGGTGTGGTTTTGAATTAAAACACCTCTGAAGTGCTTTAGTTCAAAAGCACACCGCTGCCATTTTCTCTGCGCTGACACGCATTTTGCTGCTTACACAACTGCATGTGGCACAGCGCATTGCGCGTCGGCTCCCACGCGGGGCAGACTCGATTAATCGAGTCTGTTCTGAAGCGGCAGGTCTTTGGCACATCCGAGAACTAAAAAAATATGTGTATACCAGTGTTTGTTCTAGTGGAAGCAAAAAAAATTAAGACCTGCTTCATATTAGGCAGCAAAGAGAATTATGCATTTATCCAGTATGCATGTAAGTAGAGTTGACTGCAAACATGTGAACTCTTTCCCTGCAAAAATAATTCATTTAAAAATGGAATATAAACTGAGAATCTAGAAGAGTGGAGACACACTTTCTATAACCATAGGAAATACCTTGAGGGACCCTGAAAGGTCATCTAGTCCGTTCACTTGCTATTCCCAGGCAGGACCAGCTGTCTATAAACATATACCTGCATTTTAAAACTGAGACTAGCCATTTTGAATAACAGTATAAACCACAGTTGCATACTTGTGTTGCACTGGATTTCTTTCAGCATGTTTTCTTGCTGGTTTTGTAGATGACCCATTTGATAAGCCCCCTTGCCGAGGCTGCTCTTCATACCTCACAGAACCGTACATCAAATGTGCCGAATGCGGCCCTCCTCCTTTTCTCCTGTGTTTGCAGGTAAGCTGATGGTAAAAAGTGAAAACGTATGCTTTCTTGAGAAGGTTATCAAGACAATTTCTGGTGTTAACCCACTGCATTACTATTGGGCTCATATCATCTCAAGTGCACCTCAGAAATGTTTGCTCAGGGACCAGGAGAAATGTTAAAGGCTGGAGGGAAAAAAACAAAAAATTTAACATGAGCAGATGAAGGAAATCCTTGAGTAGGCAGCAAAGGACAAACCAGGAGACACGGGCTGCTGACCCATGTAGATAGCTGAACCATCATTTGTCCTATCGCCTATCATGTCTCGGGGTTTATCTTACCACTGAGCTTCCTTTAAAAGTTGGAGTACATAGCTATGAGCCACCCTTAGTATAAAATAAAAATGCTGATCAATTAAATGCATTTGCGTGAGAGAGTTCAGTTCATGGAAGAAAACATGACATGTTTGGAGCTTTGGGTAAACAACAGCTAACGTCTTTTCAGTAAAGCCTAAGAAGATTCAGAAATGAAGCTGGGGGCTTTTGACTGCACCAGTGATCTTTTAGTTCTCTTGTAGGCAAAGTTCATTCATCTCAAGATACAGTTGTACATACTACATGAGCAGGTTAAATTTCTTTTCTGTCTTTGTTTACGCATGCCTGCATATTTGCGTGTGAGTGCATGCATGCATGTGTGTTTCCTTTAACGAAAGGGAAAAACTTTTTTCTTTCATTAAGTTGCTCCATATAATGACCACCTATAAGTTTTATAAGGGGTGTTCACCAGGATCTGGGGGAAGATTTGTTCACCAGAGTGTCCCAAGGGATGACAAGGTCAAACGGTTATAAAATCGTGCAAGACTGTTTCAGGCTGGACATAAGAAAGAATTTCTTTACTGTCCAAGTCCCCAAGATCTGGAATAGCCTGCCATCTGAGGTGGTTCAAGCACCTACTTTGAATGCCTTCAAGAGAAATTTGGATGTTTATCTTGCTGGGCTCCTATGACCCCAGCTGACTTCCTGCCCCTTGGACAGGGGGCTGGACTCGATGATCTTCCGAGGTCCCTTCCAGCCCTAATGTCTATGAAATCTATGAAAACTTTCTAGGCTCTGTCTGAGGAGTGTGCCAGGAATAGATGGCTCCTCATATCTGCCTGATTTAAGTGCCACGATACATTGCAAAACACAATTACAAGTATTTCCTGGTGCTGAAGGTCAGTACGATACAGAATAAGTTTCAGAATTAGTTTAACTTTGATGTTCATCATTTTTAAAAACTAAATCCACACTTGGAACCTATTTTTAAATGGGTATTTTCTGGTAACTAGTACACAAGAGAGAAAAACCAAACACAAAGTCTCAAAAAAACTAATGCAGTGCTAATCTCCTTGTTCTGCAGTGTTTCACACGAGGATTTGAGTACAAGAAGCATCAGAGTGACCATACCTATGAAATCATGGTAAGTACACAGTTCAGGTGACTTATTCATCTTGGGCCTTGTTAGGAGAGAAACCTTTTTTTTTAAACATGGCTTTACTTGATCATGGGTCTGTTAGATATAGATCCTTAAATTCAGAAATGTATAGCTATGAGGAACAGAATTCTGCGTGGAGAGTAATGGCAGCTAACTACGTAGTGGTGCATAGGGGCTTTTTATTTTTTGTCCATATGTGGCTCAAACTCTTTTATTAAAAAAACAAACAAACAGGAGGCAATTTTTCTATCCCATGAAATAATTTTCTATGCACCTCATTAAGGAGCTAAGAAACTTTTTTGGAAATAACGTGGCTAGTTTCTGTTTCAGGTCTTCGCACTTTGTAGAAGTACCAGAAATAGAACAAAATGCAGCCTCATGTAATGTTTTATGACATTCTCACAAACTAAGAGAGATTACAGCAGGTGATATGTGCATTTAATGATTTTTATACATCCCTGGGACACAACAAAGGCCTTAAATGGCCAGTATCAAAGCAGTGGGAGGTTTTGCCAGACTGTGACAGGGTAATAACTTCACTAGGTGGTGGTTTATACTGAAAGGATCACAGATTTTTCTTTTCCACTCTCCAGACTTCAGATTTTCCTGTGTTGGATCCTAATTGGACAGCACAAGAGGAGATGGCCCTTCTAGAGGCTGTGATGGACTGTGGATTTGGAAACTGGTGAGAATTTAGTGTCTGGACCAGAGCCAATTCGAAGTTTTCCCATTGACTGAAGTGGGTTTTGAGTCAGGTTCTCAGAATATGCTGGGGCACAGTAATTCATCAGTCAGATGGTTAGCAGAAGGCTGGGATACTGGCCTCTGTTCCCTTATCTTTCACTGATTGTGTGTAGCATTGAGGGTGGGATGGAAATCGCTGATGACCTAGTACTTACTACAGGCTGCTAAGAATCTGAGGGATGCAAGAGTTCCCTCCACTTGCGGTGAAGTCTGTAGGATCTGAAGGAACTCGGCAATATGCAAGATCAGGCTTTCAATGACACTGTGCCTCAGCTTATACATAACTGTTTTACAGAAGAGTAAACTGCTTAAGACAAAGGTTCTCAAACTGTTCTGTAGCAGAGCTGGTGGTCTGCTAAGAGTTTGCCACCACATGCTGCAATCTCTTCTCTCTTCCAACTGCTATATCGGATCAGACAGCTAGACATACATTAAAATACTTTGCAGATATTATTTTCCATTCACGTAATTGCCATAGTTGCCACAGGGATGATATACATTTGCAAATTAAAAGAGATCATGCTTGCAATTGCGAACCAACTCCCTTCTCCTTCACGAGCCAATCCCTATATTAAAGACGGAGAACTCCAGGCTTTGCTAGAACAGAACTGTCAGGTCTTGTGGATATAACTGTAGACAAAATTAAGCCTGAAAGCCTGTTCCAATTTCCATTTTGAAAAGGACGTTGTCCTGGATGCTTCTTGCAGTATTTTAATCACATTGATTGTCACGTTTCTTTATGCTTAAACACATATTGGCTTTGTTCATTTTTTTTCCCCTATCCTATTTGGCAAAAGCGTTTTTTTCTACCTAACAACACCCCCCCCCCCCCCCCATGCGCACACATACACAGTTCTGAGCTTAGTAGAAATAAGCGTCTACTTATATGTCTAAAATGTGTGTGTGTGTTTATACACATACACATGCATCTTCAACTTACAATACAACTTAATGCAAATAATTCATGCTTTCAGAACATCTCTCACCCAAATTAATGTTACAAAAGGAATTAATAAGCTTCCACATACCTGTCCAAGATTTCAAGGGACTGTTCATACATGCAGAATGCAGCTACCTGGTGGGGGTAAAATACAACAGTGGTTTAATATTGCTACGCAGAGAAGGGAGAAAGTTATATCTTCATTTAAGCGCAAGAGGAATTTGGGAGACTGAATGCGGTTATGTGGCTTGGACTTTGCCATCGCTTGAGGATTAATGAAAAATCCTAAAGGATCTTTAATGACAATAATATTAAATTATTTGTCAAGTGACAACAATATGCTTGGAGCTGTAAAAACAAAAAATAAAAAAACCCAAACAGATAGTGGGGCACTGTCTCTCATCCAAAGAGTTTATAATCTGAAAATCCAAGAATTACATGGGGTCAAGATGCCTTGGTTTTTACATGGCAGTTGAAATGTGCTGCCCCGAGTCTGTGCTGAAGATATTAGTTTGGTACTGACTCAGAAGAGAGTGCCACCCCATGGATTATCAAGTCTGGTTTTTGAAGCATGTGAACATTTTGTGGAGGTCTCTCACCCATGTACTTCAAATGATAAAACATGACAGGATCACACCACGCAGTAAAAAGGTTTTACAAAGCCAAACTGTTGTAATTCACCTGCATCAATGTTGTCAGTCTAGTTATAGGCATAATGGAAGCCAGTGATAAGCTCTGAGAACCTGTGATAAATAGGTCTTAGACTCTCAGTGCCCAAATGGTGATTTTGAGAGAGCTCAAGAAAAACTGCATCTCAAGCACTTTTCCATGTTAGATTACAACAGTTTTGAGGAGAGTTGCACATTAGGATCCGAATTACCACAACTGATGATATTCTAAGGCAGTATTTTTGTCTCTCGGAGACCAAACGTCTTGTTGATTTGCTTCAGAAAATAGAGATTTAGATAATAGTTGTTGGTAAAGACCAGTGGGGTGCAAGTCCTTCTGGGCCAACTGCGGTTTGCTTGTTTGAGAGCCAAAGAATGACCAGCTCCACTTACATAATGAAACAAATCAAAACCTGTCCAAAATGGATCCCCCCCGGGCCATTAATGAAAAGAACAATGGCTGTACTCCTTTTCCCCCACCAACCGTAGGCAAGATGTGGCCAATCAGATGTGTACGAAATCCAAGGAGGAGTGTGAGAAACATTACATGAAACACTTCATCAACAACCCCTTGTTTGCATCCACCTTGCTGAACCTGAAGCAGGCCGAGGAGGTGCAGAACGCAGATGCAGCCATTCCATTCCACCGTAAGTATCCCCCGCCACGATGGACGTGGGGAGAGGGGATTGGGACATTTCCTTGCACAGTCCCTACAACAATATGCAGAGAACGCAATGAACAGACCTTAGGGGAAAATGTCTGTACTCTAGTTTTTTGGAAAGAGGATTTTCCATATTGTGAGCTGAGCCATTGGTATACGGATTATTTACGACTGTGTCCTGCGGGTGCCTTGAAGGGAAGGGAGGAATATGATCACCCCATGCTGAAAACACATGCACATGCACGTGCACACACGCAGCCAGTTGTTACAGGCACCTGCAGGATGTTAAGTTTATTCTATGAAGCATTGGCTTACTCTTACTTTAATATGCATCACTGCTTATATTTATCATAAAAGTGGCACTTTTGAAATGAGGCTAGCTTCCCATTCTTTCTTTGACTAACTGTCCGTTTGTATATATGCCATGTAGGAAGCTGTAGCAATTTTGCAAATTGATTAATCTGTCACAAAGTTAACATTGCTCAAGTTCTCCCCTATTTGGTAGAAGTTCCCTTACAAACCTCACATAAATCACTGGGTTCTCAACATCCTGAGGATGACATTTCATCATAAAGGATGTGCCAGTGGTTAGAGCCAGTCAAGTGGGAGTTGGAAGATCTGGTTACTGCTCCTGGCTTTCATTATGTGACCCGGGGATAGTTGCACTCTGTCTGGCTCAGCTCCCTTACATGTAACATGGGGTCTATAATGTCAGTCTCCTTCACAAAGCTGCTGTGAGCCTTAGTCCATTACCATTTGGCAGACAATAAAAATGCAGAGTTATAGGTGTTTAATTGAAACTCGCTATAAATGGGACCCAGAAGGTGGCAGCTTTAACAACCTTGTTGCTGTTAACTAAAGGAAAACTCTGACCTAAAAGTGAAGAACAGCAGAGGCTTCTGCAAGGGATTCTTTTATGTGAAACATCGAATTTGCATTTGATGTCACATTTATCATCTTGTGTTTTATTCTTACCCCCAGAGAGTTCCCTGTAAGGAGCAAAGGGTACCTCACCCCAGCACTTTTACCCATCCCTGTTTATAGACTAATCAGGCTGTCTTGGCTAACACTAGTTACTCCTGCATCTGCTGCCAAGGGAATATCTATTAATAAACTAAAGCAACAAAACCATGTATCTTCTCAGCTGCTGATGACCCTCCACGACCAACCTTCGATTCCCTGCTCTCCAGGGACATGGCTGGATACATGCCCGCAAGAGCAGACTTTGTCGAGGTAGGAATCTATCTTGTCCTATTATTTTGTGTGTGCTACTGATACTGAAGCAGATGCAGCTGCACAAGCCTCCTACCTAGCAATTTCTTTCCCAAAAAATTATAAAGGGAAATGAAATGGGGGCAGTGGATGATATAATGAAGGATTTATAGATCGGAGAGAGGTGGCGCCAAAGGGCTTGGAAAACTCCTACGTGTCCTCCCGCAAGGCAGTGCCTTGTGTAGAAGGTCTGTAAGGCAGGTTGTTATGAAACACCCCATAACAATCGGCTGCTTATGCAAGAAAGCTGGATGTGTGAATGAGATGCTCAGCCAGATCGGCCAGCTTATTTTTAGTTCATTTTTCTTACAGAAAAGTATGTGTGAGCTTGATCCAAAGCTCATTGAAGCCACTAAGAACCTTCCCATTGCTTTCAGTGTCTATGTCAGGCTTGTCAGAAAACAGCAATCATTGCATGTATAGAACCTGTCACACCCCAGGCTAAATTCAAACCTCATGCTGCCAGCAAGCACAGCCCCCAGTGGTCCATAGTTTTTTGGGGGGGGGTTTGGTATACCTTTCCTTTCTGCTTGGGAGCGATAGAAATCATCTAGTGGATTACATCACTGCATTTGAGTATTAAATCCCCATTCTGGTTGGCTGCATGTGTAATTTCTGCAGCCTTTGTAAATTATATTTCCCCTCATTAAAACCCCATTAGTGTCCCACCTACTCATATCTTACACAGGGATGTAGCCAGTTACATACAGCCATTCTCAACAGTTTTGTGTGTGGGGTGACACTGGTATTTAGCAAATGTCTCCGTTTTCAGTACTCCTCAGCTTTCATGCCTGCCCCACCTTGTTATCCAGGTTTCGAGCATTAACTAGAGAGCTCTTGTTGGTCTCCTTTGAACAGGAATTTGACAACTATGCTGAATGGGATTTGAGAGACATAGATTTTGTGGAGGACGATTCAGACATTTTGCATGGTAAGCCCTAGATCTTGACAAAAATGTTTGAAAATGATGTTTCAAAGTGCCTGCTCACAATTCTTCCCCACTTACTGATGTGTAAAGTTGCAGTATTGATCAAGTTCTCTCACCTGTGTGTGCTGGGATTTCAAACACTTGTGCATTCTTTAGTGTCTTTCCTCCCAATTTCCGGCCAAAAATATTAACCTGTGTATTAACTTAAGACAGGGGGCATTTCTCCTGTTGCAACAGTGCAAAGCAGAACATAACCTCAGGCAGTGATCCCCAACAACAGCAGGCAGCACTTCAGGAAAGGAAGTAAAGAGTACTATGTCCGGTAAAACCCAGAGGTGAAGTTTAGGTAGACATAAGATAATTACCAGAAGTTTGCCAAGAGACAGGTGGCAAGATGCTCTTCTGAAGAGTATATGAAACAGCCATAGATCTTAAATGGTCAGGACCTTAGTTTCACTGAAAGATGGTGCTGTAGGCAGCTCAGTATCTTCTACCAGCGAACTGGGACATTGCTTTACTACTGACCCAGAAGCAAAAGTACCACCTGCTGTATTATTGCAGTGTCTGCTGCACTTTGGAGTCATCCCTTCTATCCTAACCATACGTCGTTTAGGGAATTTGCTAGTGTACCTATTTAGGATAAATTCAGGCAGACACCAGGAAGATAGATGCAGATGAATCCTCAATGCAGGAAATTGAGACTACTGTGCCCTTGAGATTAAACAAAGATTGCACAATCAAGTGTGTACACGGAACTGCCACTGCACAGGGGAATGTAAAGATTTCCCTTCTCCTCCATGGAAACAAGGGCTATTCAGAGCTTCTGATTTTAAAGGGTTCAGATCCTGGAGCTGAAATGCTGTGAATAATGTTATCTAATTGCTACCAGGTAGGGGGAAGTATTTAAAACGATGTTTTAATCCATGTAGAGAGAGGATTTCTGGTTTCTCTTATTATAAAGAAGTTCAGTACTCCACAGCCCTCCACTTGCACTTGAGAGTACTCCAGCTAATCGCTGTGGGTCAGTTCTCAAATAAAGCCTTAACCTCTTCAGCCACAGAGAAGACCCAACATTCCTCAGTCTTTCCAAATGTCACAATTTAGTTTGAAATTCAGTGAGATATAGCTGAAGGTTTAAGGGTTACAAAATCTCTTGTACACAAGAAAGATTTTCATCTCCAGATGATACACTGGGAATAACAAGTTTGTCTGAATTAGAAATGGACCCCTTATTCCTTTATCAGCTTACCTGAAGAAAGTATGGACTTGTTCATTGTACAGACATTCACTACCCCATTTCTCCAACAAAAAAAGTCATAATTTCTCGCACTTCTTGTAGTGTGTTTATATGTCATTACATCAGCTCTGGTTTCCCCCAACTTCTGGGCCGAAAAGCCAAGAAGAGTCACCTTGTTCTGTTCACTAATTTTAACTTTTTCATTCATTAGTTATTCACTGAAAGCTGTTTAACCACACTTTCTCTCTCACACACAGACACACACATACTCTCACATACTTACTTACTCCCCTCCCCACTCCAATTCAGCTATTTAAGAAAGCTGGTTTCCAGCTTCCTATTAACTCCTGTCAAGCTAGGTATAAAAATAAAATTCCTTTTAAAACCTAACTCCTGCCTTGAATCTCCCATTATATACACCGTAGAGTGTCACAGTCCCTCTCGGCAGGCACGTGGCCGTCTAGGTCTCTCTCCAACCCCACGGACCCTGCAGTGGCCATCCCCTTCACTGCGGCTCCCTGGGCAGATTCTCAAGAGAGCGCCTGGGCAGAAAGTCACAGGGTCTCTCTGGCTGCTTGTCCTTTTATGTGTCAGACCTTTTCCAGTCCTAGCAGATCATCAGGTCCCTTTCCCAGCTTGTGCAAGCGGGGAAGGAACGGTGTCTAGCCCATATTCCATTGTCCGAGGTGTGATTCCATGCTGTATGCCAAAGGCATGGGGAATTTCTGAGCCCAGCCAAAGGTGCAGGTCTCAATATGACTTCAGCCAACCTTCCCTGACCTTGGGCTATTCCAGGGGCTGGAGAGGCTCTCCACTGCATTTGAGACCCTCCTGAAGACCTAAATGATAGCTGCCCTGAGGGGCTACAGCACTATCTAGAATATCTGGAACTGATTTTTACAGTGCCCCTTCTGCTTTCTGGCATAGATCCTCTGAAGAATGGCCAGCTGACATGATGCAGTTGGGGCTGGTCCTGCTTTGAGCAGGGGGTTGGGACTAGATGTGACCTCCTGAGGTCCCTTCCCACCGTCATTTCTATGATCCTAAGAAGGTCCCTGAGAGAGAGAGTCGTTGCTGGCCCACAGCTGGGGCTTCTAAGCTTCTTTACAAAGCTCTGGCCCCTTTACACACTACAGAAACCAGCCAGGGCTGAAGAACCCTTTTCTTCTACAACAGGGGTGGGCAAAATGTGGCCTGGGGGCCCCTGAAAAATTTAGAAAATTAATATTTATCTGCCCCTGGCTGCCTGTCATGCGGCCCTTGATGGCTTGCCAAAACTCAGTAAGCGGCCCTCTGCCCAAAATAATTGCCCGCCCCTGTTCTACAAGGATGGAATTTCTCTTCCCGGTATTGAATGTAAATTTGTTTTCCTTTCCTTTTCTTTTTTTAAAGAAATAAAAAAAATCCTGTCCTCCTCCTACAAATCTAGGTTCCTTGTCTACTTTATAAAAATGTTTTTAGATTATACAATGAAACTGAACCTGTTGGATTTGTTTTCTTGTCTTTTCCTGTCGGGTTCACGTCCCCAGACAGCCCAGCAGTTTTGGAATTGCATGCGTTGCACAGGAATGTTTGAGGGCTTTCATTTTAATGATTTTTTAAAAACCCTATTGGTAGCGCTGTTACTTTCCACATTTATATTCTGCATCTACACTACCTGACCCACATCCCTCTAGTATCACTGCACTTGTCCTTGTTATACTTCCTTGTATCACTGAACAGTCTCAATACTCCCACAAGAAAGATGACTGTGATTTTAACATCAGATCCCCAGACTCCCGAGCCACCTTGAACCAGGAACTCAAATCTTGTCTGCTGAGTCATCCTGCACAAGTCTGACCACACAAGGGATAATCAGTATTCCTCGGTCTGTCTTTTTTGATTCAAGCAAAACAGTTTCAGCAACTCTGAAATATTTGAGTCCACGGCCTTTTTTTGTTTGTGGGCAGCATTTGTAAGCCAGCAAGTGCATGCAAATATATAATTTATATTGCAATTAGATATAGCATAATAGATAAGGCGAAAGAAACAATTGATTACAAATCAGTAATTCAGTCAGGGATTTCTGACAATCTCATAAATTGTGCAGTTCCATCAGAGACTGAATTACAGTATTAGTTATTAATTCTTGTCTAGAATTCCCCCTTCCCTCTCCTATAAAGAGAGATTCACTTTCAACGTTGGAAAGCATTTTCCTGAGGCTCTTTATAAGCTCAAAAGAAACTATTGGAAACAGACTACAAATGTGATTTTCAGTAAAGGGCAATGTTATTTTTGTACGAGGTGAAAACTAGCAGGGTCCTTTTCAAAGTGCTGTTTTTAAGTACTTGCAGGCGAGCTTCTTTGGGTAAATCCGATATCTTTTATTAGACCAGCTCAAATAGTTGGAAAAATTCTTCTTTGCAAGCTTTCGGGTACAAATACCCTTCATCGGACAGGAAGCATCTGCAGTTGGCGATGCTACATAATGTTTATACCCTGCACATTCCTGCGGAGACTGCTATAGCTGCCTCACCTAGATCCCCTGCTTACTTGGAGTCATTGGCTCAGGGGACCTCGAGGGTCTTCTGGTCCAGCTCCCTGCACAGATGCTGGAATGCTACTCCAAAACCACCCCTGTCCAATGCTTATTCCATCTCCTCTTGAAAAACCTTTATTAACTTGAAAACCTCCAATGACAAGTTCCCTGGGCAGTCTCACAGTAAGGAGGCTTTTCCTGAGATCTAATCAAAATCTACATTGCTGCATTTTAAAGCCATCGCTTTATGTCCTGCAGGGTAAATTTGGATTGTATCCACTACATGTACACCGAGCTGGGTGCATACTGGGGTGGCCATCCATTTGCAGAGGCTAGTTTAGTTGTAGGATGCCAAACAGTGGGTTAGCTTGCCTGCAGCAGGCCTATCGCTCAGTAGCATGGCAAAGGTCTCTGTAGAGCAGATGATGTTGGAAAGAAAAGAAGCTCTTGGACGTGTTCTTGAAGATCCGCAATACCTTGATTTTGGAGTACAGGAAGTAGCCTTGAACTTCTGCCTATCCTGGGAACCTTAGAAACTATTGCCCAGGGCTTTATCATGCCCCTAAAGGATGCTTTGGACATGTCAACTTGGATTTTCCTCAGGTACCAGTACAACAGCTGTTTCTCTAAAAGAAACATGTAGACCAGTCATTTTAATTCTTGCAGCATTTCTTTTCTCATTTCCATGCAGCGTGTAGCACAGTAGTAGTCTGAGTTATTCATGCATTCCAGATCTTGTAATCAGTTGCTTCTATGCGAATGTGTCAATAAAGAGAAGGAGAAGACTGCAACAAATATGAATTTTCTCTGTGTGAGAGCTCCAATTTTTCCTTCATTTGCTCAGGTAAATGTTCTCTCTCCTCCCTAGTCAATCATCATTTCTTTCAGAACATGTTACATTAAGTGAAAGCGTAAGAAATACAATCCTCCAGTTAAAGGTGACCAGTTACTAGTGGTATTTATAGGAGTCCCTTTTTCAATTTCTGTGTCTACTTATTAAGTTCTGCCCACACAAGTCCCCCAAAAAATAACATGGTAGCTGAGCTTTCCACAGGTTCATGAATGCAGAAAGGTTTTATTTAAATTGGCAGCAATTCCAGAACTTAGTAAGATATTTCATTCATATTTGCCTTGCTGCATGTCTTCTTCTCTCCCTAAATCTAAACAAAAGAGAATTTCCTAATCTTGCCTTATTGCTGAGTTAGGTAACCCCCAAAGTTTGTAAGATACATTCTTTTTCCAGTCACCCTACACTTAACAGGCAATCAGTAAAAATCAGAGCCATAGTAGCAATAACGATGCAATTTTTTGCATCTTGATTTTATAACGCTTACAGTCCTGCATTTAATAAGCTGCAGTCTGAATATTTTATAACCCTTATGTCACTCTTTAGGTATTGCATTAATTACCCGTAAAGCAGAAGTACAGCATAATCCTGAAGATGCTTTATTTGCTGACGGAGCATCAAGAAATGTCTTTCAGAACAAAATTCCTTTTAACTCAGCCACATAACCCTTGGAAATTTCTAGTAAAACAGGGATGACTGCTAACTTGCCCAAAGGTTTGGGGTTATATATCATTTGCGTGCATATATATATATATATATATATATATATATATATCTCTCTATCTCCCTATTGTATATCTCAAAATACCATACCGTTCATACAGCCATTTTTCATGCAGCCGGTTTCTTCATTTTTTGGCTAATTGCTTATTGATTGGTCCCTCCATTAATAAACTACCATCGATCAACTTTGTCCTTAATCTGTAGCTACAGGGAGGCAGTGGTCATGTCTGGGTCACATTTCTAGATTCTGCTACACTTTGGCCACCCTTCTTTATGCAACAGACTGGGTTGGGAGGAGAAATGCTCTTGCCTGGTTTCAGAGATTTGCATGTTTTCTCTGCAGACTATGAATCTATTATAGATTCATAATTTTTCTCAGAAGGAACAGGCTTAAAATACTTAATGTTGTGAGAGAATGCCAATCTAGAAATCAGCCCACTCACAGCTTGTATTTAGCATCATAGGACCTTTGAATTATTTAACAGAATTATGAAGGGAAGGCAATGGGTGTCTCCTTATCTACTCTTGCCTGAGTTTACTGGGAAAGTTATTAACCTCATTGTATCAGTGAAAATGACCTGCAGGATCTAGTGTAGATTGGTTGAAAAGCAGACAAATTAATTTAGAAATGCAGGTGCCCTCTAATAAATACATTCTCTCCATGCTTACCGAGAGCTGCCCTCAACTTTTCTTTTTATTCTTTTGCCAGAGAAGTTATAGAGAAGTTAACTGGCTAAAAAGCTACCGTTATTTTCTGAGGCTTACAATCTACTCTGCATTTTCTCAGTTCAGACCATTGGTCTCTCTTCTCTTAACATTGCTCTGATCTTGTTCTCTTCCTCAGCAGGCTAACCTCACCCAATGATACTTCACACATTAAACCTGACCCACTTAATCTTTCCAGAAGGTACAAAGGACTACATTGCTCTTGTGGGCAGAACCACAAAAAGTTTCCCGCCAGTAAAAAATATTTAGCCCAGTTATCAAAGGGAAGGAAAGTGTGGATCAAGGCAAACTAAAATTCATACTTACACAAGATAGATGTCTGTGTTAATTGGAAAGAGAAACTAGAGGAAGTTTTTCCAAGTGGCGTGTGTAGCTTGCACAAAACTAGCCCACAGCAGTTTGCTGCTGCTGCTGCTATGCAGGTCAGTGGCTTGAGATGTTCAATGTCTTGAAGACAAAGCAGCTAGCCCCCTTCCTGCAGGTGAAGTGGGTCTTGTCAAGCTATGCTGAACACGGGTTGTTGGGGGACTTGGGGACAAACCTAGTTTGATAAGGCTTTTTGTGATGAATCTAGTCTTCATTTCTATGCTTTGCAGCTCTGAAGATCGCAGTTGTAGATATCTATCACTCCCGGTTGAAGGAAAGGCAGAGGAGAAAAAAGTGAGTTTGCCACCAGTGACTGTATATGACTGCTTCCCCCTGAACATGCTGCGTGCCCTGAGATTGAATGTAATTGGCTTTTCTCTAGCTTTGATCACTTCAGGGAAATTTCTCCTGTTGGAACTGCATAACAAGGCAGAAGGGGTAGAAAGGCCTGGCCCTGGTACCTCGCACGGTGGTGCAATCTGGGGCAAACAGTGCTTTCTGTACCAAGATCTCAAGGCACTTTGTTAGCAGCTAAGATTCCAATGTGCCTGGGAGATGACATACCCATTATACAGGGGTAGAAGCTGAGGTTCTCCGTTGTAGGGAGCTAGTGATACGTCCAGCAGCAGAAACCAGCAGTCCTGCCTTCCAGCTCCTTTCTCTAGTCCCTGTACAGTCCTGGCAGGCCACACATACATAGGTCCTGGTTTAGGAAGCCTGAATTCCAGTCTGCTACTTTAACTGCTACACCAAACTCTCTCTGGTGAAACACTCACTTCATTATCTTATTGCACTAGAGTTTCCAGGTTAGTTCCTAAGGATTCATAAAAAGATCACAATGATATTGCTGTCATGAGTGGCTAATTTCTTCAACACGCTTTAGGATTTTTAGAAACAGTCAAGAAATCTCTTTATTAGCCTCCAGTTTGCAACATCTTTCAGGTGGTTCATTCAGTTTTAAGGTTATCATCTGCTCTCTTAGTGCCTTGGGGAAAGATGATCCACTTCAGAGTGAGATTCCTAGCCCTCCTCCCAAACACAACACTGTTAGTCTGAAAATAGTTGAAAGAGATGGTGACCTAATTCATCCTGACCTTCCTTCCTCTAAATAATTAATATTAGTGTGGCATAATCTACATGGCAGTATACCGTGTAAGCTGTCAAAGGCAGCCTGGCCCCATAGTCCCTGTCGTAGTATAGTTCATATTTGTGTTAGTGACTCCTAAGTTTTATAGATGGGGAGAAGGCAGTATCTCAAAAGAAAAAAAACCTGCTAATGTCAGTGTTAAAAAGTATGTCCCTGCTGTACCTGGGGCAGGGATACAGACCTGTGCAGTGTGTATTAGTCAGAAGTGTGATGGACTTCCTAGAGTAAGAGGTGTAATTTTCTGAATGCCTCTATTGCTCACAAGCTCTGCATGTATATTAAAACGAGATGATGGAGATGATAGCCATGTGATAATTGCAGAGCTTTGTGACAAATTACTGGTCAGATACCTGTGACCACCCCAATTGCCTCTGCCATCTTTATTCCCTCCAACTGTTTTAATAGTCCAAACTCCTGAATGGCTTAAAAATGACCGGTTTTTAACATCTTAAAAAAAAAAGTCAAGATGGCAAAGCAGCTTCCTTCTTTGCTTTTGAATTCTAGCATTGATCGCCCATTATTACGCCCCATACAAGGAGACATTTCATCCCACTATGCAGCTGGAAGTCTTGCCTACTGAGACCTGACTCTTGCTTTTAACCTCGGGAGGTGACATTAGTCACAGGAAGTTTGTTTCTAGAAAAGCCATTTTCAATCCTTTTGAGAAGTCACAGCTTTCCTCGCGCCGTATGCCGTTGGCCTTGCAGTAATACACATGGCTGTCCCAAATTCATGCTGACCCGAAGCCCTCTAAATCAAGGGTCAGCAGTGTTTTTGGGCCAAGTGCCAAACACCTGCAACCTCAACATGCAAGATGTTGGTGCGTCAGGGACGGATGGCGGGGGAGCTACGAGGGGCCCGATCCTTCTTGTGGCAGCACAGCCCTGGCCCCTTCCCCACCATCCGCCCCACGACACACATGCCAAGCAAAATGTCTTCACATGCCATGGTCTGACATGTGCCAGGGGTTGCTGACCCCTGCTTTAGATCCTGTTTTCCCAGCTTATACAACTTTGCATGACTTTCACTAAATGTTACCAGAACTACTTCAGAGTTTTAAGTCACAGTTTCTTCCCAAACTTTCTTGGTATTTATGCACTGATGCATGAATTATTACTTTATAGTAATACTGGTTCTTCCTTCTTATAGAATTATAAGAGACCATGGCCTCATCAACCTCAGAAAGTTTCAAAGTAAGTACAAATAAAGCTTTTTGTTTTAAAATGGCCTCAAGCTGAACGCTTTGCATGCCAAATGTTTGGCCTCATGTTACAGTGTAGTATACTCACACTACATCTAGATATCACGTGGTGGCACGTATAGTTTTGAGCACCGTATCATAAAATGATCATTTTGTCACCATGAGAAGGATCTCAGATTTGGAGCTTTGGGATGGTTATGCATCCTAGCAGTCTGTTCTGATCCCTTTCCTCTATTGCTGGTGGGTTTTATTTGCTTCTTCTCAGACCAAAATTACCATTAGACCCATTTCACAGCTTTGTGCTCATCTTAAAAAGCTGTGAATGTAATATAATATAATATAAAAAATAATATATATATATATAATATAATATAATATAAAAAAATATTATATTATAATTGCATGTTACTACAAACTGATAGAAACCAGGTATTTCAGCAACACCGTGGGACCCTAATTGGGCCCCTTTATACAACGCACTTCATAAGCCTCAAGGCCCTGTCTGCACTGGCAAACACTAGTAATAAAAATCACTACATACTCACTGGTTTGGGTGTCCCGGTGCTAACAGTATTGGCATGCCTAATAAGGTTTTTGGTCCCCGAGTATATTTTACCCCCGTGTTGGGTACAAAACGGTAGGAATTCTGCATAAATGCCTGGACCTGCCACTTTTTAGCATTTTATCTCTAACGTTGTGTAAACTCCCGAGTTGCCAGCACCACGTATGAACGCATAAAAGGAACTGCTAGAAGTTATCACAAGAGTAGCTTCTTGACACAAGGCTTTGCTGCTCCAATTTCCTGCCAGGCATAAAGGTATTGCTTACAGGGTGCGTATTTGTTTCACGTAGTTTTGGAGAGACGATACCCGAAGGAGGTCCAGGACCTTTATGAGACCATGAGGCGGTTCGCAAGAATTCTAGGGCCAACTGAACACGACAAGTTCATTGAAAGCCATGCATGTAGGTATTTGGGGTTTTACGGTTAAACGGTTGGGGAGGAGCGCGCATTTCCAGCGAGGAGTTGCACTTACTGATCATTGACCTCCCATAAATGTACATAGTATGGAGAGCTAGTTTTCTTCCTCTTCTCCCATCTACTCACCTCAGGCAAATATGGTTTTGGCTTGATGCCCTACATAAGCGGTAGCTCTGACAAGTTGGTTTTTCTTCGGTGTTTTGTTTGAGTCCATTGCCTGACATGTCACCAAATGCTCTAGTCCCATGGTATTTTATCTAGTCCTTTCTCTTCATAAGACAACTCTCCAGGCACTGCCACTCTGTCACAAACTGCAAAGCACTAGTGACTTAGGCCCGTGTTGGGATTAAGTCAGCTATTAATTGCATCTTCTATGAGATACACATGTGGTATCTTAGCAAGTACATGATGGTTTGGTGCAGCCTCCATTATGTGTTCTTCCTTCATCTAATTTCCAAATACTTTTTTTTTTTTTTTATACATAATTATAGCATGCATCTCAGTGTATCCTGGTGTCCTAGTCAAATCCCCATATAAGTCATTACATCCTGCTTGCTTAATTCTGTGATTTGAACTGGGAAAATCCTTCTTCATTAGCAAGCACAAGGCTACATGTAAATAGCCACTATGTTCCACCCCAGATGTGGCTGCATTTCATGACCGATACTGCTACATATCAATGGCCTGATCTTAGTAATCTCAGCTCCCCAAAGTGGTACTTCCTTGCAAACGTAGTCCCATGGTCTTATTAATAATAGTGAAATTCTTTTGTAACCCAAGTAGTCTTTTTATATACGTCTCCTAAGCAACGCAAATTAATTCATGCTAGACAAATTATGCTTATTGTGAGGTAACTGGTACTTGGAAACTATATAAGTAAAGCTCCAATGAATAAATCTCTGAACTAGAAATGAAACACCAAGGTTATAATGGCAACCTGAATAGATTGCAAAGGGGGATGCATGTCAGGGAGTTGGTCCAATTATTATAGCAGTGGTTCAGAAGTGGCTTAGGAAAATGCAAGTGCCTGGAAGGCAGGGAACCGCGTTTTTAAAAATAAGTAAATAAAGGTAAAATGAGAACACACAAAGGTTTTCAAACCATGAGTCACTCGCTTGCAGAGATGTCATGTGCCAAGCCAGAGTCCCTTGCTTTGCAATCTCAGTCTTTTGTGATCTGGGCTATCGCCTTCAATGAGAACTCAAACGGGCCCTAAATTTCATGTAAAGCTTTCCTGTCTGCCAACTGGAGAGAACAGCACATATGTGACTAACAGTGTTGTGAGGACTGTTCATGTCTGTCAAACACTTCCTGGAAGCTCAGCGCATCATATATAAGCCATATAATGTTAAGGCGCGGGGATTCCCTGAGTTTGAACTTCCTTGGGCACAAACATGTCATTCAGACGTGGTTTTGTAGCGCGATGACCAAGACTATCATCACATACGCTGACTCGGAGGTTCTGCCAGTCCGAGGCTGCCTGTGGCTGCGTGCACTTCAGCACTGGCCTGCAAAGTCGGGGCTAGCAGTATTCCTAGTGCACCAATGTTCACTACCACCAGTGCTGACCTGTTTTTGTTTTTGGCTTTCTCTACTCCTCACTGTTGGGGGGAAAAACAGTGGAATTCGAACTGCGAAGGGAAATAAAGCGGCTCCAGGAATACAGAGCAGCAGGAATCACCAATTTCTGTAGTAAGTACAAGTTAGATGACTAGAAAGGCCTATTTCAGATAAAGAAATAGTCTAATAATACATATTAGAAATAAACACAGTCATATTTTACACATCCTCATGCTGGCATAAGCATCATTCGCTACCTTGGCTACTGGCAGTTGGCCGAATTATCCATCAGTTCAATTATGGGGGTTTCAAAACTAGTTTGAGCCATTGGGTAGATTGATGAATATGCCACTTAGAGCTCTATGTTTGTTGCCACCCAGAAGAGTACAAAAGAAACTGCATTGTACCCTGATCACAAATGCATGGCATCTAGGGGAAGGGTAGCTGCACACACTGTCTGTCAATAGGCAAAGAATGCAAGGGAGGGATCCAGCCTTTGAAATGTCCGATTCCATCCTGGAAGTGCAGTTACAGAAGTGTTTTTGGCCCTGAAATAACATGGGATTCAAAAGGGTTGGATTGCTGTGCTGGGGGGGTCTTACCCCACACAGTTCCACTGAAATCCCTCACGCTCACTGATGGAGGGTGGCAGAATCTAGCCCAGCATTAGAGAAGAGTTTCTTGCCCATCTCTAGAAGTGAAAAAGCAGCAGGCCAAGAGTTTTGATTGAGCTCAGTTAACCTGAATATGGGGTCTGTTGCTATAGGTGCTAGGACTTATGATCATCTCAAGAAAACCCGAGAAGAGGAGCGGCTGAAGCGCACAATGCTTTCCGAAGTCCTCCAGTACATCCAGGACAGCAGCGCCTGCCAACAGTGGCTCAGTCGACAAGCCGATATGTACGGATACAGTAAGATTAAGCATTTTCCATACACAGGCATTATTTGAACAACACATGAAGCACATTTCTTTCTGTTGGGAATGAGCGTGTTTCCAGATTAGTGTGGTGGGAAAGGAGGGCTGTCTACAGAATCCACAGAAATAGAAACCCTGCTCTCTTCCCCTTGCTTTTCCTTTTGTCCTGCTTATCTCTACCCATTTATAGTTTCACTGATGTCCTACCACACTTTTAGCTTCTCTCATGCCTTGCAGTCTCAAACCAGCAGAGACTCCCTATGCCTGACGAAGGGTATACCCAAAAGCTTGCCAAGAACTTTTTTCCAACTACTCAGTTGGTCTAATAAAAGATATCACATCTACCCAAAGAACCTGGCGTGCCCATGTCCTTAGACCAACACAGCTACAACCAAAACCTGCGAAATAGAAACAGCACTCATTTTAGGTTGGAAAAAAAACAAGACAAGCTAGTTCAGTAACTTGGTTTCTGACGTGGTTGGGTTTGCATTTGTTTGTAGCACTTCACCACATTATCTCCTTACAATTGAACTCTGCCTATTAAGCCGTTGAGGGAAACAAGGGTCTTTATGGCTTTTAATGACAGCACATGATATGTGAAACACTTTGTTACAGGATGATTGTAGATACAGGAGCAGCATTATCACCATAACAGTCCACAGGACTCTGGGGCTTTGCTTTAAGAAAAAAAAGCACAATAGAAGGAAGGCAAATGTGCAGCTCGTGTGGTTTGGTGTTGGAAATTTAAGAGGGTTATGATTTCCTTCTGGCTCCCACAAGCCTAGATCAGTCTCTATCAAGACAGTGCCCTCCTGCATGGATTTTGGTTTTTGTTGTTTTTTCTTTAAAAAAAAAAAAAAAAAAAAGCGTTCAACTTCTGTCTTTGCTCCGTGGCCCAGTCCTGAACAGCTGTAAATCCCACTGTCCCATTGCACACACAGACCCTTAGACTTCTAATTATCACGAACAGATAGAAATGTAGGGACCAATTTATTGTTATTGTATTGCTATCATTACATACGTGTCAGTAATTTGAAATCCTATTTCCTTACAGTGATGCTGGCCTGAGCCCCACAGTCACAGTTGCTTCCAATTCAGGTAAATATACCCTGCAGTGGAGCTGCAAGAGCCCAAACCAACCATGCATCAGTCACACCACCCTGACAGCTATGTAAAGAGAGTGGTCTCTCTTGGCCAAGTGAGAAAGTATAACTCCAGAGCCCTTATGTGCCAGCACTGTAAGACTTCACACAGCCTTTCATTCACAACTCATTCCAAGAGCAAAAGGCATAGATTTGCTGAATCCTTATGGTCTTTGGTTACAGAAGAGAATCAGTTCTAGAGCTCTTTTATTGAGCAGGGCAGGAAAGGAGAGTGGACCCCCATATCATATACTGAAACAAGTCCCTGGAAATGTCTTGTCCTTTTTCTGAAGCAGCATGGAAACGGTGTCTGGGCCCTTTCACATATCAGAGGAATGCGAGCATGACAAACATGGCTGGCTGCAGATGGTATGAGGGTACATGTGACACCAAAATAATTATCTAAGAAAAACTATGAAGGTTGCAGAATGAAGCGTGCTAAAGGGAGCAGATCCCAGAACACAGGTCCCTTGTGCAATCTCAGTTGCCAGTATGCTTTAGGATAATCTTCAATTACACAATCGCCTACTACAGGACCCCTACCACATTCAGCAAACAGAGTGGCAAGGCTCTTAGGGGGATTCAGGCTTGAATAAAAGAGACTGCTGTCAATAGGAACCCCATTAAATTTGTGGCAGAAGAGGGATGGCACGTGCTGAACGGTCGGGGGATTGCAGGAGCAGAAAAGCACGTTAGGATTAAGGTAATTGCGTGCTACCTTGGAGAGCGGGATTCAATCCCCGTCTTTGCGACAGAGTTCCTGCGATGCCAGGAGTCGCTTCAACCCACCCTTTCATGGGTGGACACAGTGCGTGTTCCTCAGTTTCTGGGTGCCTGATTTGAGGCCTTGAGCTCTGGGCTGAAGCGTTGAACACGTGGCTGCTGCTGAAGTCAGTAGGAGCTGCACTTTGAACACTCATGAAATGCTGTGTTTTATGGCGGGGGGAGAGGGGAAAGGGAACAGGCCCCAAGTGTCTCAAACCAGGTGGCCAAAGTGAGTGAACTCCCCCCTTATTTGGCAATTGTTGTGAAACTAGAAATGGGGAGATGTTTGTGAAGCAAGTAGTTACCACAGCAGTCAGTGCCGTAGCCGAAGGCCAGGAGGCTTTTGCGCTCTTCAGAACGGCTTGTTCCGCTGCACAGTAAATAAGGCCTGAGGCTATGGGATGAGCAGCTGGAAGAAAAACACAAATCTGGAAGAGCTGCTCATTAATGAGCACCGTCCATTCTGCACACTGAGTGTGACGGGGACCCTGTGGGGAAAATAGTATATAAGTGTGTAAACTGAGCCTGTGCCATCACGCACACATGGAGGGACACGTTAAGTTGCACAGCTTCAGTTATGGTGTTTCCTGTTTCAACTTTGCAACTTAATAACCAGCTTAAGTGCCCACATTTTTAAGCAGCAGACTGACCTAACAAAGTTCACATGTGCATCCTGGCCAGCGCTGTTCCTGGCTCTGGAGAGGGGCGTACCCTTGTGAGCACAGACTCTTCTGCTTGCCTTCCCCACCAAACTCTGGCCTTTTCCCTCTACCATGCCCCTACCACGTCTCTTCTCCCCTAGCCAGTCCCCGTTGTCGTTCCTCGGGCTTCTCATCCTAGTCCCAGTCTTGTGGCCAAAAGCAGTTTTCCCCTCCAGACTGCATGCCCCATTCTGCTTGTACATCCTCCTCTGAGCTCCACGTCTGATCTGTCCTCTTTCCCTTTCCAGATTGCAGTCACCCCTACACCCACATTCCTTTTCCCAGGTTTTTCCCCCAGTCCCTCCCACTTCTCTCCCATATCTCAGCTCCTTATCAAATCTGCCTTGTCGCCTCCCCACCCTACCGGTTCCCAACTCTCTTCTTGCCCAGCAAGTTCCCTCTCCCTCTTTCTTTCCCTCCCCCATTCCTTTTTCCCTTCCACTCCTCATCCCACGTCAGGCTTTTGTCCCTCCATATTCAGCCCAAAGATCTTCCTTATCTGTGCCGTCTGTGCCCAGGAAAGGGGAGAGGGGCTTCCTGCTCTGTTCTAGTACTCAGACCCAGAGCAAGACTCAGCGTAGCCTTGGAGCAGCCAGATACTGCAGCTGCAAGCAGAGTCTTGACAGACTCTTCGGGGAATTAGCTGCAAAGTTATAAACAACCAAGAATGGGGTCCAAGAGTGAGGATTTCTGGCAGGCTCTTGCTAGGCTGTACTGCAGCCCTCCCTTCAGCAAACAGAAAACAAAGCCTGGATTGCAGTTGCTTTACATTGAGTGCATTTTTTTGCCCGAATGCATGATAGGAGCTTTAGAACCAGCTTTGCAAAGGCTTTTGGCACCTAAAGGAGATGGGTGCCTTGCGAAATGAAGAGGTGCCCAGAGGAAGTTGGTTATTAAAAAGTAGATCAGCAAAAAAAAAGGGTAATAATCCCAGCAGCTTCCTGTAACCTCTGTGTTTCACCCCTGCTTTTCTGGTAGCCTGCAGCCATTGCAGCACAGTCCACCCTCAGCACTGTACTGCTTTAAACTCCAGCAGTACCCAAGTCACTTCTGCTAAAATGGTGCCTGGTTTTACTTAATCCTAGCCAACATCCATTCAGCCTGCACTGCCAATTCTAGTTAGCATCAGAACTAGAATATTATTTCAGAGTGAAAAAATCCACCGCGCCTCATGCATTTGCACCACTTCAAAATTGCAAACCCACTTTCAGTTAAACCACTACAACTTCACATTAAGAAAAGCCCCACATAACTGCCCATGAACACTTGGATTGTGCTGGGTAAAGATACATGGCATTTGCCTGTGGGCCAAAGCCCCCAAAACACGCTGTCCTCATCAGGGCTTACGTAGTGCTTTGCTTTTCACCACAGGCAGACGGAGCGCCCCGCCGCTGAACCTTACCGGTCTGCCAGGGACAGAGAAGCTTAACGAGAAGGAGAAAGAGGTAAGGAAATCAGGGAACACGAGTAGGAAGACAGCCAAGTCTCAGCTAGTCAAACTTGGCAGTTCCCTTGTTGGCTGCTTAGTCTCTGCTGCTACCACACGAGTATGACATGGACATAGCAAATTAGCGCATTTAGCAGCAGCAGCCCTAGGGAGAGTGCTGGGGCATCATTACATGGTATTACGTGCAGAGCGCAACAGACTTTACTCAGCCCTCGTTTTGTATTGGAGGAAGAGGGCAATTATTCTCATTCGTGAATATTTGCTTGTAATTGGCTGAGCATTTTGAAGGCCTTCCTGGAAGGCTCAGTGAATCCCTATGATCTAGCACTTAATTTATCCAAATGCCACAGGGCCAACCGCAACCCACCCCATTAGGCCAACCCTGCTGACTGGGAGTTAACCCAGAAAGAGCTGCACGTGTATCAGAGAGCAGTTTGACCTAACACGTTAGCAAAGCATTCCTTAGCTTGGCCTCACTCTAGATCTGTGCCACCAATCCTTACGTGAGGAATTGGCCTGTATACGCTGCAGTCAAAGTAGGCATATCAGTGCTGGATGTACACCACCTAGCACAGGGACTAAAAGCAGCGTAGGTGCTGCAACACAGCACTCTGCACAGGCTAGTCCTGGGAGGAGTTACCCAGCTTCTCAGGCAGGTTTTACAGCCTGCATGGAGCTTCATGCCGTGCAGTTAGCCTGGTGGCAGTATCTGAGCTAACTGCAATCTCACTGTTTAACCACAGTGCGGATATTCCTTTGGACTAATCTGGCTAGCAGAAAGCAGCCCTGAGAGGCTCCAGTACTAGAATGCCCTCCCCTCACTGGTCCTCGCAATAGTAGGTGGCAGCCTTGACAGAGGAAGAAAATAGCAGCGGGGGTGGAGGGAAGATGTTCTTAATCTCTCCTCAGGTCTTCTACAGGGCATGTATCAATGCATGTGATGTGCACTAAATGCATTTCAGACTCTCCTGGCTCTTTCCATCTGGCATGAACCAAATGGTGCTTCCCCTTCATTGAATCCTGCAAAACTGAAAAATCAGATCACAAGTTCACCACTGCACATGGCGTTTCTGGCTTTCTTCAGCATATAAATAGTAGGGGCCAAAAATATTAGCTCTTGCGGGAATCTGATATCCTGGTCTGCAGAGTTCAGAGAAGCTCCATCCAGCTGAGACCTTGTCTCAACTGTTCTCTGTCATCAGGGTACAGTCACTCCACATAGCCTTATTAAATCAAAGAGCCAGCCAGCATCCCCAGTATCTGTATAGCACAGCATCTAACAGGAGGCCTACTGGTGAGAGCCAATGGTACCTTTCTGTCCTAACAGCAGAACCCGAGAGCTTTTTAGAAGTAATATTTTCAGTCTGCAGGAGACTGGACATAGTCATTTCTAATTAACTCAGATGCATAATCTGTATAATGTTCCCAGCCGGACTGTTGTGTACAGAGCTGCTTTTATGGAAAGGTATTAAAGCCTTAGTCTGTCAGAGGTTTATAGATGCCCTTCCTGGCACGTGCCCAAGATGCTAGACTGTGGTTGTGAGCCTGAGCTCCTTTGGCATGTGTTTTTCCCTTGGTCTGCAAAAAATACCCCCCCACTCCCTTCTGCACACAGGACATAAGAGCACTGCTGCTTCACGCTGGACAGCTTGGTCTCATCTCCCTAGCCGATTTGTCAGGAAGGGATGTTTCTGAAAGCAGCAGGAGTGTTGGCAAGCTCCTCCTCTCACAACCTGTGGGTTGGGATCCCTTGTCATTGCCATTTCCCCTTCAGGAGAAAGGGCAGAGAGGACATGTATTTTGGGGGTTTTTTCTCCCCCAACAGGTATTGCAAAGCGAGCAAGTGTGACAGATGTTAATGTTTATTAACTTTACCTTGTCTTCCAGCTCTGTCAGATGGTGAGATTGGTCCCCGGAGCCTATTTAGAATATAAAGCTGCTTTAGTGAACGAGTGTAACAAGCAAGGAGGCTTGAGACTGGCACAGGCAAGAGCGCTCATCAAAATCGATGTGAACAAAACCAGGAAAATCTATGACTTCCTGATCAGAGAAGGGTACATCACAAAAGCCTAGAGACAGACCAGGGGGGCTTTGATGCATGTCAGCATAAGGAAAGTTTGCAGTAGCTTTGGCAGCATGGAAAGATCTTAACATTGTTGAACCAAGGACACTTTAGTGGAAAATCTTTTAGGGCTCTCTTGGGTTAAAAAAAAACAAACCCCACTGCAGAGGGAGCTTTGTTAAAGTTGTATGAACACTGGTGTTTCTCTGTCTAGTCCTCTTGATTGTCGTCGAATGTTCTTGTCAGTATTAAGCTGCCGTGTACTTCTGCAAAGCGCTGTGCGCTATATAAGCTAGTATTAAATAGGTCTGGGCGTTCTTTCCTAGCACTTCTTGGAGCTCAAGAGAGACAGCAATGGAGGGTGAGGACGCAGAGCAGCTCACATGCATACTTTGTGTGCAGGGTGGGACGTAGAAGCTCGTCCCCTTGCACTCCTTCGTAGAACAGCATTGCCTTTCTAAGGAGACAATACACACTGGAGGGGAGGAACGCAGCATCCACCGTGCTCTTGTTTTTAAAATGTAATGCCGTACGGTGTGGGAGAATAGTCACTGCGGGAAGCATTGTCATCTGAACACTACCTTTATGTGAGCTTAGTGCATATCACTGCAAGAGAACCAGGTTCATCGAAACGTTGGTCAAACTGCACACGGCTCCTGTTTTTGTTGCTGCGTCTCAAATGGGAAGAGCTGATGCTGCTGCCAGAAGCAGGTCTCAGAACATACATAAACCATTTGCTGCACTCGATCAATACCAGGACTCACCGAGGCCTCCAATTAGGACGAGCTACATGCCACTATGGTAACGGCTGCTCTGACCTGCTGAACTTGGGGCCAGGCTCCCTTGTATTACTGCATTTAGTAGGAATGTAGTCAGTTAGCCAACAGAAAATGTAACAGGCTATTGCAAAAAAAAAAAAAAGATCCATTATTAGACTTCAGTCTAGAATGCAGTGTTAAGTAGTACGAGAAAACCGGCGGGGAAAAGATGGTTCCTTTGTGGCTATGCAGAATATGGTTTACTAGACAGTAAGTTAGGATTGTTATCAGTCATCGGATAGGTTCTGTCCGTTAGTGCGATGATAGCGTCTGGTTGGATCATGATTGCGTGGATTACCTAACAGCTAGAGCCACAGGAATGTCATTTGTAGTCTCAAAATTGCGGTTTTCAAAAAAAAAAGAGAGCTCCCAAGTAAGCTATCAGTCTACCGAAAGGGTTTTTTCTCTTTAAGAGTAATTACTCTGTGCATATGAAATACCACTGAATTTGAGATATTTTGGTATGTAATAAAATTGATTTGAATCACCATCCCTTAGCTAATGTTCTTGGGTAATTCTAGCCAGATTTTAAAGGTGTTAAGGTGCTGAGCTCCCTGTGTCTTTGCACCTCACTTTGTCATAATGATAGTAGCTAAGATACAATACTTGTTCCTGTGTCTGACAACAGCTTTTATAGAAGTAGCTATATGATCTTGCCAGTAAATACCACTAAGGTAAAGCAGCAGCTCTAGATGGCCAAGTGGTCACAGTAACCCGTAAACAGAGGGAAGGTCAATACACCATGTTTTTATTGGGCTAGATATTGCAAAGGCAACACACTCATTTGTGCTTCTTTTCAGTACCTCGCAATGTAAGATGAGCTTTAGGAGCTTCTTTCTTGCGTGCAAAATACAGAACTTGTCTGCTGTATTTTTCCCGGAAGACTAGCAGATTTTTTATTTTTTGCTGCAGTTGGCTGTTGCTCGAATGGGAGGCATCGAGAGCTAGTAATAGCTCCGTGATGACCTGCTCCAGGCCAGGCTAGGCCATAAGTTGGGGCTGCCCGAGGTCTGCCCTAGCTTCTGCCAGCTGGTTCAGCTCTTAATCATCCACCAGCTGACCATGGCTGAAGCACAGTGTGTTGCAGCAACTCTTCTCTGACCTCCAACCCCTGTGCCATGGACCGCATGAAGGAAGCAGCTACACTGGCTATACCCACTGGCCCACGTGACCTCCCCTTTGCACCTGCACAGCACGTAAGAAATTAAGCAGGCTGAGGATTTGGCCCAAATGCAGAACCAACCTTGTTATGACACCACAAATGCACTGGAGAGCAAGAGGCCTTTTGCCATGCCAGAGCTCTTGCTCCTTTTGTTAGCAGCTATTTGACTTGGCTGCCTGGAAAACACCGGGGGAGAAAAGAACTGTGTGCAAGAGTCAATACGTCTGCCCCCTCTGACGGGTGCTGGAGCAAACGCTCCACTTCAGGTTTCCCACAGAGACCAGCAAAACCAGGAAAGAGGAAAGGCAACAGATCCAGGGTAACGAGAAGCACAAGGGGAGGGGAATGCCCGACTCGCACACCATTGAAGTAAAGACCAACCCTTTCTGCCCTCAGTCACCTTTGCAGGCAGGAGGGGTGGAGGCAGGAAGAGGGGAGAAGGTGCTTGTGTTAGTGTCAGGCTTAATAACTAACCAACATTTGCCAGTGTCGTTTTAATCTATGCTGTAGCCAAACGGGGTCGTAAGACAAAAAGACAACCCAAACAAAAGGATACCCTCTATCGTTCAGCTCGCTGCTGCAATACAATGGGAAAATGGACATAAGCTGCATATTGTCGCGGACCATTCCCTTTTGGTTGTGGTCTTGTTCTGTCCTGTCCTGCGTTGTCCCCCCCATCCTATATTTTCAGAGCCAGCCTTGAACTTGAAGAAGTCACGTGCTTGTACGTGGAGTTTCGACACCTCACCATCGCCCTCGCAGTACTTACACGCACCGAGCAGAATGGAAGAGCAAGGCTTCCCAGCATAACTCCCACCAATCCTACAGCCACCCGTGGGTATGTACTGCCCAGTTAAACACTACCGAGTAGGGTGGCATGAACCTCTTCCCAGCTGCCAGAAAAAAAACCTCCCCGCGGATGTTTAAGTGCGTTGTTCCCAGGAGAAATTTCACCTCAAATCCTAACTGGTTTTAAAACCTGCTGGAAGCAGATAGCTGCCCGCAGTCAGGTGGCTGAAGAGGTTTTAAAACCAGCTCCCGACCAGTTTGCAAACAAGCTTAGCAGCACTGGTTTGAAAACAGTTTAGGCTTTCTGGGTGTGTGCAGAGCAAGTTCTTCCATTAAAGAGATTTTTAAATACCAATAACTCCCCTCAAAGGCTTTGCTATGGAAGGGTTCAGCCATCCACTCATAAGCTCCCCAAATGCTCTCTGATGCCACATCCTGCCCCACCCCAAGCTGTCCAGGCTCCTGGTGCACTGCCTTGCAGGCTGAGAGGGGGGCTGGAACCGTCCCTCTCCAAATCCCTTCTCAAAACTCAAGAAGGCCCAAAACCACCCACCAAAATTCATGAACTGCAGCCTGCCAGGAACTTGGTCTCACGTTGCTTTAGTATGTGGCTCATTTGTGGCCACTGGTCTTTATTGGTCCTGGAAACTGCCATGCACAGCCCTGGCACTACACAAGTAATTAACAGTAATGAAGAGTTAGGGTTGCCATGGATATGATGTTCTATTTACAAGGCTCGTCTTTGCCAATCACTTGGAACCGCGCGGCGACAAAAGGAAATCAGAACCCCATTCATCGTCTCACTTTCCCATTTTATTTTTAATCATGATGCGATATTAAAGAGGCAGCCTGATCCTCAGGTTCACACTGGCTGGGGAACTGGGGTCTATTTCTGTCTTCTTTGCTGATGGGCAGCGGACGAAAGAGGGGACGGAGAAGGCATCAAGTTAAGCAAGTCACTCAGGCCAGGATTTTCCAAAGGGATTTTAGAGGCCTGGATTCCCAGTATGACACCCTAGAGGGGCCTGAGTTGAGATGCACTGGAGACCAACTCTCTGGGGGAGGGAAAAAAATATATTTTATGGAAGGCCAGTGCAAGAAGCCTTAAAAAGCATTATCTAATAGATAGATAGATAGAAAGAACTTTTTAGGCTTCCCACACTGGCCTTTCATAAAAGTGGCAGTGCCCCCAGATATCATCAGTCACCTTTGGCAATCGTGTGCCTCATTTCCCCCCAGCCTGTGAGATCAACATAATAAAAGCCTACCTCACAGGGGAGGCATGTGCGAGGCTGAATCGTTTAAGCGTGTAAAGTGCTGTGCAGCTTTTGGACAGCATGCATTAGAGGCAAGCTCAGCGCTACTGGCACACCGTGAACTCACAGCTCAGGATTTAAAGTGGCTTAATTACCAAGCCAGGTGAATGCAAGAGCCTAGTTATGGAACGAGACTGGGGGAAGATGGGACACAGGCCAGGCTTGGTTAGCATATCTTGCCTGGATCCTGTATTAGTCATTATGCCTGAATGCAGGTAAATGATCTTGGCACTGACCGCTTCCAGCACTCGTTGTTACACAGTACAACTTTGGGGAGCGCGACTCTACGTTGGGTGTGTTGTTATTCTGCAATTAAACAAGGTGTTCATCCTTGTTTTTAATAACGTGTAGCTCAGCACATGTTTCAATCATGATTCAGCAAAGCACTGAAGCTATAAGCTCCCTGGAATGAAAACACTTCACTTTTCACTACATGTTCGTACAGCCCTTAGCACACTCAGCTGTCTTTGAAGACAAACTAGGGCTCTTGCATGCGGCTGCAAGACTAATAATGCAGTCATGAGTCCTAGTTTTAATTGCCACCTGACTGGAATTTGAGCAGCCTTTAGTGACATCCAAGCCACCTCAGTTTGGTGACAAGAATCACCTCCGCAAGAGCTACGGCTTTTCAAATAAAGACCATGCCGCTTGCAGTTTGCTCATTTAAAATAAAAAGCAAATCAAGAAAATCCAGCTGAGGCGAATGTGCCCCCACGGCACTTTTCTTTGACATGCTGATAAACTGGTTTGGCAGCCCTCTCTGGGAATGAAAGAGGCCAATGTCTTCGTTCAGAGAAAAGTGATTCTCAGTTGTATGGGGATGGCACATGACAAGCAAGCATATTGCAACCTGGCTTCAAGATCTACAACTCGCACATCTTGGGGTCTGAGAAGCACAGGAGAGTAAACAGTTGGTAACAGCCAGCATGTGGCTTATTTATTAGAAACTATTCTCCCCAGGGCCCTGTCACCCAAATGTTTTCAAGCGCATCCCAAAACGAGCTGTCCTTGCTCTCTGCATTGGCATATTCACTATCAAAGCATCCTATGTGCACATAGTCACGCTAGCAGAGTTGGGAAGTGGTGATGCCAGGATGCTGGTGGTGATGCTACACTTCAATGGAATAAGGAGCCCGGGACGCGTGCCTGTCTCTGCAGATGCAAGCGTGAATGTTTTAAATGCATAAGAGCTGTGGAAACTTGGTCCGATGGTCAGGGTCCCAGCCTAGGACGTGGCAGAGCTGGGTGAAGTTCTCTGCGCTCCACAGACTTCCTGATCTGCCGTCAGTCGGGCACTTCATGTCTTTTGTGCCCTAGTTTCCCCCACCTGTGCAGAGGGAAGAGCAGCACTTCTCCACCTTACAGGCATGTTATGGAGGATAAATGTGCCAAAGGTGCTCAGAGAGCCAAGAAACGGGCAATGTAAATACTACAGATAAGCAGGAGATACTGAAGGAAGAGGAACAAGCAAAATCATCAAAACCAACCTCATAAGACGAGTGCATCACAAGAGGAAAGGATGCAAGAAGCTAATAATAGTTATACATGCATACACCATCAGTTAGCGTCAAGGGCTTTGAAACAAGACTGTTTGTACGATGTAGGCCACGCTAGAGTGGTAGTTAGTCCAAGCATTAATTAGTTCGAGTATGCTGCGGGCACACTGCATCCAGATGCTCTGTGCTGCTGGTGTGCGTGTCCATCCGTCTGTCCACCCCGAGGGGCTCAGTGTTGTGAAAAGAATGACCACATGCTTGCTTCACCCACCACGCTAGTTCTGCAACCCAGCTCGTGTTGTCTACATGCAACTCAGTCGTAAAAAGGTCACATCAGGGAGGGCAACACTTTTTTGTGGGATAGAGACTGAGTGCTATATTAAGGGGACGGGAACCCCAGGAGCTACACGCTCAGGAAGAGACAGGCGAGTAAGATAGCTAGAAACCAGATGGTGCCAGCCACGAAAGCAATGCTGAGGACAAAGCTCAAGGAGGTGTTTCAGCAGAGCTGAAGCCTACGCAGTTTGCTGCTGTTTGTTAATGGGTGTACGTCCAAAATTGAGTTCTTGGATTATACGCCCCTGGGGACAGGGAAAGCCTTTCTCTTCTGCATTTGGTAAGCACAACTGGTCCTGCTCCAGCTGAGGCCACTCTAATAGTACTACTCCTGCTAGGTAAAGCTGCTCAGTGGGAAGTGCTTGGCATTTTTCCGGATCTGGCCTGTAAGGTCTGAGCCAAAGCCTGCTGAAGCCATTGGGATCTTTGCTACTAATTTCAGGTCAGGCCCTACATGAAAAAGAACTGGCGGGGTGGTTATGTTGGTATGTACACACACATAGGGGACTAAGGGAGAGAAGAACCAGGTCCTTAAGTTCACCAAGGACTTTGTGCTTCAGCCCTAGCATGATTAAGGCTTGGGCCATGCAAAGCCACAATTGGGGACAATGACTCCGTCAACACAGCCCCACATCACGTCTGTGCCTCCCAATTTCCTCACCACACTCATGAATCGGACATGCACATGGGAGCGGTCCCTGCGTATTTACAGTCCACACCCAGGCAAGCCCAGATCCTTTCCACCAGGGCTGTGCGATACCAGAGCAGGACAGGCAGCTCATCTGCCCCTGACTCCCTCCCTCCCCACATGTGCCCAGACAGCCCTTGCAGCAGCTCTGAGAGCGCCACGTGTTTGCCCAGAGCCCTGTTAGCCCTTTCCTTCCACTGACCCAAACCACCCAGCTTTGAGATGAATTCAGCCCCTTCTCTTGTATTCTTCTACTGCTAACCCTGTGGGTCAGCCTGCGGCTCGGGTTTCTGTCCCTATTAACAACTGCTTAAGGTTCGCGGTGCTCTGCATTGTCACCGTGCATTTAATGAAGCCTGCGTCGGGCTCCTTTGTTGGATTCACCCCTGGGAGATCATTCACTGCCTCCCTGGGGAGTCACTTGATGCTGGTAAGAGTTGGAGAAGGAAGAGAGGAAGAAAGGATAAAAGCAAGGGAGACGGCAACCCAAAATACAGGGCTCTGCTTGCTCTTCTGGACGTGACAGAGTCTCTCGGCCTTGATCCACACAACGAGCAGCTGTTGCAACGTGGTTTAACAGCACTGTGGGCGAGTGCAGTGGTTGCTGTTGGAAAGCTGGCCCTTACCACGGGCAATGCACAGGGGCGCGTGGGAGACTGCATCTTGCCTGTTCCAAACAGAGCATGTGCGCGGTCTCCCCCACGGCTCGCTGTGGTCCAGAGCGACTAAGGGATTGTTTAATTGCAGCCGCCTGCACGTCTCCTTCGCTTCTGCCATCCTGCAGCCGGGCGCGCTACGGCACAGAGCGATTCGCCAGCGTGGCACCGCAGGCTGGTGGAGGAGTCTGGGAAAGGACCCAGGCATCCCGACCCTTGGGTGCTGGCTCTGACCAGCTGCCCATCGTGACGTCGGCCCCTGCTGCAGGAAAACAAGGCCGAGGCAGTGCTTGGGTAGGTAGCCAGGTCACACGAAGGCAGGGTCTTTTGAGAGTCAGCCTCTGCCCATCATCACAAGATGCACTCCACCGGCTGTATCCTGGGCCTGGGCTTTTGCATCACATGGAAAACCAGGGCTCTGCAGCCTTTCTAGCCAATAGAGAGGGGGGAAAAGTAAACTGTTGCGTAACCATGGAAACTGGTAAAGAGCAGCTGCACATGTGGCAACATGGGCCAGGTGGGGAAAGCGGGAGCCAGCTCATGGCTTAGGCTGCCTGCACGGCCCATGTGTCAGCCGCAGATCAGAGAGCGGTGGAATGAAAAACACGCTGGGTAATTAAGCTAATGTCCCCAAAGGCCGGCTGGGTCATGGACCAAAACTCACCCTTCAGAAATGCACCATAACATTTTCTGGCAATAGCCAAGCCATGCAATCATGATACAACGCCCTGGGGCGCTTCGGCTCATCGGGAGAGCTTCGTTGACTCAGAAAGATGGAAACGAATGCCGAGCTCCACCCCAGAAGAGCCCACCCTGCGATCTGTCCGACAGCTTTCAACCCCCTTGACTTTCAGACGCCAGAGCTCGGTGTCAGGGGACAGAATCTGATCTGGTTGCAAGCGTTTTATCCCAAAGCATTGGGGGATCTCTTGGGTCTCCCCCTTGCTTCACTGTTCAGACATTATTTCTCAAATGGGTCTTTCAGGGGGAACCGGTGGGTTCACCTGGCCCTAGCCAGCACATCTGGCCATGCCTCCAGGTGACCCAGTTGAAGCAAGATGCTAAACTCAGGGAGGTATTGACAGTTCAGCCTGGGACAAAACACAAGGGCCTGCTCTTGAGAAGTCAGGGCAACACAACGAAAAAACAAGGGGTGCAATCATGATGCAAGAGTGTGGGGATGTGCTGAGTGAGCTAGCAGAGATCTCCAAGAGGCAAAGCAAAGGTGCTCTCAGGATCCAGGCCTGTCCCTCCAACCTGCCAGTCCTTGCATTTGCTCTGCTTGGAGCTGCACTCCTAAAACAAAAAAAGGGGCAGAGGAGAAAGCAGCCACTTTAGCAGGGATGCCTGAACGTCACCTCGATCAGCTCTCTCCTCCTGTCACTTAGCTCCTGCGTTCAGGGCCATCACTTGCCGTCTCAGTGCTTGTACTCCCACGCGCAGGGGGAAAGAGGGGGGCCTTCTGACATTTCCTTTTAACTCTAGCGCTCGGTTAATTTGTCGTGCACCTAGTTCAAAGGATTCCAAACTTTCTCTCTTGTAAATTGGACTTCTCTAATGCGCGTTAAAAGGCTCGAGGCTCCCGGCAGGTTTAAAAGCACCAGTCACATTAATATTTATGCTGCCAGACACCATTGTGTAGATATTTTAAAAGATGACCTAAAGTTCTCCTGGTGGCTATCTGCAGTGTCCAGTCATCTAGGTATTTATCATTTAATCAGTACAATGGGGCAAGAACCAGGAGACTGAGCATCAAGTTGAGGGGACGCTAAATGGCCAGTGTTTGCCAGGGCATCCACGTATCTTTTTTGGAGAGGCTTGGCCTTAGCTCATCCTCCATGCCTGGTAACCCATCCTGCCAAGACCAGTCATCATCATTTATACTGAAGTGGCTTCTACATGTCCCAACCAAAGCCAGAGTCCTGTTGTACGTACAGCACTTGGTGCAGACACAATGCTTGGAAGTAATCGTTAGCATAGCACTGGCACGTTCAGCACGCAGATAACACGTAACCACCGAGACCATCCCGGCCCAAGGAACGTTTATGGCATTACATACATGTTTAAAAGGCAAGGCTCCCACCTCCTCCACTTAAGGCATTCGGCTGAGCCAATGCAACATGTGTACGAGGTAGACACCGAACACTTATTGCAGGTTCACTCACATGCACGCAGACACAGCGGGCAGCTCTGCCAGACAGACATTCACCCACCACGACAGGCCTTTGGAAACAAGGAGACGGCAGCTGACTTGGACATCAGAGGCCCGATTCCCTAGTGCTTTACTCCACCTTAATGGTGGGATAACTCCACACAACGGTCACATCAAAGTGAAGCTGGAGCACTGCAGAAGTGTCTTTAACCCCACCGCCCCCCTTAAATCCTCATATTTTTGGCCTCTTAAGGGTTTTTATTTTTTTTAAATAATCTATTTTTGCTCTTCTCCCACCTCCGCTCTGAATGTGATGCAATTCCTCACCACAGAGGCAGGGTCTGAAGGAAGAGCACTGCCTCCTATAAGGCCGATAGAGGGTCCGGGAAAGAAGCAGCCTCTGGAGCAATGAACAGATTTGGTGCTGAAGTCTGAGAGGGATGGATCCATCTGTGCTGCTGAGTCATGAAACCTACTGAAGTGAGATAAAAGCCACAGGGCCGAGCGTTAAGGGAAGTTTCCTATTAAAAGAGCTCGCTATTTTGTGTGCGGCAGAGCAGAAACTGAGCAACTCTGCCCGGAGACTGGCAGCTACATGGCAGCGTTTGAGGGGTTAATGCTGGACACACATTTCCCACCCCCCACCTCCTTAGTAAGAAGTGAAGCTAATGTTGTCCAAAGTCCTAAGCTTGCCAGACCCCAGTAGACCCGCTTGCACTGATTTTCAAGGGTTCAATGAAACTAAAACCCCTCCCACATGGTTTTATTTTTAGAAGCACACTTGTTCCCAGCTTCACCGGCCCTCAAGGACTTGCACGGCCCTTGTCACTGTGATGCCAAGGCACCCTCACCCCATCTCGGCAAGATAAAGCTGTATTATTCTCCCCATTTCACAGGTCAGGAACTGAGGCACTGAGGAGATAATGGACTTGGTGCAGAGGGTGTCTGCAGCCGAGCTGAGGACCTGGATGCCTTCACCGAGGGCCCAGGGGAGAAGAGATATAAGGGCTGGTGGCCCATCTCCTCTGTCAGGCTGCTGGGCTCATCAGCATGTCATGAGTTCTTGTTTCCAGCTTATAATATACATAAATAAAAGTGAAGGAGCCTTTTGGAGAAGTCCCTTGAATAAAACGAGAAACGCTGTCTTCTTTTTAAACCACAAGCCTGGATGAGACAGCTGGGGTCTGGCTCCAGTCTACTTGGGTGGCTTCAGCTACATTTCTGTGCCTCAGTTCCCTTTTCTGTACAATGGGGCCAGGGAGCTTTATCAGCAGAAGAGGGGTGAGAAGGCTTTAATTTAAAAAAAAAAAACAAAAAACACACGGGGCAGAAAAGAGGGCAGAAGAGCACGTTTATTTGGGACGCGGGGCAACAGCTACAGCGACCCGACCAGAAGAAAGCCACTGGGGCAACGCATGGCGCAGATCGGACCGAGAGGCCGTCTCCACACCTGCGTTTCGCGGACCGGTGCCGCCGAAAAAAGATGGTGCTTCATCCCTAGTGCTAAGCTCCTTATTTCCTAGGAAGTCGTGCGGCTCCTTTAACAGGCAGACACTGAGAGTTTGCCTCCCTCTGCTTTGGGGAAGAGCCAGGCTAGCTTAGCCTGTAGAACCGTATCTTGGTAACTAACACACACACCGAGCTGCTAACACGGAGGCAAGGGAAAAGTAGGAGGGGCTGGCACAGCGGAGAGCGGTGAGATCAGATGCCAGCGGCTCAGGGAGTCATTCCCCAGCTCCCAGGAATATAAAAGTCCGGCTCATTCATCACCCTGCCCTGGGACGCTCTGGACCACAGCTGGCCTGGCAGGGAGGAGCAACCTAGGAAGTGAACTGCTGAGGACCCCGCTGCCGCCTCCCGCAAAGAGGGTAAGAGGAAAACAACATCACTTTGACATTTTTTTTTTTTTTTTTTTTTAAAGACTCCATAGACAAAACTCCTAAAGAAAATGACAGCTCTGGAGGAGGGGATTGGGCTGCGCTGGGGGAGAGGGGAAGCCGTTCGCCCAAGAAAGAGGATTCAGTGGCCAGCAGTATTAAAGGCGTCGATGAACCAATCTCTAGCCCTGGTGTTGGGAAGTCAGACAGCAGCTGGATGTGTGTGTTGGGGGAGGGCGTGGGGGGGGTGGAAAACCAAATAGCTATTCCAGTTTATGCTGAGATCATTGGAGTTTCGTCCGTCGATAAAAGCTAATCGATTTAGGAAGACTGGACACGGCAGCTTCCTCCTTGGAGCGTGGTCAAGGGGGCCTGGTGGGAATACAGCAGAGAGCCCCAGGCTCCGGGCTCAGAGTTTTCTCGTGCCTCTCCGTCTCCAGCTTACATTTTTCCAGTGATGTCAAGGAGGCAGCTCCGTCCCCACCTCTGGAGAGGCAGGAGCTGCATGTGCAAAAAATAAACTGTGCAAGCTGCTCCCACAGGGAACTCAGCTCCCTGCTGCCGGTTAATTATCAAAGACACAACTCGCTGGATGAGGCTGCTTAGGCAGGGGACAGAGGAGCTGGGGGGGGGGGGGAAGGGGGAGTGGGGGGAAAATCTTGTTTATTGCCATGGTAAGTCCAAGTAGCGGCAGGCACCTGACCACCTCTGCTCAAGGAGGAGGAGGGCTTAGCTTTGGTTTGAGGAAAAGATAGAATTCAATGTCTCTTGGTTATATTTTTCCCCCCCTTTTAGCCCACCCACTGGGTACAAGGGGATTGTTAAATCCAACCAACTCGGGAGCATTTAACTACTGTAATAAAAACCACAACACGTCCTGTTGCTTCCTCGGTGCCTCCAATTCCAGGAGTGTTTATAGACTAGACCTGTGCTGAACTTGTTAGTTCTTTACAGCCGGATCGATGGCAAAGTTGCTTTAATGTGTGTCGTGCAACCAGATGTCTTTATTCTGTCCGAGTCGAACGCCCGCTCTGTGATGGGCAGCTGGCCTTTTAAGTCGTCTTTGTAGCTCTTTGAAACTCTTATGAGGTTTGCATGGTTTGTGGCTTGTGTAGTCCTCTTGGGGAGCCTGGGGTGGAGAAGGAAGGGCACTTTGTGTAGGATTTGTCGCTGCCTTCACTGCAGCAGAAGGTGAAGAAACACCGAGGTAAGCCCCAGCCTCTTTCTGTGATGGCAAAGAGGTCTCCTTGCTTCACCCACCCAAGTGCTCTCTCTAGCCAATACTTGGTCATCGCAGACAAAGCGATGATGGGTTTCCTTCTCTGTCTGTGGGCCCAGCCTTGCACCACTGAGGTCCAGGGGAGCTTTGCTGCATCCCTGAAAACAAGTTATTAACTTTACTGGTTTCTTAGGGCCAACCAGCCTGAGCAGCTGGGAGAAGGAATGGTCCCAGTAGGGGCAGGGTTGTACCATGGTGGCCGAAGCTGCTCCGTGGCCCCGATGTGACAGGGGAGGGGAGGCTGGCCTAGCATTGGGTCAACTATGAGGAATATCAATGAGACGTCACCACACCCTCCTGAATGCTTGTAGAGAGCCTAAAAAAAAAGACACGGGAATCCATGGCCAGTCCCAAGACAGGGTACGTACACAAGAACTGAGCAGTCAGGCAGGATCCACCCTGATGAATGCCAGGACAGAGCAACAGGGTATCTGCACCTCTAGAGAGGCGCACCTATTCCTCCACTATTGCACGCAAGGAAGACGTAGAGATGACGACTGAATGGGAGGGCCTCAGCATCCTCCCCAGAGGCCAGCTTACTGATGATGTGTCTGCTAGAAGGTTTTACACTGTGCGTCGCCCTTGGGGGCTCCCTGTGCTTTGCTAGCATGGTGTGTAGAGCTGCGGAGGAAAGGCTCCCTAGGGAGGGGAGCATTAGCAGGAACTAAGGTGAAGGAGCTGACTTCAAGGGAGGAAGAGAGGAATGTGCAGAAGCCGAGGCCTGCTAGCAGATTAGTTTCAGGGATGAGCGCATAGGACAGTCTAGTTCTCCGTTCTTCCTGGGAAAGCCAGAGAGGCAGGTTCAACCACCACATTAAAACTCCTCCAATGAGATGACACACAGGCTTTCTTTATACCAGTTATGCAAACACTCCTGCCCAAAAACACCACTGCAGCAGCCCCTGCGTTTACTGTGGGGTTGCCACAGTGGTTTGAACGATGGAGGAGTGCCAGGCTCACAAGAAGGCTGTGACGGTGACCGTGTAAAGTACTCTGCACTGATACACAGCTGCTCATACCTGACCTGCAACCCTCCTTGCTAAATTAGCATTGAGGTACCTGTCTTGAGAGGAGAGATGGTGCAATGATCAGGGCATGAGGCTAAGCCTCGAGACATAGGTTCAAGACTGGCCTATCGCAGGCCCCCTGTGTGGTCTTGGTCAAGTCATTTAATCCGGAGTTTCAAAAGTAAATAAGTTCCTAATGATGCAATTTAGGTACCTTTAACCCCATTCTTCCCCCAGCTAGGCAGTTAAACACTTGTAAAGAAGGTCTAGATGCATCTTTAGGTGCCTTTAAAAAAATATTGACTTCAGCCTTTTGGTGCATTAGTTCTTCCTGGTGAAGATGGGGGTAACAGCTCTCCCCCATCTCACTGGGGTGGCTGTGAGGATAATTCCAGTAAAGAGGACAAGTTACTCAAGCAGTTCAGGGCTGGGTCCTGTTCCAGCGCCTACTATAGAGGTGCAGTCTGAAGCCAACACTGTGGCAGGCCCAGGCACTGCACGTGCCCTCTGCAAATCCCGTGTGGCTGCCTGGTCCCATCTTAGGATCCCAAGGGCCAAGACGGTGACACCCTGCCTCCGGTAGAACAGATCCATTGGCTTTCGTGCCACTGTTCACGTGAGCAAAGCTTCTCCGTGAGCACTCTTATTACATGCCAAAGTGTTACTCCAGGCTAGACCAGGGCAGTCGTGGTCAGAGTTCAGACATGTCCTTATCATGGAAAGGCACATGCTTTATTGGTGCCTCTCCAACAGTGAAGTGATGAACAGGAGTTAGGGATGCTTCGCCCCTCCTCTCCAAATAGTCTTCTCCTGGTTCTTTCTTGGGCAGGTATTTTTCTTCTTTTGCAGTTATTTAAAAGACACCCCATTGCCTTGAAATCATAGCAAAGAACTGCCCAGGTCAATGCAGACTGACCTCAGACCTGGAGCTGTCAACACAGGTGCTCAGTAAGGTCTTTTCTGACAGAGGCAGGTACAGTGGTGACTGCAAACACCCCTCAGTGTTGTGCCAGCTGGATCCATCTCCCCAGCCCCGCTGCACAACTGCTGCTCTGGGCAGGACTAATCAATGAACAGTTTGTGGATGTGATGAGCCTGGAGCAGGATTACAGCCTGCTCCAACAGATTAATCTGTAGTCCTGAAGCCCAGAATATTAACAGATGTTCTGTTATTACACGTTCGGTTTAATAAGGATCTCCCAGGAGAAAACTAGAGAATAGCATGGAAAGGATGCTACTGAACCCAGAGATGGCAGGAAACTTGTTCCTCTACATTCATCTGTGCCACCTGGACACACCCATACACCTGATGCACCCTAGGGATGCAGCTGGATAGCCTAGTTCTCTTCTATAACACTGATGCTGGTTGAATACCATCATGCCAGAGTCCCTCCTGCCATCAGGCGTTTGCATGAGATCACATCAGCAGAGATTCGACTCCTTTAAACTGACTGAGTTATGCTAGTGGAAGTCAGGCGTGAGAGGTGAATAATGCCAGGGGGGTTTCATTTCCAATAGTCAGCAGGGAAAAAAGACACTATACATGCACCCATCCAGCCTTGGAGAGCGGTTGTTTCCTCTGCCATGTTCACAGCACCTCCAGACCATACCCTGGTTCTGCGCTAGGGGGAAACCCCCTTAGCCCCACCTTCAATAAGAGGAAATTGTACCAGGAAGACAAGTGCATCCAGAGAGTTGGGTGGAAGTTTCTGAGTCGGGAGTAGGCCTGTAGCTGATGCAACAGAAATAGCAACAAGCAGGGAGGGAGAGACATGCCCATAATAGTTGATTTAGCTTACATACACAAGATAGAGCTCCCCCCAGCACGGCACAGCAAGGTTTCCAGCCTCCCTTGGCCCAAGGAACAAGTACAGACTCATGTCTACCCGGTGCCCCACCCTAGCACCCTGTGGGGAAACACAGCTATCTATCTAGGCATCTGGATAGGGCAAGCTTCACCCAGCCCTTTCCACCCCCAAATTACACCATGCCCCCCACATGCTGGCTGCCTTATCGCGACCAAAAGAGGCCATAGTACAACTGGAAGTACAATAGGAAATAAAAAGGGGAACAGCTAGAGGCAGCACCCGGCCTCTGGCCATTTGGAATCAAAGCTGGCAGCACCATTTGAAACCCGAAGGTGCAAATCCCCGGCATGCACACCCTCTGCGTGCATCACGGCACTAAAAATACCCCTGCAGACAGTTGCCTAGTGAATTTTTCACACAGATCTCGCTTCTCATCCCCGACACCCAGACTCACATTTAGAAACTGCTCTCACCCAGCCCGCTTTATCATTCCCCTCCCTGCGGAAAACAAGCAGGCGGGCTTTAGTCCCCTGCCAAGCGCTCTCAACAGGTTCAACGTGATTAGCTCCTCTCTCCCCGGAGCGTAGTAGATGCAAAGGCTCAACAGGAGGTGGAAAGGGAGGTCAGATTACCCGGCCTCCCTCAAACGGTTCATTGTGGGGGAGGCTCGGGAGCCTAATGAGCTTTTATTTTCCCTTTCACCAACACTCCCGTCTCCTGTACGCGTCTCTTCCTGTTAGGAGAGGGAGGTTTTAACAGCAATTCGCCAGGCCGGGCGCTCCTATTCACAAAGGAAATTGGAATTCGTTCACCGTTAGTTCTGCCGAGCGACTGTCCATACAAATATGAGTTTACGAAGCTGTAAGCATGCAGGGAATTATCCACGGAGAAGCAGAGAATAGGCAAGGGGCAGGTGGGGCCTGGCCCCATGTTGCTCAGCAAGCAGGAGGGAGAAGTGTTTGCTGCTGTGTGTAAATTCTCTTTAATAGACAGACTACCCCAAGCGAAGCCACCGCCGTGCCGAGCGAGCGATCTCTTTCCTTTCACCAGCTGCCGCGGGCAGGAAGCCTGTTTTTATAATGGTAGGCTTCTGCTTTCTCTCTGGCTGCTGTCTTCTGCGTGTAGTGTCCCCTCCCCGCTGTAGCGAGACCCCCTTACTTCGCCTTCAGTTGTTGCGTGGCTTTGCAGAGGCAGCTCTACGTCAGTGGCTGAGGAGGAAACTCTTTTGCCCCCAGGAGTTAGGAAAGGCTCCAAAGCACGGCTCTCCAATGAAATGCTTTGAGATCCTTCACTGAAGCAAGGTGTGTAGGACGTGCCAGGTCGGGAATCAGGCGTCACATCTGGGAATTAGGAGGGAAGCGCCAGCTCGTTCCCGTCTGAGTGCTGCAATGAACCTGTAGCTACCTTGGAGTTCGTGGTGATCCCTGTGCTGCGTGTTGGGGACTTCACCATAGCAGCAGAGACGGGACAGATCCTGCTGCTTCAAAACAGCTGCCTGCCATTTTGCTTAGCCCTGTGGACCAGAATCTGTCCCTTTATCAGGCCTCGCTGTATGAGACCCTCTGCAGAAAGGGGGGTCATCATGGACTCAGGCAGTGCTCAGATGTAGGACAGGGTCACAACCCGGCCCTCCTGCATCCCTGTATTCCAGCAAGTGTTGGATCAAAGCCACCAAAGGACACTGCTCTGAATCTTAAGGGCTCAGGATGGGGAGAGTTAAGCAGCAATGCTTCCCTGAACCCCGTCCTGAATCCCAGCCCCACCTGCCAGGGGTTGCTAACATGAGCTGCAAAGCCTTCCGCATTGGGTGAGCTGCCTGCAGCCAGCAACGAAGTGGGAAACAATACTGCTATTTACATGGGCTCTACAGCCGCCTGCCCCTCGAGCCTCCCCGCACAGTAGCTCTTAGGTAGCCTGCCCTGCTCGAGTCACCTTGCTGTGCTTCTAAATAAGAGATCGGTTTCTGGAGCGCCCAGATGCCGGTGCCAGGCCCGAGACCTGCCTTGTGTTCGGGTTCACGGTTCGTGGCTATGGCATGCAAGCGTGCGTCACGTTACGGTGGGCAGCTGGGCCTGCAGCCAGGCGCTCCAAAATAATCCAGCTCTTGCTTTGAAAGGTTATTTCCAAATAAAACCCCATTTGCTCCTCACGGTGGGAGGCCCCAGCCCTGACCCTGGTTGCAAATGCCAGCTCTCCGAGGCGCCCCCGCCAACTCGTGCTCCCCGGCCCCCTGCCCTTTCCTGCCGCTGCAGACTGGCTGCGAGCTCCCTCAAGGCAAGAGGCTTTGCTAGCAGCTGGCAGGATCCAGCTGTCAAGTGGGAACAAGCAAACAAACAAACAAAAAATAGCAGTCCTGCCTGCTCCTGTTCTCCAAGGGGAGGGGGCGCGAGGCAGCGTGGCAGGGAATACAATGTGCCTGTGGGAAGGCTCGGCTGAACTTGCAAGGATTTGCTATGGCAACTGAAGGGCCTTGAAAAGTCAAACATGCAAAATGCTGTGGGCAACAGGAGAAGCAGTGTCAGCCCAGATCCCAACCCCGGTGCTCCCAGTATACTCCCTTCCTTCCTCTGCCCCTGGAAACCCTCACTTCCTTGGGATCTGCCTGCAAAAGGGAAGTGCCAGCCTCAGGAATCATCTTCAATCAGTGCCCGAGGCATACTGACCACCTTGCAAACCCACTGACACAGAGAGGTCAGGAATCCAGGATCTTAAGTAGGCAGCCTTGTCTGGCAACGCCTCATGCTGAGGTTTCCCTTCCCTGTTGGGTCACGTCGAACCCTATGTCACCAGCTGCCATCGGAGCTGTCCGTGGAGTGCCTGGCACCGTACTTCACATTGCAGCCGAGAGAGGCAGATATCCCCGGTATAAGCACACCCAGTGCTACTTTAATACTTCCACATACCCGTCTAATTCTCATTTCCATGTGTCATAAATTAGATCTCCTTTGAGTTATGTAAATCTGTGTTTAATGCGTTTATGGAGTCCTACGTAACTTCCTTCTCAACAGGTTTGTTAGGACTTCCAGGCAGGTTTCACATGCCCAGTAACAAGTTGCCAGGAAAGCAGTTTGCACAAGCAGCTCTGCTCTGTAAAAGGATGGTTAAAAAAAAAAGAAAAGTACCCATCTTACTGGCAAAATCCATCCCTTCCCCAAAACCAGAGTTAGAGCAACTGGGTCATTGTCATGAATTAAGCTCCCATGGCCTCGCTCCACCCTGCCCTGCGCAATGTCAGCCAACCAATTTCTACAGTGCAAGTCAACACACAGCATGGTCCTTTACCTTTACCCTTCCCCACCACTTGCAAAATCATCCTCATTATTAGGCCTCCCGTCTTCAGTTCATTCTCTTTCTTTACTGAACTGCTTTTCTCCCATCCAAAGGGTGTACGGACATGGCTCTGAATCAGCCAGCATTTTCAGGGAAGGCTATCATCCCTGACAGTCCGGTGAGCACACAAGAGGGGAATCGGCCACTAATGCCAGCTTGGTGTGGCTCCACCACACATCCGTGGCTCACGCCCATCTCACTTCACATGCAAACCAGCAGAGCAAACTCACGTTGGGTCTCAAGTCCTTCAAGCCACTGCTCATGGCCAAAGCCGAGGGGTACATTAGGTTAAGCCACTGTACACCACAGACCAAGAAAAGGGTGAGAAACCTCTGCTCTGACATAGCCTTCCCCACCAAGTTTTGGTTGCTTTTTGGACAGTCTCTCAGGTCAGTCAGATGGTGACCGGTGTTGGCCGTTAGCATACGTTGTCTTTGCTAACAGCTTGATCCACTAAAGCATCATCAGGCCCCAACATATTTTCACTAGCTTCCTCCAAGAGAAACAGTAATTTTTACTGCAAATTGCTGCTTAGCCTGGCTCACAAGAGGAGCCCCGAGCAGACTAATTCACTCAGTGACCAGAATATTGACTCTTCTCTTCATCACAGTCTTGGAGCACATTTGTCATGTTTAAAACGAATAATTTAGCCTCTCCTGGGAGAAGGGAGAGATCCTGCCTCAGAGCTGGCATTTCATGCACCCAGCCTGCAAATCTGCTTCAAATTCCACATGATGCTCCAAGAAGAGAGCAGGAGCTTAGCTTCCTGTCTTTCAAAGAGCAATCCTCTAGATTTAGTTATTCTGCTTCCCCCATGCTACCCTGCTGGGCTAGCTATATAGTAACTCTGACTCAGAGGAGATGCCATTTGAGTTTATGTCAGATGTAGCTAGTTCCTGTGTGGCTCTGCTCATCCACAGATCTTCAAGCATATTGCAGAGGTCAATCTCACTATCAGGAAAGCAAAAAAATCAGAGCACAGCGAGGAGAAGGGAAGTGCCTCCAGTTATTCACCAGGCTGGCAGAAGAGACAGGAAAAAAAAAACCCCAGTGTCCCCAGTTCCAGATCAGTACCGTATCTGTCCTCCTCCCCACTTTAATTCAAGTTCAGCCATGTGCTCTGGCCACATCCATGAGGCACTGGCCATGTTACTTATCTTGCTAACATGTAGGAAGCAGACTGCATTTCTGGCAGCCTCAATTAATTCTGCACAGGCACTTTGGGGCAGATTGAGTGCGCAGCATTTGCAAGGGAGACCCTAGTTTTTAAGGAAGTCGCCTGAACAACAGACACTAGGGCAACCAGCCACAGCCATGAGATTTTTAAAACTAAACTATGTTGGGTCCTTTCAGTTTGAGGGTTTCAGACGCACTCAGACTATGTTTTCAAGCATTTCTCTGCAGCTGAGGGCTAGAAACATTCCCTTTTTTTAATGACAGCTGAGATTATTACACAATTGCAGGAGTCCAGAAGTTGGGGCTAAAAGAAAAACAAACAAACAACTACCCCAAGACTTATAGATTCACAAGACTCAGCAGCACAAACTTGCTCGAGAGTTTAGGACCCCGTGCAAGCAGGGATCTGAAAATCTGGTCACTGCCTAAGTGGAGGCTGCTACCATTAGAAAACCTGCCACAGAGAGTACGTGCCAACCCCTTCCGAGAGGTGAAGATCCCAGCATTGCTACCAGCAAGCCAAGGCAAGACTAAAATACATTCGGTGATCGCAACACTGGTAGCCACAAAACAATGTCCTCTCGTTCTGCCTTGCTCAGGTATCTCAACCCTGACAAGTCCCACCACAACATGCAAAACTCAGTTGTTGAGTCCCAAGCCTACCTGACACAAGCCGTCGTTCCTTCAGGACTTTCTCACCACAGCCGACCACATAATAGGAACAGGACCTCTCTGTGTCAGTGGGTTTGCAAGGTGGTCAGCTTGTCTCGGGTACTGACTGAAGATGATTATCCACATTAGCAGGACACGGGGCAGCTGTGGAAGCAAGGCTCCCCCTGCCCCACAGAGAGCAGTCAGAGAATACACTATCCTACAAGCACTGGATTGCTGTCCAGGAGGCACCTGGAGGCTTTGAATACAGAGGTCTTCTGGCTCCTCCTGCTCTTTTCGCATAGGAAGACATGCTAGCACCCCACCGATCTCTGCTTCTCTTTCCTGCCTCTTCGTAAGGGTCAAAGCAGTGCAGCTGTCTTAATTAAGGGCCGACTACAACCACGTTTCCTCTGGCTACTGCCAAACACTTCTGGGGAAATGGTGTTTATTTCAAGCGGATGCCTCTTAGCAGCTGATATCTGCAGCACGGGAGAGGCTAAGGCTTGGTAACTACCTAGAAAGGATCTCTTTGTGGATCCATTATTCTGTGCTCTTATACCATAGGGAGCCAACAAGCACCCCCGTTAAGGCTTATTGCAAGGTGGGGAAATAGCCCATTAGCCAGCCTGAGGCTACCACACAGCCACAAGGTGACAAAGATCCCTAGTCACTACTGAGTGGGAGACCCTACTAGATCCAGTGAGACACAGTATAAAGAGCCCAGTGCCCCTGTTACTGTCATGAGCCATCACCTCCAGGTGCTATTAGCTTTTCCAGAAAAAAAAATCCTCTCTTCAAGGGAGAAGGGAGATGTAAAAGCCCCTTTCAGCTTTACCTTGCTGAGCTGCAGAATTGGGGGCCTCTATGATTGCTGTCTCCAAACCAGGCTTGAATAGTAAGATAGCTGTACTCCACATAGTGGAGCATCCATCTGTCTCCTTTACAGAAGCACCCATCCCCTGCAGCACAAGTGCCACCATGATAGCAAGCTGGGTGGTTTGGACGTGCATCTGTCCAGGCAGAAGTATTATGCTGTCAGATGTAACTATATCTCAGCATTTGTGTGAGCTCTGGGGGACCGGTAGTTAATGATCTGATTTGCCTAGCATCATTCAGTGAGCAACCTGCTGACTCTTCCTATGGGGAGGAACAGTTTGGTATTGATCCCATCAGCAGCAATCTCAAGTGATGAGGACAGCAGCAGCAGGAAATAGTTGTGATGTGGATTTTCATGGGTTAAGGCCCAAAGGGAATGTCATGATTCTCTACCCTGATCTCTTATATGAATGGGATTTGAGCATGGCTTCCAGCTCCTTTAGCATTCCTGCCCTGCAGAGCCAAGCTGGAACAACCAAAGCCAAAGGAATGAACAAGGAGAAATGGAAAATTTCTACTCCCTATTTTTCCAAACAAGAGTATATCAGGTGTTTGCGATAAGAATTGGGCAATTCAGTGACATTGCACTGCTTTGGAGGGAGGCATGCGATGCTCCCAGTCAGTCCGAGGACCCAATCCCACCCTGCTCAGATCCCTGAAACCAAGGTAACACATCTACTTTTGTTCCTCTCAGTCTGAAGACATCCTGGAAGTGGCGAAGGGAAACAGGACCCACCTGCCCTTGGCATTAATGGGGTTTCCAGGACTGGGGCAGGATTGAATCAGCTCCCACAGAGATGCCTAACAGCTGGAATAGCATCTTGCCCCATCTAGGTTCCCACAGAGATCCTAACGTTGAAGGACTCATACTAATGGCCAATAGAAGTGGGCTAAACACACATTTATTTCCTGTTGCTTTTATTCTCTTGTTCTCCCCATATGACAATAGCCTGCTTGTCCCCATGACAGACCCACCATTGATTTTTGCAAGTGTCAGAGACACCCCAAAACAATAATGAACGTGTCTCTCGCCAGGCACATGAACAATGTCACGCATTAACCAGCAGCAGAACAAAACCCACAAACAATGGACTGGAAGCTTGCATGGACTAGGATGCCACCTCAAGACCAGTATCATGCTGGTGCTTTGTGCATGCAGGTAGCTTTTAGCACTGCTGCCCAGTGTGTGGCTTGCAGCAAAGCATGAGTTTGCCCAGTGTAAAAGTATAAATTATTTGTTGTCTGCAAAGACATGAAAAGCAGCAGCGTTTCCGAGGCAGCCGCTAAGGCATTACATCAGAGTGCTTTTGAGTCCCAGCTGGGAGCATCTTGAGGCTAGCACATCACGCTGTAGGTCTTGTTGATCATCTGGTTATTCCTGATGAGACGTGTCATTTGGGGTGAGCGGTGCGGGGGCGAAGTGGGCTCGGGGGATCGGTAATGGGAGCCGGGATGCTATGCACTGGCTGGTGTAATATGATAGCCCTGCCGGGGGTGCTGGCTCAAGGATGTACTCCAGAGCCTCTGGGTATAAAAGCACAAGTCCGCTGCCTGAGCTAAAACAGCCACCTCCTAGCACTGAGGCCGTGTGGCCTGCTCCTCCATAGCAAACCAGAGGGCTGCACTGAAAAAGCACCGGCTGCCAGTTCTAGTCCAGCCCAGGCCCGCAGTGGTGAAGCTGGGGGGTCGCTACCTCTTCCCACTAGTTGGATCAAGGACACAACAGATCATAGGGACCCGTCTCTCCTTCAGACATATAGGCAATCGTGCTGTCTTGTAGCAGGGGCTCGCTGGCCGAATCCAGCACCTGCCACTATTTACACAGATCTCTGTGTACCTGCAGGGCAGTGTGCTTCAAAAGGCCAACAGCAAATCTGCAAGAAAGCAGGTGAATTAAACTATTTTTAGGTCTCCCCAACCTGCTGAACCCTCCTTTGTGGAGGCTCAAACCTAATTCATGCCTCTGAAAAGATTCAAGATTTCTGGCTTCACATTAAAAGTACCCTATGCCCCTTCCTGCCTGGGCTCTGCTGGTTTGGATTTTTCTATTTCAAATGCATGTAAGATCTGACTGCTAATAAAAATTATTCCTGAGCCAGGTAGGAACAGCATGTGGTGAGGTGTAAAAATCAAGCAGCCTAGCACAGAGCAGCCAAGCTCTGTCACAGCATACATGTGTGCTGCCAATGCCAACAGCCAGCAATAAGTGTCCTCAGGGGCATTAACTGAGCTCTCTCAGTCTTCCCCAGTGGGAGGCATGCCTTGATTTTAAATGGTTCCCAACTGGGGCTTTTGGCTTTCAACCACCTCATCTAAGCCATGGCTCATCCAAGTCCCCAATACACCGCACCTCTACAAAGCAGCATTGGGCCTTACCACTCTGCTTAGGAAAGTACTTTTCTTCAGCAACTGGCAAGGGAGGCCTTTCATGATGACAAGCATGCACATCCATGGCCCATTGGGCCTCTCACTAAGCTCATGTCATGGTCACAGACAGCAGGGCAATCCCCATGCTCTCTCGCATTAGCTAAAGGAGACTCTCCACCGGGCCATAGCAAGTCTGTGGAGTACAGCTAAGCCATGGCAGCTCTGCCCAACACAAGGTAATGATATACAGGCAGTCCTTGGACTTACAACACAGTTGGTTCCTGAAAAGCACGTTTTAAGTCGAAATGTAACTCAGAATAATTTTCCCGTAGGAAACAATGTTATAAATGGGGGACTGGCTCCTGAACCAAGGCCTGATACCCTATTTTCACCAAAAATAACCCAGAATTTTGTACTCAATCAATTATAGATGAGTAATATAGCTACATTAATGTATTATATTGTAAATAGCAATCGTATCGATTTGGAAGGACTTTTTTGAGGTGACTTTGCTGGACTTTTTTTAAAGGCTCTTAGTTGGACTTTTTGAAGGGCTCTTGTCTGGAGTCTTTTCAGGAGTCTTGGCTCCAGGTTTTTCTGGAGTCTCGTCTGCTTTCTTAAAGGAAGTGTCCAACGAAGAGATAGGCGATGCAGCAAACGTGCTTGCTGGCATAGCGTCGCATCCAATCAAGAGTTGTAAAGGCAAAACTGATGTCAGAAAGTTGAAACAGGGTGTCAATTTATAAATATTGTAAGTACAAAATGTTGTAACTCGAAACGTTGCAAGTCGAGGACTGCCTATACATGCTTCACAGAGGCAGCCTTAGCTTCAAGTGCCCATTGGGATTTCAACTGCTTGCATCAGCTGGCTGGAGCTAGTTATATAGCACTGGGGATGTGCAGGGGGCCTATGGGAAAAGGAAGAAGAGACAGCTTTTGTCCTGAGGTGTTCACAGTCTCTATTATACCAATCTGCAACAGCCAGCTGCCTTTTAAGCAGGAAAAAAATCCAGGCTACAGTGCCTTTCAAAGCCTGGACCATTTCTACTGGGGATGCAATCCACCATGGGGCATTGCATGCCCATTACACTTGACTGGACACCTGATGCCTACGTATCATGGTTTATCTAGTTCCTCACATGCTGGCTATGAAGGCTAGCCCAGCCTTTCCTTAGCCCCTTGCTGCTCACTGGCCCTCTTTCTCCTTCCTCACAACAGGCAGTTTCTTTCCTCCTTGCCACACTAAGCTAACAGGAGCACCCCTCAGCGTCCTGCTTATGTTGTGCCACACTTAGCAAATGGAGAAGCAGAGTAAAGTAGCAAGGGGGTGAAAAGGACAGCTGGGTCACTCTCAGAAGGGGTCACTCTTTGCCTTGCCAACACACTAGCTGTTCCCCAGGCATTAACCCATGCCTTTGCAGCATGTCTAAAAGGATGGCTGGACATTGGCTTTTGCGTTTATCCAATGTTCCTTCAGGGAGCTAAATCATTTTCAGGTAAGCATGTCTTTGCAGGAAGCGATCCCATTCACATGGCTTCTGTATTGGCCGATACTGTCCTCCAAAACAGACGTTCATGTCACTCCCATAGCCAGTTCAGTACAGAGAAACTGAACGCTGAATTCAGCTTTGAGGCAGCTGACAGCAGCAGTTTTAGCCTCTGGAGCTGGAAAACGTTTGAATGCAACAGGATTGTGAAGTGATAATTTCCTACTGTCAGAGGGAGGCTGAAGAGCCATCTTATTAGAGAGGAATCACACCTGCTAGTGGCTGCCCGGTCTGTTCTTGCATAGGGTCTTTTATTGGAGATTACTCTTGACCACGTACAAGGGAAAAATGCATAATTTTATAGTTAAGGGACTGGACTAAGGTTGAGGAGGATTCACTGTGCAGCTTCAGGTTTCTACAACCTCTAGTCCTCTTTGGCAGGGAACACTTTGAGCAGCCTCACCAGCTGATCAAAGTCTCCCAACAGGCAACTCCACCACTTAGCAGCAAGCCCAGGTGGGAAAGCTGAGAGATGACAACTGCCCTTCCAGAGATGCTTCCATGTGAATGTGGGATCATCAGGTTTTAATATCCATCCATCATTAACACAGCACTCTCCCTTGAGATCCAGTCCAGTACTGGGCCAAGAGACAGGAAAAACCAAGCAAGCCCCATTCCAAATGGAGTTTGTAGCTCGTTACATAAGAGCCTTAACCTGCCTTTCATCAATCCTGCATCGACACCAAAAACCTCAAGCACATTATTTTCTTAAAAGCTTCAGCTCCAGCATACACGTAATTAAGTGAACATCTCCTCTTCCATTCAAAACAAACATTTCTAGCCTTTCTGATTATACAGGAAACTCAGCACAGGTGACACAGGCTCACCTTAAGGCTGAAAAAGCAGAAAGCAAAGGAAATGAAATATTGTTGGTGAAGCAAAATCAGGAGATTTTTTTTTTTTTTTTTAAATCAGTATTACAATTTTCAGGGGCCTAGCTTTGGATATTTGAATGCTTGGGGTTGGCAACAACATAAGAGGTTCAGATGCAAGTTCATCAGAGCAAGGACCGTCATGCTGTGTATGATCAGCAACTGCAATACTAAAGCTTTATTCTCTCTTATAATTCAGGTTTGGACACACCATATAAACACCTGCAGCTACAGCAGTACATCTCCTCGATCTCCAAACTAAACAGTCCACAGAGAAAAAGGTTTCCAGTGAACGTAAGTGCCCAATACCTTTTCTTTGTCATTCTAATGTGGAGTTGGGTCTGTGGAATTCAGTGATTTTATCCCTTTGAGAAAAGCTAACTTCCTTATGGCTAGCTGGGACACCAGAAAATGTCTAGAAAATAAAATCAGAGCTGCATCTGTAAGGAACTCAGCTATAATGGGTGAACTCATGACCATCATCTGTCACTACAATGCAAGCTCCACCCTGACAGAAGCAAGCCACCGGAGTTACTGGTGGCATACGCGACCTGCAATGCAGTGTTGCATGTGGGATGTCCTTGCAAAGGGTTTCTTTGATTCAGTTTAAAGGTCAGAAGGGACCATTAGAAAACCTTGTCAGCTCTCCCAAGCCATTAACTGATCCCCCATTATCCCTTGCTTTGAGCCCAATAACTTGGTTTGGCTAAAACGGTTGTAATTTGGATAAGGAATACCCAATCCCAGGCTGAAGGAAACACCTGCTGATTGACCTGCACTTAATTAAAAGCACTGGAGTTGTCCCCCATTTGCTTCTCCACTGGATTTAGGGAAGACCTCAGTGGCTGTGTTGAAAAGGTTCTTCCCCCTTTTTATTGTCAAAATAGCAGGAAGTGTTGGAGATCTCAGAGGATGTGCCCTGCAAGCTCACATCCCTTAACTGAAGGGTTAGGAGTGACAGATGCTTAGCAAAAGCTTATTTCCTCCAAAATATTAAATTAGCCATAGACACTAAATCAGCAATAAAAGGGAGCCTTACAGAGTCCGTGTAAGAAACCCTTGTCTTTATGCTTGCTCAGCTGTCACTCGCTTGGTTCTTACGGTACAATTGTTGCTTGTTCTCCAGTCTTCCAGCAAGGAAAGGGCCTGGATTTCCAATGTGGAGAAAAACACGCCCCAGTCATCATCCTCAAGGAAAGATAAAGAGAAACATTCTAATGCGTATTTGCTTTGCAGGTGCCACGGTTCCCCTACCGAGAAGAGGGAGAATGTATTTGAAAGAGGAAGGCGTTGCAAACCCCCAATATATATTTCAAATACTCAGTTAAACATTTCCCTGGGATTCCCTTGAGCCCTGAGCAGTTTGAAGCTAGTGCCTCTGCACAAGAAAGCCAAGATAGCTAATCTATTTTCATTTGCTAAAGTAGGCAAAGTGCAAAAAAGCAACACGCCGAACAGCATAAACACTTGAAAGATAATTTGCAGTCAATTAAGTGCAGAAGAGATTTTTCATTATTATTTGCATGGGGTAGAGCCTAGCAGTCCCATTATAATAAAGCGCTGCATACACACACACCAGACAGGCCCGGCCCTGAAAAGCTGTATACCATTAGCAGGTATTCCAGGCATGGTAGGATTGTGCCTCCTTCCCTTGTTACACTGGCCAGAGCTCCTGTTTGTTTGTGCTGCCCTGCTCACACAGTGTTGCTTGTATTTTACAGGGTGAGTAACTGAGCCAAGGAAGCTCCTCCAGCTCTAATCCACCAGGCAAGACAATTGTTTCCTTGGCAGGAGATCCCACGGGATCCCTACCCATAATGGAAGCGTGAGCGCGAGGCTCCTCCATGACCTCCAGAAGCCACAACTCCTTGCCGCGAACTCTGATGGCTCCTCGCATGCTTTCTGAAGGGGCGCTGGGAGGCATCTCCCAAATCACCTCCTCTCTGTACCTGAGCAGGGGCAGCGTTGCCTCCAACCGACATCTGCTTTTGGCTCGAGGCATCACCTGCATCATCAATGCCACCATCGAGATCCCCAACTTTAATTGGCCCCAGTTCGAATATGTCAAAGTGCCTCTGGCCGACATGCCTCAAGCCCCCATCTCCCTGTACTTCGACAGCGTGGCCGACAAAATCCACAGTGTGGCACGGAAGCACGGTGCCACCTTAGTCCACTGCGCTGCAGGGGTGAGCAGGTCAGCCACCCTGTGCATCGCCTACCTGATGAAGTACCACAACGTGTCCCTGTTTGACGCTTACAACTGGGTCAAATCGAGACGTCCTGTTATACGTCCCAATGTGGGCTTCTGGAGGCAGCTGATAGACTACGAGCGGAAGCTCTTTGGGAAGACCACGGTTAAAATGGTACAGACGCCATACGGCATCATCCCAGACGTTTACGAGAGGGAGAGGGGACCTCTGGTGCCTTACTGGGGTATTTAACGTGACTGCATCCATGGGAAGAGCAGAAGGGACTCGTCCCGAGTCGACCAGACTAGAGACAATCCCTTCTTTCTACCGCCAACTTCAGTTCTTCACCACAGGGCAGAACCTTAATTAATTCACACCTCACTAACCTGAAAAGCCAACAATTTCCCCTACTTGTCTTCAAAGCATACATAAGCAAGTAGGCCTCATTCTACCTTCCAGAGAGTGAGGTCTCCTTACTAGCACTGATTCCCATCACAAAGCACCTCTTCCACCCCTCCATCCACCCCCACCCAGTCAGTTTACTAGCATACTACAAGCAAAGAGCTAAAAGGCATTTGGCAGAGTTAATGAACAAAAGTACACTTTGTGATGCGGTAGCCTGGATATTTCTTTAATAGCTTGTTTGCTTCCTCGCGAAATCCTGTAGCTGATAAGGAGCAGCACTAGCACAAAATGAATAAGGTCCTACTCTAACTCAGCGGGTTTTTTAAGAGCCAGAGAGAGGAGTGCAGAAATTTTTGCTAGCGCTGTTATTTTCTTTAACTACTGTAGTGACTTATAATATTATATAGTGTTTAGGAAATCTTTAGCCAGCATTTACTCCTCATAAAGTTAAGTCAATCCAAGTCTGCCACAAACAACAGAATCCAAAATGATTAAAATAATTGCAGTATGTTCCGCAGCAGAGTAACAGTCCCTGAAAGCACTTGTCCACCTGGATAAATGCATATATGAGTACGTGTTTGCAGGATGGGGGAAACATAGCAGAGCTCACTTCAAAGCGTAGCTCAGTACAGAAGTGATGGGTTAACCTTTCCCACACCAAATGGCCAAATGAATGCTTAGGAAGTTTTGTGCATGCAGCTACCCTCGCAAAAGGGTTGAGCTGTAGTGTTTCATTACCCAACCAGTAAATTGGAAGTAGGGAAATCTGCTGGATCACTTAGCTCCAAGTACAGCTGCAATCTGCCTCAGATCTTTTCAAGTTCACTTTGTTATGGCCTCAAGGATTATGTTGCATTCTAGAATTATCCTGCTCAAGACACACTGATCTAGTAAACCTGCAGTACAAAGATGGCTCTATGGAAAAGGCTTCGGTTTCTTTTTTTTGCTTACAATGAGAAAAGGAGCGACTCCAACCTGAAAAGCAGTAGATGTTGTTCAACGATCAGACAGCCGAGTCATGAATGTCATCCACACACTTGCACATGGGCAGATATTGATATCACTAATGCAGAACTGGAACCCCAGGACAACCAAACCAAGTAACTTGTTCAACAAAGCTGTTTGTCTCCTTTCCTGCATCTCCAAAAGAGGAAGACACAGATTGCTGGATGCTGAGAGATAAACATTGGATTTAAAATGAGAGACTATACTTGTAAAAATTCTCAATAAAGATTATAAACAAGACCATGCCTTAGCTTCCTGTTCATGATTGGGATTTTTACATCTCTGAAATTAGTGGCAATATTGCTTCAGCTTCCATAGTGCCTTTAATGCAAATCTCAGGTTCAAACTGGCTCCTATTAAATGTTGTAAATAGGTTACTGGTAACTCGATGGCATTGCTTACCATTAAATCCAAACTTTCACGTCATGCCACCATATCATTCTCATAACAGGAGGTGGGTAACAAATGGCTTCATGGAGTATTTTTGTCTTCTGTAGCTGTATTGGAAATGTTGGTGTGTTCATTTAAAAAAAAAGCACAAGAAATGACCACTGGTGTTAGACAATGTTGAACCAGACAGCATGAAGATAACCTAGGCAGGATTTTCTCTCCCTAGGTAAATCAGAATGATTGAAACCAATGGAATTATCACCAGTGTAAATCAGTCTGTTAGTGGGTTCAGCATCTGGCCTCTGCAGCCTGAACCTCAGAGATTGAGTGAGAAAACAAAATCTGATTGGAATCAGATTGCTTGGAATGGGAGACACTTGATTACTGCAGGGCTGGAAATCAGTTTTCAAACCAACTGGGAAGATATGAATGTCACTGAAGTGGGCAGATGCAACATGCTGAGCACTACTCGTTGGGAAAAGAAGAACAAAAGTGATTCTCTTCTTGGGTCCGATTAAACATCCAGAAAAGTCAAAGCTCCCTGCAATGGGCCAAAGCCAATAACAGGGTTTAATTGCATACTTGGGCAAGGAGATGCAAAAATAAATACATTAATCAATCAATCAATCAATCAATCAATCAATAAATAAAAGGGAGAAGAAACCTGAAGACTGCTCTTGAGGCACAGAAATGAGAAGCAGGTGAATGAATAATGTGAACCCGATGCATACGTGAATCCAAAATTCTGGGCATGGGAAAAGCATTGTAAATACTCAGTTACTGGGAAAATCTTTATCCTTTCAAAGGCAATTAAAAGTGTCCCAAAATTACTGTTTCCCCTGAATAGCTATACCCTGATTCCTCTGCAACTGAATTGCAATTAGCTGTGATGTATTAAACAAAGCAACAATACCCCCCAAGAATCTTACCAAAAAGTGGCCTTTTAACCTCAAACTGCTGCCCTCCAGCACACAGTTATATTGTTCTAGGTTTCTCTAGCGATATCTATTAAGGACTGCTTTAAAAATGGGGATGCGTTTAGTTCAGTTTCCTCAATGTGGAAGGAAGTTTCTTCTGTCTTTTGCACATGGGCAAACCAAAGCACAGGAGAAATCCTGGCCTCCACTAAAGCCTGTGGGAACAGAATTCAAGTCTCCCGACTCCCAGTCCTGTGCTTCCAGCATAGGAACTACCCTGACAACAGAAAAATAGCCATTAGACCAGGGACCAGCAATAATCAAACCAGATACCTATAAACTGCAAGCAAAGTTAAAGGGTAGAACTGTACATGTCTTAATTGCAGAACTGCCACCAACTGATGAAACTAAATGATTTGGAAATATGTTAGATGGATTTGAGAGGGAAAGGTCATTCTTCCAGACAGGTAACCCCACTGCTAGCAAGGAGCTATCCTTGCTTAAATAGGTTTCTAGACCTACTGCAGCCCACTTTCAAAAGTCGCTAGGTAAGGCATCTCAAACATTTGCCAATCACAAAGAACAGCTACCAAATATAGGACAACTTTATTGCAAGGCAGTTCTCTAAGTGCCCAGGGACTTAATATTACTATCCGTATAACTCTGCTTAGAAAGAAGCCAAAGCATCATTATGCTGTATAAGCAATTGTATTCCCCTCCATCTCCATCAAGTTATTCTTCTAGCCTCAGTTGTTATACTGAAAGGCAAGGCATAAACTTATTCACATTAAACTTCAAATTACTCCTATTTGTACTTTCAAATAAATGTCAAGGCTTATAGAGTAGACAGTCCTAAGAGCTTTTGACAGCATAATCTTTTCTTTTTTCCATTTTGCATTTTGAGTGTAGGATGTATTATTACAAGCATACCCCTGGGTAACAATATTCTGAGATAATGTGTTAGCCTTTGAGATAATGGCCTACTTTGGCCACTAGACAAAGAAGAACATTCACTCCAGAAGAGCACCGGGACAGGAGGCAGAGGGGAGGGGCTGTTAGTGTTAACCACTGATCGGGGAAAGCATTTAAGTATATGCCTAACTCTATGCACTTGCTAAAGAACCAGAAAAATCAATGGAATTTACACACATGCTAAAGGGTTTTGCTGAACTCCAACCAGAGGCAGGCTCCTATTAATACTCCTATCACAGTCAATATTTCATTGACCAAAACATTGTTTTTACCTACCATTGAAACAAGTGCTGCAAAAGACTTCTCAAAGTGTAATACATGCAGGACACCGAGAAGCCGAGAGTAGATCTTAAGTCTGTTTCCTAGCCTCTGGCCTTGTAAAGTTCCCGGCAAAGGGACCCCACACAAACACGGAACGGACCCGCTCCGGACATAAAAGGCGAGATATCAAAGCAATTCAACAGCATGTTGTAGAGACGTACCAGCTATCCCCTGCAACAAGTCACTGTAGAGATTTTTGTCAGAAATCACAGGTTCTTTATTGAGACGAACATTTCACTGAGATTCAACAAGAGGATTAAGCCACTTCATGGATTAGTGATGTAAATCACATATTCAAAAGTAAAAGCAATAAAAGCTTTTCTCATCAGGTTTAAATTACCAGCAACAACTCTAACACAGCACTAATTAAAACAAGAGCTTCCACTACTGTATTAAATCACAAGGCAAATGAATATTCAGTTGACTGCAGAAAGAACCACAATAGAAAGAAACATTTTCTGATGTAGAAATATTCCCTTTAAAACTATGATATTTATGTTTTAACCTGGGAACTGGAAGAACTGGATTAAACACATGCCCAGAAAGCAAAAAAGTCACTTTAAGAAAAAGTGGTTTGCACAATAGCAGGTTTTATTGGGAAAAAAAAAAATCTTTTTCATTCTAAATTTCGCTAATTTAACACATTACTAATTAGGAAACAATGTATCCTTTAGATTCTCTTCACACGTTTCCTTTTCTTGACCTCACAGACTGTACTTCATTGTAACTGCATTTTTACTACAGGGTTACTCCAAGAAATGGAAAAGCTGATTAGCTTAAAATACATTTTATGGGAAAGCCAACTGCTGCCAAAGGTGAAAAATTACTGGAATATTCAAATATGGAAAGCACATAGTGATTCACATGTTTTTTTTCTTTATCACAACTCCAAACTTTTACAAAGGAAGATTAAACAGTTGGGGGATTTAAAAAAAAACCCCACATGACAACAGCTAGGTTTGACTGGTTTCTAATGCTTGAAGGTACTTCATATCACTTCATATATTATACACTCAATGGCTGGGGAGGAGGGAAACAGCCATATTAGGAACCCAAAAGAACATTAACAGTATACAAAGTTTAAATTAACCACAGTAATAATCAAATTGAAAAATCAAGATATACACAGAATGCAAAATTCAGTTTCCACAGGCAACTCAAAGAGAGAATAAGTACATTAAAAAAAACAAACAAACCGTTTCGCACATTTAATTTCATTAAATAGAGTACACCAAAAGAGTTACATTTCCAGAACTCTACAACCGAAGCGGATCTAAGTGTGTGTTAACCTGCGCTCAATTAAAAGCAAGGGAAAGTGGTCTGACATTACAGTGTAGAAAATACTGTAACCTTGGATACAGAGTCCAAGGACACTGGGCCTTTGGCTAACAGTATAATAGATGAGGAGAAGCTGAATGCAACACCGAATCATTTTAATGACTGGGATATGCAAGTGGAATGCCCTTATCAGCGGTATCTAAATGTAAAACATTTGCATCATGAGAAAGTGTTTAGAAAACCGCCTTTTGCTTGACATGGACACATTCATACCATCTGCTGCCCTCCCTGTCTGTACAGAGGATGAGACTAGTAGTGTCATACTTCAATAAGCTCTCCTATAATTATACTTTTAAATGTCCTTTCCCTATTTTTATGTGCCGAAGACATGCTGGCTACATCTAACAGGGGACATACCTGCCTAACAAGTGGGAACAAAGAAAAAAAAAAGAGGTAATTGGAAAAGACTTGACACTAGTACAACAGCTAGTAACGTACAGTATTCAAAATACAGGTTTGTTGTAGAGTTTGCGTTGTAGCCAGTTGAGCCCATGTCAGTCCCCTCTAAATAAACTGATGTAAGAGATTTTCTCTAGTTTAAAAAAAATATATATATATATATATATATTTTTTTTTTAAACTAGAGAAAATCTCTTACATCAGTTTATTTAGAGGGGACTGACATGGGCTCAACTGGCTACAACGCAAACTCTACAACAAACCTGTATGTGTATATATATATATATATATATATATATATATATATTGAAGACCAGCGAGGGAACCCAAGTCAGTAAAAGAGCTCCTTTTGTCACAATACAAGCAAGGGCCTGGAGTGACCACAGTATTTAACCACTTAAACTGTCCCAATGCCTTCAGCAGGACTGCTCAGGTGCTTAAACACCTTCCTAATTTGGGGGATTGGGGCCTAAAACTGCTAATTTACTAGGCTGGATAGTAGACAGTGGAGTTCTTTCCAACAGTAAATACAAGACAATGATACAAAATATATGGCAGTCCTTGATCATCATGAAAAACCCCATTATCTTATCACAAGGAGCTACACTAGACACTACTGCATGCAGACCCTCCGACTAAAACAAAACAGGCCAGACGAACAGGAATCACCTTGTTTCAGTAAACACCCTGCAGCAGAAGGTAGGTGCTCACTGTTATTGAACAGCTGCCATTTGATTAGCTCGAGTCTGAGACCACATTTATTATACGAATACGCCTGTTTCTGACAATAGGATGATTTATTGTAATTGATGTTAATAAGGGTCACCCACCTTTTATTCTTATTAGCCGAGCCTTCCTTTCAGCTGGAGTAATTAATTTGTGAACATAACTAAGTTTTTTATGTGAAGCATCGTTTTTCCCCACCCCTGTAATTTTGTTACCAGCAATTCACCACAGTTCACAGCAGAGACAAGGCTTGCTCTGAGAACCCAGTGATATCCTGGAAAGAAGGGAGCTTCTCTCCAGGTCTGTATGAGAAACTACAATCAGTCGCTGAACGATGGAATCAGTTGTACTATGCAACAGCGGCTCTCAACTGGCCCTCTGTGAATCAAAACTAATAAAGTCTTGCTGTGGCAGTGCCCTTAAAAATAAAACGTTTCCACTGGACTGAAAATTTTCTAGCTTAGTAAAGCAACAAGCAATTCGGAGGAGCTAAGTTCAAGCACCATTTGCTGCAGTCTGAACTGGAAAGGTTTCTTCATAGCAAACCTGTTTTATATTCATATTTTACACTGTTATCATGAAGTTGAATCTGAAAAGGGGGGGGGGGGGGGGAGGATTGCAAACTTCTAGGTTTGAGAGTAGCTTTTTGTGACAGCTGGAGACACTGACCTCGTACTGTCCAAATAGGAACACTTGCGTTGAGTGCCACTGTCCTTGGTATTAGCGCAGTGCTGGAACGCCGGACTCCCAGTATGAAAAAGCCAGTGCCTATCTGAACACCAAGCTCGGGGGAAACAGGTCCTGTCAGTTTAGTGAGTTTGGCAAACAGCCTTTACAGACATTTGACTACATAAGCCAAGAAGAGTCCCATCAAGAAACGCACATTCGTTTACAGCAAAGAGTAAAAGACACAGGAACGGACATTTGATAGCCGTTGGGTAGGAATTTCACCATCATGTGCAGTGATGTTGCTGTACAGTTATATAATAAGGGAGATGAGGAGCTAAATCCATAATGCATCATTTTGAAAATGTATCCCCTTCCACCTGCAGCTCTAGGAAAAGTCTGAGGGGGACGTGTCTAGTATTTACAGTAGAGTAGGAAAGACCGCAAGCTTTAAAATCCAACTGCCTGTAATAAAGCCTAGAGACAGGTAAAAAAAATTCAAACATACAATAATTGTATTTCCAGTTTTTCCTAAATATTAGCTAGCTAAGTACATGACTAACATGTATTATTATACAGAATCCATAATCCTATAAATTAACAATGGCTCATTGCAGTCTAACAATCTGATTCCTTCCAAGTCAGTAACTCCTTTCTCCTTGAATATTACTGACACTTGTTGTGCATCGCAATATGTAGCAGCAAATAAGTTAGAGAAAGAACATCTTGGTCCACATGTTAAAAATATTAGCAAAGGAAAGGTTAACTTGCAAATACGCATTTCAAGTATGTGCCTAAGGGGTGGCTTTTCTGTGTAAATGTACATAGCCTAGTATTTCTGATCTCTCTCTGAAGTGGCAAGAACTGTTTTACCTCACAGGTTGATTTATCATGATCAGCAAAGCGGTCCGCTATCAAGTGCCAACCAACCTCAGCTTGGGAGACTGAAATGACATGTTTTGTGCCACGGTGCACACATTTCTCTAGTTATTCCTGGAAACTTCAAATCATGGCTCAAACTTGCTAGGGAAATTCTTCACAGGGGAATGTGTTATAGTGGCTTTGACCTACTGGAGTGCAAGAAAATTGCAAAAATGAACATTTCAAAAAATGCCACCCACTACTCCCAAAAGCCTTCATGCTTATCCCCCAACATCAATAATCCAAGGGTCATGTGTCACTCCAGTCTGACAGTTTGTCTTCAGTACAAGTCCTTTCAAAGCAGGTCTGGCAAAATAAGGCCTGGAGGTTTCGGCTCCACACAATTGATCCAGAAGTTTGCACAGCTCGCATGGTACTGGTGCCCACCATAAGCCAGTTTAAAGTTATCCGTTTCCGAATTAAAGGCCTAGAATACAAATGGAAAGAAAGTGTGACAGTCCCATCTATGCAGCAATGTGAGAACTAAGAGATGACTGGATCCCTGTGCATGTGTTCACCCTAAGAAAGCACAGAGCTATCAGACCTGCAGCCTGCCCCAAATTTCATCTTCAGCTGCACAAGTAAAGCAGCCAGCAACAAGATGCCATTTCAGTCCTGCAGAAATCTGGGCAGACAATGTCTTCAACTGAAACAGCTTAAGCCGTGGACTCCAGTAGCTACACACAGAGCAAAATGAGCTGTTTGGTATTATGTTTGACCTCAAGCCTGGGAACTGATTCAACTCATTGCATGCCTCCCCTCCTACTTTAGAGACCAACTTGCTGGGCCATCCCATAACTACTGCACTTCAAGTTTATTTCATTTACTGGGGCAAATTCTGCTGTGATTCAAGAAGGTGCAACTTCTGACATCAGAGTTATGTCTGGCTATTCCAGGGTTGAATTTGGCACCACCTTCTGTAAGAAGCAGCTACTTTAAGAGGAGTTTTCTGAATAAAGAGTGTGAAACTATTAAAACAAGCTGAAAAGTCCCTGAAGGGGTTTCAGGTTGTCATTACTAGTAGGAGGCCGTGCTCAGATGTCTGGGTAAACAAGAAGTTACAGAGTACTTTTTTGATTAAGTCCCATGGGATAAGATGAAAGAGTTTTCTTGTTCAGTAACAAAACAGCTAGAAGCTTTTCACTGCTTATTCTCCATAGCTACATGGCTGTAAAACTTCACAGTTATCCGATGAAAACATATTCTTTAAAAAAAAGAAATCATTAGCAAATACTCCCACTACGGTTATCTAAAGCATATGGTCGCCTTTCTGTTACCCCAAAGCAATAGGTCGAGCATGACTTTAAAAGACAAACAGGTCAAAGAGTGCTGCACACACAAGCTGCAGTTCCCCCTTCCACAACAAAGATGCAGGCAGCTAACAAGAGTTCAAGAATTCACCACGCTGAACTGTCTACTACGCAACAAAAGTCGCACAAAACAGGAAGCTATTCACAAGGTACAGGCATGCAGATGAGACACACAGGAGGGCTCTAGTATGCGTTAGTTGATCAAATCAAATGTTATGGTCACAGAGACGACTAAGAGAAAGGTTCATGATTGGCACAATTGAGAATGACAGCTGGAGGCTAGTCACCAGTCTTGCCTTCCATACTCAGAATTTAGAGGATGAATCTATAAAGAGAATCATTTTACTGCTTCGTACTTTTCTAGGATGCTCCTCCACAGGCTTCTCTTCTTTCTGAAATAATGTCGAAACCAAAAGGTCAACAGAAGTCCTCATGTATACGAACTGGTCGGCAATTACTTTGGTTTTCGGGCTCCCCTCCCAAGTACCCTCCTTGCTTCCCTCCTGGCGTTCCTCACTGGCATGTTTCATAAGGGAAAATCATTACAAGTTCCCTTACATCTTGGCATCGGAGCATTTCTCACAGTGCTCCTCACATGCAACTTCTCCCCTCAGCTCTTCAGACTTACCAGCCACTAGTCACACGCTTGCTGAGAATTGACAATAAAGGGTTAACATGAGTTTCCATACAATGTGGTTGTAAAAATACTTAAGCCCCATCCTTTGCTATTGTAGGTGGTGAACTGCAGCCATGACATTTAACACAGGCAAGGCCTAAGTGGTGAGTTCAAGTAGGAAATGCAAAATGAGCTTAACAAAAGGCACCATTACTTACTTTACTTCTAGAATCTACATTCAAGAGGCACACCCCACAAGCAAGATCTTGGGCGTTTTTAATGCCTGGACGCAGCATACAAGAAGAGAAATCCAATGAGTTTTCATCTGGCTACAGAAATAACAAGATAGTTGGATTTAGGCAATTTCAAGAACTGAAAAAAAAAATTCACACAGCATAATGACTTAAAATTACCAATGTGCCTGCTCTGGAGGGGGCATGAAACTAAACAGTCATGAGGGAGAGATAATGTACTACACAGACCCATAAACTGATGCAGTTTTATCACAGCTATTAGCGTAGTTTCAAGCCTGCTATGTAATCTCCATTGACATTAGTTTATAACATTCAAACACTTGAAAAAAGCCTAGACAACAGAGCAGAGAATACTGGAGTTCCACGCTGCCACTTCAAAAGGGAATAGATGTGAAGTGAGAGGACAGGTGCCTGCTGCTATATTTCAAATACTTCCTATTAAAAGATTCCAGTAAATACAGGTCAGATGACAAATTATCCCTACAATTAAGGAGGTGGCAATAGGATAATGAGCAGTATAACTTCCAGTTGTGTTTAGGGTGGTATTAACTGTGTTAGTGCTTACTATTCAAATTTCCACAGCAACATCTAGTCATTTATTAATGATGAATAATCAAGGATTTTTCTTAAATTGGAACCAGAGCATAAGTACAACACCAAGTATTCACAGTCTGGTCAAACCCCCCCGCAATGCTCAGGAGGACTAACCATTTCATTGTATATGATAGTGTATGGTAAAGAAAGAGCTGAGAGCATAGTTTTGCACATAAAAGAGAGCTTCAACTATGTGTCATAGCTCTCTTGATTAGTTTTACAACTAGGCAACAAAAGAAAGAAATGGTCAATGTAAAATTATGCATGGGGGGTATATACACACTAAAAGCATTATTTGAAGGCTATCTGTAAGTTGTAATGTTTAAACAATCAAAAGCAATGCTCAGAAGTACAAAGGCAAAGGCTTTTAAAAAAATTGTGAGATCATAAAACAGATGCGTACTCATAATCCATGCCCTAGGTATTCTAATCACGCTCCCAGAGATGAACAATTTGAGAAATAATTGGAATCCTAAAAAAACCTTTAATCTTTAAGTAGATCAATCAAATTAATAAAGGCCCTCTAATATTTGTTTACCAAATGCATGAGTGAAGCAAATGAGAAGGTCATACAGCAATTTGCAATGGAAAACCATAAGGCTATGCATAAAATTACCTTGTAACAAAATTAATCCTTTAAATGATAAAATTAACCTTTTCAAGCACACGCCTGCGAGCTCAGGGATTTCTATGGGCTTAACTGGCGCTTCGGCACCATTTAGAAACCACAATTGTAAGTTTTATGGGTAGGTGTTTTCCATGTAGTACGTGCACACAAACCCATTATCAGCCCTTTTAAACTAAAGCAAGGCCAGTCAATTGTTATTGATTTTAAGTTAAAATAAATACCAATGGAGATTTTGGGCAAACATGCTGCATTCGGTTCTGCAAGACAAAAACCTGAATATCTCGTTTGGGACTCATCCTCCCTAAATAGTAGAAACCATATTTTAGTTAATTAACTGTACTTGACTATGCTTCAGTAATATTAAGCAATTGAGGAGCAACGCAAGGGTTAGGAATTCAGGTATTCAGGACAATTAAGTCAAATATTTCCAAAAAATATATTCTCAACTGTCACATTTGCCACTCAACAGTGGGGTGGGAGAGGGAGGAGGAAAAGCAGAATGAGAGAGGGACAAAGTCTATGAATCACTTTAGACTAGGGGTGTCAAACTCATCTGGCCCCATGGACTGGTCCATGCGCTGGATCTGGCTCAGGGACTGGTCCAGGAACTGGTCCCATGCCATGGGTTCGTGCCATGCCCCACGTGGGTCTGACTGGGGATCGGATGGCAGGGCTCTGTGGGCTCAATCCAGTCTGCAGGCTGTATGTTTGATGCCCTGGCTTTACACCTTGTCAACCCCAGCAGAAAAACGTACAACTGCCTAAGTCTCCCAACATAAGTCATTCTTTTTTTGTCTTGACTTCAACAGTCAAGTATTTCCCCCCCAGGTATATTTACTCCTCACTGACAGCACTTTGCCACATGAGGGCAAGTCATGCAAAATGGAATCCATCAACATGAATGCAGCCAACAGTGAGCTGGGCAGGAATCCACTACATCAGCAAGATAATCCAAATTCTCTGGTTAGGTGTAATGGTTCCTTTTTACAGGAGCAAGGAAGTGACACAGGTATACAAATCCTTTTGGCTGTCAACTGGAGAACAAAACATACCCAGAAAAAATATGCTGATAAACTAGTGAACAGGCTAATTTAGGGACAGATTGTGACACACTCAAACTGAATACTATTTAAACTGCAAACTGAATAAAAGAGGATCGTATCTTCTCGTTAAACCAAATGAACAGAGCACTATGCTAAGCCTGCAAGGCATGTAAGTCCTGCTCCCAGTTTTGTCACTGGCCTGCTGGATAAACTTGGGCAAATCACTTGTCTCTGTGCCTCAGATCCCCTGCCTGTAAAATGGGATGATTATACAGAGCACCTCTGTAAAGCGCATCAAGGCTATCTTCTGCTGAAAAGAACTAGAGATTAATGCAACGATGATCCCCGATAGACTTATGTTTCAAACATGTTTTGATGACACCTGTCTGGTTGAGTACTTGTATAGGGTTCATTGTTTTAGCCTCCGAATATTGATGAATCTTATTCCTTTGATACCTGATCAGTGCTAACACAGAGCCAAACTATTTTAACATTATCAGCTGATGTATTACATGTAGTGTGTCAGAACGGGACTAGACTTTATTAAGACTACATTTGCCACCAATATGATTCTGATGAAAAAGGAGAAGATGAGCTGCTGATCACTTATAGATGTCTTTTTTCCCCCTCTCCTGAGAGTTACAGTTGATTGAAAAGAAGTTTATTTCAAGTAGAAACCCAGCATACAAAATCTCTTGCAGCTAAATCTCCACAAGAGACACACTAAGATTTTTGGTATGCAGAGTTATGATGCATGCAAGAATCCATGAATTAAGTACTCAATAATGAGAGGAAATATTCTAGCGAGGATTTATTTGTTTATACTTGACATGTTGTGCTGGTTTTAATCTAAATATTAAAAAGACACTTTGATTTTGTACGGAGTCAAAAAGAACCATTACATTGGATCGTGTCAAGGACTTACGGATTAACCGCTCCCAAGCACGGAGCAAGTTATTTCTGTGGTTGGTATCTACCAAGGAAACGCACAAGACACATGTGTAATTCTCTATGTTCTGCATTCCACATTACTTATTGCAACCAAACAAAGGTTCTTAAAAACTGGAAGTTTTAAATGGAAAGTTAATTTTTTTCTTGCCTTCTGTTTCTTATTTTCACGCCCAGTCAACAGCAAGATCCCCTTTGACCCCACTCCCTCTAAGACATCTTCCACAGCAAGCTCCCCTCCTCTCAGCAACCACGCATTTAGGAATTAAACAGAACCCTTCTTCATATCGCATTAAAATGCCCTCTCCCAGCTGGCTACGCAGGAACAGCTGTTGAGGAGGGAACAAAAGCACTCCTTCCATCCCAAGGCTAATGAGTTTTCTCTGGCCTTGGCAATTCCATCTAGAGGAGGGAGGGCACTCAGAACCGAGGATCTGTTATTTATTCTGCAGCAAAACCCAAAATGAATTCAACATTTTACAAGCAGAGAAGATGACAGTCCCGACTTGGAAGTGCATCCAGTCTAGTCAGTCGACTGCACAGCAGAGTTTTACGATTCTCTGCTGGAATATTATAACGGCTATTTATTTTTCCTTTTTAACACCACGCTTATGTTATTTAAAGCTCACTGTGGGTGATCCATGGACAATCGGGATGTATCACCTAAACCTAAAAACGAGACCATATCACCCTGTCCTATATGCAGAGTTTAAATAGTTTAAGAAGTTGGATATACAAAAAGATAAAATGGAGGAACGAGGAAGTTCAATGACTGAACAAGGTGTCTTAGTTAAACATGCATGTGATACGAGGTTTCTTCTAGAAAGGAAGCAGCTTACTCAAGGCCTTACCGTTAAAGCAGCAAGTGACATGAAGCTTATTAGGTTGTTCCACAGTTTATCAATATCTTTCAGAAGCTGTTGGAGTTTCTCACTGCACACGGCCGTAGCCTTGATACCCAGTTCAACTCGTTTGGTCACTCGATAGACCTCAACAACCCCTGGGAAAATTACACAGAGCAGAGAATGAGAGACAAGTCGTTGACTCCCAAGAACAGTACCCTCAAGGTTTCCAAAATGCAGGCTCAGAAAGAACAGTTAATGGGCATTACACCTATTTTGAGGAACGCCCATGACCACTTTCATTTGTTTCAAAATAATTCTGCTACATTCATTTCACTAAAGACATCACCATTATTCCCATCTGGGCATTCTTTGAGCCAAAAATACTATTTGGAAAGTGTGATAACATACTAATATTTTAAATAGGGGAACATTTAATGCAAGGCACACAGTAAAATGAAACATACCTAATAAATATTCCATGCCTTGCGCCGATTGGATTACTTCAGTGCAAACAGATGAACTACTGATTCCATTTAGGGTGTCATTTGCCTTCTTAATGACCTAGCAGGAAAAATGGTGGCATTAACAAATCCTGTTTACCTTAAAATAATAATTACAACAAAAGTGCCAACAACAGAAATGGCAGCAGTTAATAAAAGTTAGCAGGAAAGTGGACACGGCCCATCACATGGATTTATTTATTCTTGCTATATGTTGATCAGGGTAGAAGAATGGCCATTTTTAGACTTTAACTCATCCCCTCAAAGTTGTTTTTTTTGGTAAGAAATATATATGTGAGAAAAAAAAAATACGTAAGCTTATAGGAAAGCTTATATTTATATATAAACTTTCCTTTAACAATACTGTTTAAATATCCTGACTGGCTTTTTTCTGCTATCTAATAAAACAATATTCAGAAGGAAAAAGTACTCTAGTCTCCAAACATGTAGGTCTATATACCAGAAGAAATTCTTGCCCAACCTGATGCTACTCGCAGGGGCCCAATTTTAAGACAGTGCTGAGAACCCATCCTCTGAAAACAAAGGTCCTATGGGGCATCTCAATTTGCTTCAAGAGAAGAACTAAGACACCCAAATTATCTCCTCGCTTGACAATGTACCAGCCAAATTATCTGCAAGTGATAGACAGTATGGTAGCAGCTTTATTTGGCAAAGTGAAATATCTGATTAGGTTATCTCGTATATATTTACAGCAAGTCATCTTCTATTGACATCATTCATTTTTAAATGACAATTCATTCAGGTCCACACATGCCCTTCCAGATGCTTTCACTGGATCATGCAGTACATGCAGGAAGTAGGCGGTAATTTCAATAAAGGTTATACACTTACTTGTAGAGCACTTTCCAGGCATCTCTGCCACTCATATGCGTATCTCTCACTTTCCTATTTAAAAAAAGAAGAGTCATACGAAAAGCACATCAGGCTGTCACGTAAGGAGGCATCAGTTGAAAACAAAAACAGGAAATAAGCATTCGCCTTTGTATCTGAACTGCAATACTTCATCCACAGCCAGTGAAGCCTGTACCATAACTAGAATTAGATTTTATGAATAATTTGGATTTGTCACCGACTTGAACCACTCAGTCCTAGTGACTCAGATAATACTGATCAAAGTTTCTAAAACTCAACTATATTTCTCCGCAGGGAAGGTGGGTATTGCATAGTTGAATTAAATATAGTTACAACTATGGAAGTTAAATCTTAAAGAGCTATGTTGATTAAGGGGTTACACACTCTTATTGCCTCCCAAATCTAGCATCACAAAAGAGATGAGTCACCAAAAGCAAGTAGACCAACTGTAGCTCTGACTAAACAGGCCATGTGAAGCCATTCATTTACAGGAAACTACTTCCAAACCCGCTTGGAACTCTGCTCAGAGAAAAAGGGAAAGGAAATAAAACTCTCTTTCCAACGTATCCATTTAAAACTGTGCATAGGAAATTTTTTTTAAAAAACTAAGCAAAGCACTAAAAAGAAACATTTGATGCCCATGGATTTGGATAATTATCCACTATTGGCATCTTAATAATTCCTCCTTAAATGCAACTTTGCTTTCTATATATGTAAATCTGAGCGAGGAAAGGGATACACAAGGGAAGTACAACAGTATACAACACTGACTATACTTTGGGTCACCTTGGATGCTTGGTGTAATTTTTCTGAGCCTGGGCTTCGAAGAAACCTGGAGGAGAGAACTGCTTCCCAAGCAGCTTACAATTCGAGGCCTGAAGGCTGCATGCAACTGAACACCTCCCCCACCAGGATCAGGCCTCAAACCATACATCTACCAAAAGATCCCAAACAGATGAACGGTGGAGTACTGTTAATATTGCATTAGTTCAAGCAAGCATCGCCTGGATGGGTTTGCAGACCATTCCTTACCTCTACTTCCCCTGTGAGGTCTTTGTATTTGTCTCTGATGACAGGCAAAGCAGGCTTCTCACTCAGAGTATTGGAGCGATCTCTAAAAGGTTGCTCCAAAGCTGGTGACGGGGAAGAGCGGCTTATCTCCCTGTCACCTAGACTCAAGCTCCTTTTATGAGACCCTGTGAGAAATTATAGTACAAGCTAATTATTCGCCGCATGTATCCAAAGAAAAATAAGAAATCCTTTACATTTAAAGGTAGCAATAGTGAATGGGGCTGCACTGACAACCAGAAAAATCAAGTACATTGATCACTAGGTGTTAAAAGCAGTACTCTGAGCCTCCCCAAAGCGAGATGTGTTATAGTTCCAGCTCCAGGCCTATTCGATCTGTAGGAAGCTACCTGTAAAAAAGGCCCGATACAAAGCCCACTGAACTCAACAGAAGACTCAGATTTATTCCAATGAGCTTTGGAACAGTCTGCAAGGGAGAACATCACTTGCTCACTAATAAAAAGCAGAATACCGAATGGATGTGTCTGTATGCGTTATGAACCACCCTGAACATGCTCACCTTGAACAGAGAGGTCAAAGGTAGCAAGTTCACTCTTGATCATTTCTTCGCTAGATTTCACCTTGCCTTGCGACGTGGCCACCAAGAAGTCAAATTTGCTGATTTTAGGCTTTTCACTTTGAAATTCTCCAAAGTCATCTGTGCACTCTTTTGGTGGTTCAGAGGAGATGCCACCGGTGGCTAAGTCAACCTCTTGGCTTCCATCAACTGCAGCTGTATCCTGCGCTTCTGATAACGGCCTTGCAAAGTCTCCGAAGTCTCCAACATCATCATCACTCTGACCACTGGATGTAGGGCCAGGTTCTTTGAAGTTTGCAAAGGCTGTGAACGCAACGTCCTGTAAAGCTTCCTCGCTAAAAAAGGTGGTCACTTTGGAAACTGTCGTCATGGTAATGTTTTCCGAACTGCCAAACAAAGTCTCCTTCTTCTGCAGAACTGAGGTAGCTGGGGAAAATCCACTCCCTGGGCTAAAGGAAGAGGGCTTCTTGCTCTGAGGAATGTCTTCTTTGTCTGGCCACTCATAGCTTGCAAGGCTGCTTACCGCAGAGCCGCTGTTATAGTTTCCAAACTGGGCACATTTTAAGTCATCTATATCTGAAGGAAAAAAAAAAATACATATACACACACACACTCACAATTAGGGATTCTGCCAAAGTTTAGAAGTCAATCTCCCTATGCTGTACAGAAATGATAGCTATTGGTGATCAACCTTGCTGAGCCAGGAAAACAGCTTCCTTGGGTCTGCACTGAGCTGACATCTCAAGTCGGTGAGACTTAATCTAGATCTTGCACAAAAAATAAATCTTATAAATTGCTATGTGGGAATCTAAAAATTCTCTACTTCTGACATACCGACCTTGAACAAAACACACAGAAAACTGGTCTAGCTCTCCTCCCCTCCTATTTTGCCCCCAGATAATATGTCCCAAAGAATAAATACAACCGCTGCCGTCGGCGAAGAGCATGCCAAAGGCTTTTAACAGCAAGCAAGTCCTGTTCTTAAAAATTATGAATTACAGAAGCACTGCCTGACTTCATTTGTTTAAGCCTGCAAGTTTCAGGAGCATCAATGTTGCAAAGATCTTTAATTTTAGCTTACACACATCGTTGATTCAGATAACTAGATAGAAAACTAACCATATGACACAAGCTTTCAATCCAACATTTAGGACTTACCCAGTATTTACATGGGCCAATAGGTCCGTCTTCCTGCCCTAAATGGGTACAAGAAAGACAGCGATGCCTTTTTCTTATGCCGAGGCCACCGAAAGAAACAACGCAGTGATCTGATTGATCTCTGCTAGACTGTCTGCTACCCACATTCAACTTTTTTTTTTTTTTAATTTAGACTGAGACGGTTCCATATGGGGCGGTATAAAAAGCCAGGGGCCGTAGACTTTTTGTGCAAGCATTAAAAAAAGGCTATGCTTGGCATTTGTTTCTAGGCATTAACAATTGTCAATTTGCATTAGACACCCAGCTGCTGCTCCACGCCTAGGGTAAAATGGTCTCAAGGTAAAGCAAACACAAACCAGAAAAACACGTTCTCTTCGCATCATTTTAGCCGAGGCTGCACTGATAAACATTTGGGTCCTAACTGGCTTGCACGCAGTAACAGCAGCTTGGGTTTCATAAAGATAGTGTGGAAACAAGTTGACATTCCAGCTGCCCTTTTTATTCAATCTGGCTATACCAGCCTGAGGATTAAGCCATTTTAACAACACATTTCTGCCTGCATTTACTCATTTTACTGGAAGGAAAGAGCACGCAGAGCTGCTTTAGGCTGCTTTCCCGGCCTGACCCACATACATGATTAATCAGGAAGTCCAACAATTGTGCAAAATGATCACAGACAAGTTTAATGGCTGCAGCCAAAAAAAAAAAGCAAAGAGCTCCTTTGCAATGAGTCAGTGGGGCATAAAGTGTCACAGATTTGATTTTCCTCAGGAATACGGTTTGTGCTGCTGCAGCATGTGCGCGCCCGATAGCATCTCAGTAACAACAACAGTCCTTTGCATTTGTGTAGCCTCTTTCATCTGAACATCTCCAGGTACATACAGACCTTAAATCTGTCCAACAAGGATTATCCTCATCTTATTTGGGTGTAAAAAGGCATGGACCTGAAATCATGTGCACAAAATGAACCAGGGCAGAAGCAAGGCAGAGAGGTGGAAGCGGGCTGGCTTGCAATGGCTCGACGAGGAACTACTTACCTCCAAGGACTGCGCCTCAAAGCTAGCTTTTCATGTAGAAAAACCCAACCACTAAGTGTCTAGCATTAAAAGCTGCCAGAAAAGCCTCTAAAAATGTAAACCCAGTGTAATGAGAGCAGGACAGCACTAGAAGCAGCACATCACTCTTTACCCCACCAGTGTGTCGACTCGGGAACCTAATGATAACAGTGTCCATGTCACTATTCACTATTTCAGCATTCATCAAATAAACAGTGATAATCATCTTACAAGCATCTTCAGGATCCACTGTGATCAGATGCTTCTTTTAATCAACAAGTAGAAGCAACTTGGACTGTGAGCACATCCCACACCAATTTACTTTGTTTTTTCTTTCAATCTGACCTGTGGCTCAAGGTCGCACTGAGTCAGCAAAGGGTTTACGACACAGTTTTGAATCCCCAATGCTTCTTAGCCCATACGCTAGGCTTCTACTCCACCTTCCTGGCAAAGGCAGCAAAATGATAGTTCACTCCTTTGGGATTACTCAGAAAAATGTATAATGGCTCCTGAGTAAGATCGTTTCATAGCTAGGAGAGTCCCAGAGAAATGTACTAAAAAACCAAGTACTAAAAATAAATATGGATGCAATTCTAAAATGTTGCAAGCCAAACGAGTTGTTATAATAAATCCTGTCTTAAGGTCATTGTAAAAATCACCAGTTTGGCTAGCACATGCTCCTAGTTAAAAGCTGCCCTGTGGGGGAAATGGGAGTCATTATCCTTGTGATGGCTGCAACCTGCACCAGATTTAAAAGGTTGATCCTGGCTCCCAATTAAATTATCTACCAAGTAATACAGAAAAACTCTCATTCTTTCTTTTCCTGAAAGGCTGCAGAGCACCTTGCCACATGATTAATATACAGATAAGCAGGTTACATGTGAAAAGCATTCAATGATTGACCCTAGGGAACTCTTTTTGATCTGGGTATTTTTATTATTGGCACAATGATGTTTTATTAAACACTGTTCAGATCTGTTCCTGCAACTGCTTCTACTCTAGAGACCGCGGATAAGTTTAATGAAAAAAAAATTAGTTGCAGCATTTGAACTTCAGCTATAACCTCTGGCATAATAAGAGCTTAATAATGTTGTTATGGCAATTCAATGTGTTTTTTTTTAAATGGTTGTGCATCAGTGGCAGCAGTCATTCAAAACATGTGATCGTTAACTGAAAATAAATCTCAAGTAATTCCAAGAGCTAAGCACCGTCTTTAGAAAAACACAGTTCCTACCCAGAAATATCTGTAGAAATTTCTTCCTCCAAGGACTTCACATTTTAAACCAATGGGAGAGCACAAAACTTCTTGAAAAATATATTACTGAAAGAGCAAAGGCTTAAACCATTCCAAATTCTCTCACATGTTTTTTGCTTTCAAGATACTGTAATCTTCCTAGCTAAGCAGGATTAGTGTCCTGCACTTCCTATATTGGAAACTATTTCATGATGAACGTAAGCAGAATGGCAAGGCGCAAAATAGATTTTCAAGACTGATTAGCATTTTTGGCAGCCTGCATTACGTTTCAACATATATTGAGTAAAACTTCATCAGCACTTTTTTGGGGGGAAAAAAAGCAACAAATTGTCCTGTCAAAGTAAATCAAGGCATGAATGAATCATGCAAAACATTTCTTAACTACTTTTTCCATAATTCTACCCACAAAACTTGTATTCAATATATTATAGTGTAATATGTTAAAATGAGGCAATGATCCCTTAATAACAATGCTGTCAAGTTCTTGGCGTCTTTCTGAAAGGATATAATACACAATGCTTTTTATATTTATGACAATATAAAATATCTTAATGATTCCACTGCCATTTTATTAAAGAAGGATCATATTAGCCTCCAACAGGCCAGCCACCAGTGTATCTTGCAGTCAAATTAAACTTCACTAAGGAATAAATGCATATGGATGCCCAAATTACCAAATGTGGAGAAAACACACGGGATGAAAATGAACGAGGTTTACAGAAATGCCAATGAAGCTGCATTAGAAATGACCGAAATGGAGTACAGCAGATGGATCTGCCTCTTTTAAAAGAAATGTCTTTTAAATGTCTGTGATAGATATCGAATATCTATGTCTATTCAAATATCTACTTAAGCCCTCATAAGCATTTTAGCATATTGCAACATAGTCCCGTGGTTTGAAAAACAACCAACCAACCCCCCCACTTGCAAAAATAAATCAAGACAGAAAATTGAACATAATCAGACAGTCCCTTCTTCCACAATTTTAACTCAAGTACAACATGAAAGCAATCCATCCAGCAATTATTAAATGTGTTGACTAAAATATGTATGAGCTTTGAAGTTAATCCAAGGTAATTTAATAGTAAGCTATTTCGGACTGCAGGTTTTCTGGAGCAGAGTTTGCTTTAATGCACCAATTCTTCTTTTACCGCCAGTTGCTTCAACAGAATTTGGATATATGGAGAATCCATAAACTGTATTAGAAAAGAAGTGTCCAGTTCTCCATAAAAATTGCCCAAGGGACAACCAAAGGCTATTTGTCAGGTCCATATGTCCACCCACCCTGTGCTGATCAGGTCCTCATACAGCCTAACAACGCACGTATGCTGATCTATTCAAACATCAAGCACTATGAAACCAGTGATGTGAACAGAGATTTGTGCATTAAAAGAAACAAGAAAAATTTTCAAGGAGAAAGGGAAGGGTTCTTTGTAGTCCCAACACTACAAACAGTGACTGTCAAGGAGCACTAGAAGCTGAACAGCAGAGTTTCAATCATTCCTGGAGTGCAGAGTGAAAGATTTGATCCCGCCCCTTCTTTACCCCCCTTCCTGTACAACATTTTCCATTTGGGATCTGTCTAAATGATGTTCTCTGCTAAGTTTGCAGTCTGCCTAATCATTGCCTGGGAATAGCCACAGTACGACTCACCAGCCTCGCTGCTGTGGATGAGCCTTAGAAGGATACCCATCAGGGACCATACAGAAGAATGCTGACGGGGGATGAAATACTGCTATAAAACCGTTTCCCGGTGTTATCTAATCTACACAAAAAAACTCGACATCCCTCATTTGAGCTGACTACAATAATCTACTTCAACTACTATAGATTAGATTATGTTTGCACATTGTCTGGAAGCAATTTCCAGACGGGACTTTTCAATGTCAGTGGTTTAATTGCTTTAAGGAAAATCCATCTGATGGTAAGAATGACACTGGGACCGATATCTGAAGGCTATTCGGTCTTTTTTGAATTATTGTTATTATTTTAGAACCTTTCACCTCAAGACCACAAATTGGGATTCAGTCTAAACATTGTTATATCATGTGAAGGCTGTTAGGGGACCTCTATAAAGACAAGCTAGCTGTCACCTCCATTCCTAGTGGACAAGAGATCTGTGTCACAAAACACACACAACTGGCAATGTTGTTGGCAGTCTTAGACAGAGTCCAAAGACAGATGCAGCTATGGAAACTGCTTCCTCCCTACCCTTTTTCAGGCAAGATGCCTCCAGGTCAGGACCGAGATGTATGGACAGGCAGAGTGCAGAGGGCTGTGCTATTGCAGCTGGATCGTGCTTATTAGTGGACTGGAGGAATTCAGGGCTAGCTTGTCAGTTGGTGAAAACAGGCACGAGATCCAAAAACTACAAAACAGGACTGCTCCAATTCGTTCTTGTAGAGGACAAGCAGCAGCAGCAGCAGCAGCAGCAGCACTTCTGGCTGAAAACCATCCAGAGCTAATGAACTCCATCCAAGTAGAGGGGAGAAGAAAAAAAAAGGCTTCCCACGTGGTGGAATTAGAGTCTGACCAAACAGGATTTCTTTTTTCCATCTTATGAGAAAGTGTGATTGAGCATGATAATTACTCTCAGCTTTGGGAACAAAACTGAAATGCTCATTTAGCCCTCTGAGTGAAAAAACAACTCTGTTTAATCCTTTGGAGTCCTAAAATTGGATCTATTTAGCGAGTTGCTGTGTACTCTGACACAAAAAACTCCACATATTTGTGTATATAGTTGTCAGATTCCTCATGGGGGAAATGGAAAAGCCTTTGTACCAATATTCACATGGACTTTACACTAAGCTAGATCTGGCAGCCAAACTTACGAAAATAAAGCAAGGACAGAAAACCAAACAGTCAAAAAATATTAAACAAGACCACAGAGAAAACTAACATCAAATTGAAACTACCCAGTATTTTCCAATTCATTCACTCCCATGCCTCACCTGAACTATTCGAACAGAACAACAATACCGGGTTTACATCTGTCAGCTGATTAAAAAGAGTTGAGGGCAAGACAAAATGCATAAACTCTACAAAACAAACACCAAATTTCCTCTTTACGGTTTATCAAGCTATGTGTGAAGAAGATAAACATTTCTTCTCACTAGCTCTAGCTGTTGCTTGTATGGCCAAAAAAAATATCAACTTAAACCAAAATCTGGCAACCAAATAATCCTCACTCTTTTTCATGGCTTCTTAGTGAAAAAACAGACAGGCAGAACACCCTGATTTTACAAGCAGAGTTGTAAAGTATGAATGCAACAAGCTTTTCATTATCATTTGTAGAATCTTATCTTGTGCTCCAAAATAGCAGCAGTATAGCAAAAGCATTAGTGATTCCAGGATCCAGGAGATTCCCAAATTACATGGGGGGGGCACTAAAATATTTACAGCAAGTTTTTAACAGCCACCTATGTGTTTAAATTGTATGAGTCAGGACAGGCTAGGTCAGGGAAGTGGGAAAGTGCCTTTTGCTTTTAAATAACCAGTTAAGTTCGTTCCAGGGTATGAAGGTAGTTCGCATCAAAACACTGTTTGGCCATATGTGACATGTGATTATTATTCATGTGTTCAGTCAGGGTTCGGTAGACTCCAGGTCCACATCACAAAACCCACCCCACAATTGGCACCTTCATTATCAACAGCAGAAGAGTAAAGAGGCAGAAGTATTAATGTAGAAGAGGCAGAATGTGGGAAACAGGATATTTCATTCTTCAGCGTTGTCAAACTATCACCATTTCCTAGCAATAAGGATTCACAAACCCATGCTGCCATGGCCAGACATCCCGCTGACTCAACTCTCATGTACTTTTATTGAGACTGTTTGAAGGTTAGCCTAATATTTAAAGTTTCCGAAGTGCACAGGAAGGAAGGTCAAGGCATTCAGTTTAGTGTGTTCAAAGAACAGTAGCGCAGCATACAATGAGCTAGAAGCAGGCAGGCTAATTCAAGGGGATACTATAGCTTTAAACTTTGTATTTTCCAGAGGGGAAAAAAAGCCACCCACAGATCTTTCTGGATCACAAAACAAATCACAGACATCCCCACACTTTCAAAATATGCCAAGATAATATTTATTAACACAGCAGGACTTACAGATCACAAAAGATAGTGATACATAGGAGCTCTTAAGGGCATCATTAGAATAAAGCATGCAGGTCAATATTTGCAGAAGAGAGATATCAGAGCAGATTCGAGAAGGCACATTCACACAGGAAAATGTTTAGTTGAAATAAGACATTAGAAAAGCAGCAAAAAACCTGGTGTTGATTAAAATATACAGAAATTTCCAATAATGCCAAAGAAAAGATACTTTTACAGATTTGTAAGTGCAGCAAATTGGATAACCCTTTGAGGATACAAATGGCCAAGGGTAGAAACCCTTGCTGCAACCGTCAACTGAATTTGAAACCAATGTTGATGCACGCAACATGGCTCAATGCTGATTAAAACACTTTAGTGTCAGAAAAAAAATAACAATTTAATTTGGTATAAAAGAAGCAGCTGGGTTGAAAAATCAACAACATGCAGCAAGTGCTCAAAGGGTTATACTGAGTATAGGCAAGAGAAATCAGGCAACATTAGTACAGTCTACCTTCCACACAAAGAATTGGTACAAAGTTTAAAGAGACAGTATCCCCTCTACAGAGAGCATGAAAAGGGTTTTCCCCCCCAAAAGCTAAAGTAATTCAAATTGGAAGGGTTGATTTTCCTCCATTCCCTACGCCCCACCGCAGGAAACCTGCCCCTATACTCCCAGAATCAGTAGTGTCAACTCTCAGTGGGCAAAGTGTAAGACTCCTGTATTGTTGTGCTAGTGTCAGAAATGTCAAATAAAGAGTTTAATAAGCCCCAGCTCCTCCAGTTCATCATTTTATACACTTGCACAGTCCTTGCAGACAACAAAAATGGTTCCCAGTGGCTGGTCAGCCATCTCCTTGTAATAAGGACTATAAAGGGATACTGTCCCTTTCTAACATTAAATTTACAGAGAAAAAAATAAATAAAAAAAAGCAGATTTTATGTAAACTGATAAAAAGAAAAAAAAAAAAGACTTGAACATCACTGGTTCATAGCTTGAAATGTATCCAACATACATAAAGAAACACATGAGCACAAATATCATTTAGATATTTTAACAAATATTGTTCAGAACAAGCTCGACTGTGAAACCAAAAGAGGAAGTGCAATAAAATTCTCCTTGTGAAAAACATCTAGCTTGGCACCATGAAAGAATACAGACTTTTCTTGGTTTGGTTTCAGAAAAATAGCTTCTAATTAATACTTCAGAGTTCAAAAGTTTTGCATCAAGCGCATGATTAGCTAATCCTTTTAAACAAAAACAGCAACAAAAAATATCTTTCCTGCCACAAATGGCAATTATCAGTTACTGATTGCTGTGGCCAATGAAGCTCGTATATAGGAGAAGAGCTACATAAATCAAGCTACCACCAAAAAGGCTAGAAAAATATTAGGAAAAAGTGCTTTCAAAACCAAAGTAAACATTCAAGAACACTCTGTAGGTACTACATTTTTTAACAGCCCATTAAGCTTGGAATTTTTCCCAAGCAGTAATATGAAAAATTAAATGTCTTTGCTAATAAAATTATTCCTGATATTTTGTACCCTGTTATAGAGTATCTTCCATGTCAAAGTCACCAACTTAATATTCTCCCCTACTTAAAAATATCATATAATGCAAAATTACAGTACTTTTTTTTCCTACCCATCTCTGCAAAAATGGAAGAAATATTTCATATAGAAATACCCAATTCTTGCAGCAATAGTTTTCCATTTACAATTTGTGTGCCCCTCCATTCAAAAAAAGCCTTCAATTCTCTAATAGTTGTCACTAGAACACAGTAATATTTCCCGTAATATTAAAGGCCACAAAACGTTGAACTACATTTTCTCTCTATGTACATATAAAAAGAAAAAAAAAACAGGACACTTGGGAAATTTGTATTATGATATGCAAACAAATTGGAGATACTTAGTTCATGGTCTCTTAGGAATACTTTCATAAAGGGAAATGAAAAGGGGGATAACCTAATAAGGATATAGTTAAGTCACTTGGTTTTAAATTTGGCTCCATAAGCTAATGATTACCATACTAGCATATATAGGCTCTTTGCATGATTACGTCCAGTAAGTATTAACTCTAAAATAACTAGTTTCACTTCATTTACAGTAACACTGTCTATAATACCTTCATTTCCAATACGACTGAGTGCTGGCTAACAGTGGAAGCAACCCCACTTTAAAGGGCACTGGCTGGAAAGTTGTTCAGTGACAGCGCCAATTAGTGTTCTGCCTAAATTTTCAGAAGCAAGGAGTGGGCCGGGTCCCCCCAGCCAGGTGCTCAGCTGAAACCACGAGATTAGAGAAAGGCTCTCAATGCCACTGATCAAGTTTGCTCACATGGGATAACACTGTTTGCTTTTGAAGAGTTTTCGTTCAAATCTCTTCAGAGACACAAATGCTAATGGGTATCCGTTAATACTGCGTGGTCACATCTCAAAAATAAACTAGGATTAAATCCAAACAGCCCAATCTAGAGCTGCCCAAGACAAACAACAACACTGTCCTGTGAAGGGCTGGCAACTAGCAGGTGCACACATTTAGAAGTCTTTCACAACTGAAAGACTAGTGCATAATACTGTAATTTAGCACACAGAGGAACATTACTGACATCTCCCCATTGCCTACATTACCAGAGCAATCTAACCAATTCCTCACCTGCTGCTGGAGGGTGCTGGCCACTAACTGTTGGCAAATCCAAAGAGCTATCAGACATGACATGCTTAAGATCTCCTCCCACATCAGCCAGTTTCATGTCAAACTGAACAGAAAGGGCGTCTTCAGAGTCCTCCTTGCCCACGCTGCTGCCACCAATGGAAGGGAGATCCAGAGACTTGACAGAAGCAGAGTCTTCTTTAGCCTGTTTGAATGCTGCTACTTTGTCTACCAGGGATTTATCAGCATTATTACACGTGGAAGAAAACTTGTTAGAGTGGAAATCAGCAAAGTCGTCATCGCTTTTCACAGAAGAAGGGGTGTTGTCTTTCAGCTCCTCATAGCCCAAGCCAGCGCCCTCCAGAGAAAGCTGCTTGAAGATATCATATTTAGTGGGAGCAGCAGCACAATTCTGCCCAGTCTTCATCGCACTCAGTGAAGAACTGGTTGAAGGACCAGGACTGGGCTCTTGTTTTAGAGCATTGTATTTGTCATCTGTTTTTTGTTCAGAAAAGCCACTACTGTTATTGAAAGCCATAAAATCTGCAAAGTCATCTTGTGCCCCAGCTGATGCACAATTTGGAAACCCTCCAAAAAGGTTGAACTCTCCGAAGTCATCAGCCAGGCTTGAGCTTTTACTGGGCGCTAGTTGAGCAGTAGATGTTGGAGGCGGCGGTGCAGGGAAAGAGGCTGATTTTGAAGAACTAAAGGCAGGTGGAAATGGAAGCGTTTTGTTCTCTCCAGGGGAGGAAAAGAGATCTAGGTCTTCCAGATTCAGAGAGGGTTTTGCTTGCGCTTGTTGCTTTGACTGGATAGGAAGGGAAGAGAAGGATGAAGGGAAATTTTTCTCTTTTGCAGGTGGGTCTAGTGGCGAGATACTGTCAGCGGTTTTGAAATCTGTGAATCCATCATCAGCTCCTGCAGATTTGAATTCTGCAAAGCTATCTCCTCCTGAAGGCGAGAGGAAAAAGCAGAGCAATATGTAAGATCTTAAAATGAAAGCAGGCATGCCACACGCACACCATGCAAACAAGTTATTTCATGCAATGTCACAATGTTTTAATGAAACCCTACTCAAATGCATAGCTAGGGAGGCATATTAAACTGCAAATTAGATGTCTGAAGGCCACGTAATTTTTGAAAGTTCAATACTTCCCCATTTTTATCATCTCGAAAAGTTTACAAATACAAAACAGCCTCAAACCACAAGAAACTCACTTTCATGAATTTAATATCAACACGTGCTTTTAAGTGAAAAGTTTAGGAGGTGCTCAATACTGTATTGCATTCAGTCATTGGACACAATCTTCTGTCCTTAGAACCTGCCACTGCTTTGTTATAAAAATGTAGATCTTGTACACTTTCTGCTAGAAACCTATTCTCGTCACCCCTTTTCTACCGCTCCTCACTTCAAAATACTGGCATTTTGAAGTCAGAACTAAGGCACATGGTTTCTTCAGAGGACAGCAGCAGCACTGGCAAGCTGAGAGAGGAGGACAGAAGGAACAGACTGATCTGCAAAGGCAGCAGCTGGCCTCAGATACCAGACAATCACTTTTTTAAAAAGCATTTGTATTCATTATGGAAAAAAGGAAGACCATAGAAAAGGTAGAGAGTACAAGACACTTTCTACGCAATAAGGAACTGAACTAAAAGGAAGGGAAAACACCCACCAGCATACCAGTTCAACAACATCCTAACTTATCCTTGTGGACCATTTTACACCTTTCTTCTAAAAGCCTACTCCCCTTCATCTACCCAGTTTATCCAAACATGGAGGAAAGGCAGTCAAGTGATCAGAAGTTTACAAAAGCTTAAAAACACAGGTCTTGTTCATTTTCATGATGCATTGCTCCCTGACTAAGACTGATTACAGCTGTATCTAGGTGCCTACAAATTAGAGCTGTATACCTTCCTTTCGAACTGCAACAGAATCATTCATAAGTTTAAAATTTCTTAGACTGCAAACTGAATGTAATATAATGGAATTTAACTGACCATCATTTCAATACTCAGAGAAAGGGGTTTTCTTTTGTATTGAAAGACAGAATGTATGAACAAGAAAAAACTTAGAAAGCTGATTCACCAAAACATTTTAACCACACAGAGAATGAACCCTGAAGTAAAATAGAAATTTATTCTACATTATGTATCATCTCACAGCAATTTGAAAGTCAAAGTGCAAATTTCTTCTGTTAAATTTGTTTAACCCATTCACCAGCATATATCTGCACTAATACCACTTGCTACAAAATATGCAATTACTTCACAAGACAACAAAATGCCCAACACATACAGAGATTTCAATTCATATTTTAAAAGTGCACTATTAAGATTCAAGTCAGTTTCACAAATGCTACCATAGCTACCACACCACCATGTGACATTTTAAGTTGGCTTAAGCTATGAAGATTTGAGAGGATTTTTGTTACAACTGTATTAGGCTGACATGAATGTCACCTGAAATATGATCATTCTTCTTCAATTCACCTGGTCCAACAACAGTACAAAGAATTTGTGAAACTGACTTTCATTAACCAAAATTAAAACATCACAGCAAACTAAACTTACTGATGGATTGCAAACTTTTCCATTAGAAATGTAAGCTGGTGAAAGGGTTAAAGGTGATCAGAGCTAGGCAGTTTGCAAATTCAGAAATAACTTTCTTTTTCCTTACAAGTAATAAAGCAGACAGACACAAATCAAGTGAAACAAATGAATTCTAATGTCTGATCCTGGAAAGCCGATGAACCACAAATTCTGCACCCAAATCAGGTTTTTATTACAAAATTTGGTTGAGAGGTCCTGGCACTATATTTTCTGTACTCATGCATATATTTTCTTCCAGAAGCCTTTCCTCCTCTTTAAATACAGGGACAACATGTAGGCAGAGCCTCAGAGTAGATCTTCCCCTGAAGTTAAATTATCAAAGCATTTATCCTGTGCTTAGCTTAGCAATACTGTGGGAAACCAAGAGGGTTTCAGAGATTTCTTTCCCATCAAATAAAAAGGTGACCGTGCTGCTTATGTTATACAGATGAATTACAGATGGCATGCTCTGGAAAGAGCTTAGGTAGGCTGCTCTGGCTGCAATTACATGCAAGTAGTATGTCAAAGGGTTGTTAGGTTTAATTTTCACATACTCTCAGAAATGAAAATGATTAATGGCAAACTGGCCCCTCTGAGCTAAATAAGCAACTCTATTAGCAAGGTTCTGTACACCAAAAACAGTGCACTAGAGCAAGCTATATGTACCATAGCAACATAAAGCTTCAAAACAAAAAAAAAAAGAAAAAAAAAAATCACAATTTACACTCCAAATACTAACTTCTAAGCACGTACAATTCCTCACTTTTAAAGCCAGCCTATATCAAGAGGAGACAAAATCCTATCGCATGCTGATCCAAGGTTAGTGTTCACGTGCACCTACAATGGAGGGATTAGTCTTCCGCAACACACACACACACAAACAAGACTGTGGAAAGTTTTAATACAGATCCTTAACGATGTCAGGAAGCTTCCTGCTGACTTGTTTGGAGGCGCTGTAGAAGCGTCATCCTTGAAACCCAGCAGTGGGACTTTTCTTCAGGCTTTTTAATGATCCTGCATAAACTGAAAATCCTTAAAACAGCTCTATGAGACCAAATGCTTACCTAGGTATTTACTCTCTGATGGCTGTTCTAATTCTCGGAAAGCACTGTACTTGTCTCCACCATCTATTAGAATACAAAAAAAAAAAAAGGATCATTTACATTAAGATTTGCAAAATTAGGCTGCAATCAACTATACTGCAGATTAAATTGGCACAAATACTATCATCTTGCATGCTAAACATTGCGTATTAACATCATACCAATATCAAAAGCAACACTGAAATATGAACAATTAAGCTAAATGTTAAATTACATGCAATTCAACAGTTTCTGTTTTACCTCCAAGTGTAGCTGCACTTTCAGAAGGCTTATCAACAGCAATTCCTTTAAACACAGCGTATTTATCAGTTGAAGATGTTGTTTTAGTGCCAGATAGTGGCATTAGCAAAGAAGGAACACTAAAGGCAAAAAAAAAAGAAAGAAAAGACACATAGAATCATAGTTCCTTCATGCACCATAAGAAATCTGTAATCCTCCCTAAATTTAAAGCAAAAAGAAATTAAGACATGAATTATTAGTTGTGCTCGCACATTTAAAACACGTTTTTCCCCACCATTCGATAAAAGGACTTATTTGACTACTGCATTTTAAAACTACATTTACAAAGGAGCTGTGCAGTAGTAATATCCCTATGCCAGCCCCATTAATCTTAGACAAGTTATTATCCCACTGAAGTTTTACCTATAGTCCACTGGGCCACAGAGAAGAAAGGTGCCTTAAACCTCTTAATTTTTACATGGGAAAAAAAAAAAGGGAGTGAAACTTTTCAGATATGTGCCATAGCAGTTGTTCAGCCAGAAGAGAACACAAATCCTTGTGAAACACTGTAGTCTCATTAATCACATCACCCACAATGCCTTAAGTACAAGTATCCTTGAAAGGACTAGAAAAAAAGTAACAATCACCAGCTGCATAAGACTTTGAAAACCCTGGGCTTCCAAATCTCCGCTTTTGATTATATTACATTGCATTTTGCAAAAATGAGATGAGAACAGATCCACTTTTCCAATATAAGCAAAAGGCAAAGTTTGAATTTCTACACAAGGCTAAATCAGCAAGTTCAGGTAGCCGTCTATTCAGCCAAGTAAGGATTATTCCATAATTATACAAACATACTTTCTGCACAAATGCGTTCTACTCTGTAGAGTAAGCTTCCGTAATAACCCAATCCTGTGTTAGCAATTCCTGAAAGATTTAAAAACGTAATGTAAGAGCTTTGCTTCCTGCTCCCACCCCTTATCAGACCTTGGCAGCTCTGCAGAACAGCATCCTTTACATATGAATGACTGCATTTTACTTCTAGTTTATGCCATTCAATACTATGCACATTGAAAACGTGAATGATTTCTATGGAGTTTTTTGGCCTACAGCAAGAATTCTTCCAGAGCCATTTAAAATGCCTTATCAGTGGCTTACAAGCAACATACAAACCTCGCACTTGCACACCCCTGCTAATGGTGGTCTGTGATGCGATGTCACAGTGCAATGTCAAAATATAATATATTTGCCAAGATTGGGTGGTAAATTATGTTACCATAAGCTCTATTTGTATATAGAGCTTATGGTAACATAATTTAATTTCACATCACCACAAAACAGGCGGTTTGATATCCAATCTTGGCAAATATAACGATTAATCATCAGCGCTCTACAGATGGCTTTCTTTTAAATAAAGCTTCATAAGCAATTAGACTATAGTTCATCATAACATTCTGTTCAAAAAGCAAATGCTTTTACAACCAAATAAAGGGAACTACTGTGATGGAAAAGAGAAATCCCTGATGTCTCATGATTCAACTCTGATTATGGAGCTTTTAACAAAAACTATGCTTCTGCTAAGGCTTTAATTAATAGAATAATTTTATTAATGGCAAAACTAAGAAGAATATAAAACAAAGCCTAATAATATATGAAGCACCTTCAGATTAACGTAGTGCTATTGATTTAAACCAGCAAAATGAAATTCCTTTCATGAAAAGCTATGACTCAGACTGTCATTTTACGCACACTGCAGCTGAACAATTCACTCTATTTTTGTCTGAAGTCATTGTCAAGGAAGCAACTAGCAATCACTAATCACCTTTAAACCATTTGTTCCATTTGCACAGAAGAACTACCCACTTGATACAAAAAAGAAAAGACAAGTTCTGTACCCATAACTGATTATAGTTAGGTAATTGGAAGCAGTATATTGTTCTACCCTACACAGCGTGAACAAATACAATTTAAAGGACTTCTTGAACACTAAAAACTGAAAGCCAGCTGTGTGAAAGGTCAATATTTAGACTTAAACCAAGGAAGCAGGGTTTTCACCACTCCACACTGCTCATTTCATGGCTGCTATGGGAATATTCTATAAGGACTACATAACTTGCAAGGTGCTGAGTGACCACGATCCTAGAAGACTGCTAAAACATAATGAAAGAGAAATTTGAAGGCAATAGTTACAATTCAAGGTCAGGCCAAAATGGAAGAGACTGCCAGTACAACAGGATAAACGCTTGAAAACTTATTCCAAACCCCTTTTTTATCCAATTTAATCTCAGCATGAAGAATGAAATCCTCAAGAATGGCCAACCATCTATGGTACATCAAATGTCAGTTTTGATACATTGTAATTAAGATTTCTGAAACCATTGATGAAAACTGCCAGAGTCAATATGGGGTGATGGTACAAAATATGGGTTAAAAAGTGGAAAACATTTCTTAAAGGATTTTTAATTTTCTGGAAAAAAAACAAACACTCTCAGATCTACTCTACCTGCTCCGGTGCTGAGAACTGATTGGTTTGGATGATCCAGGTACCTCCCCTTGGAAGTCGGTGAAAGACTCATCAAGTGAACCAGACTTCGAAGCATCTTGAAAATCCTGGAAGTCATCATCTTCTGGTTTTACTACCTGGACCATAGAAATTAATGGTTTTTTAAAATATATACAGAAACATGCACTTAATTAGTAATCTGCCTATGAATCCACTGAAAAAGCCTTAAATACAGATCAACAATTAAAAAAAAGGAATAGACAAGGCCCTACAAAAAGGTATTAAATGATACTGAACTGGTCCATGTGAACAAAATCTATTGCTATCTCACTTTTCTACAGCTCTATGGACAGAGTGAATTTTGTGTTAGAAGCTGACACCTTTTATTCATCCATGAAATAAGCAGAGCGTCTGCTGTACAAAGTTCCTCCCACTGTCCCACCAACATACCTAGACCTTACTTCTGAAGATCCATTTCTAGATGCCAGATTATTTACTCTGCGTATCATTTAAAACCCTTTAAGTGAAGGCATTAAAACAGGCAAGAATGGTGTCAGTGTGGTAACTGCATCCATCACTGGCATTACAGCACTATAGAAACTGATGGTGCAAATTACAGCATCAACGCTGTTAGCTCGCACAATGCCGAATATTTTGACATTTGGCTGTATTTATCTGATATGTCCTTTATCAGATAAAGGACATATCATCTACACTTTTAAAGGCCAACATTTTTTTTTTTTTTTTAACTGACGCTACCCAACAGTTGATGCCTCCAGCTTCCTCCTGACAGTCTAGCAATATGCCTACTCATTATCAATACAAAGTTCTGTGGTGTGATGAAAGTTGGAACTTGAAGGAAAGGGGTAATTAAATTTGCCATCCCATTAAAACAGAGGGAATGCTGTAGGAATTGTACTATTGATTTTCATATTTTAAATCAATAGGCCTATCACAGAACCTCTGGTCTGCCACACCACAGAAGAACAGCCAGTTAAGTTTAGGCACACCTTGCTAGTGCTCTATTTCAACTCCCCACATCAACTTGGTGATCAGACACTACAGTGCCTTATACAAGGTTTCCAAGCGGACCCTACTTTGAACAGCAGATGATGGGTGATCTTTTGGTTTTATTATTTCTGAGGTCTGAAGGCTAATTTATGTTTTAGTTTCCATTCCTGGGTTGCAACTTTTTAATCCTTCTTTTGAACAAAGAGGTCATAACAGACTTGAGAGAGAAGCAGTTGCAGCTGAAATTATTTTCTACAGGAGCTCCTGGCCACTAGTAGACCTGTTACCAAGATCACTCAGTGTGCTATATACTAAAGTCTGGACAGATTTACAGAGGACAGACAAGAGAGGCATAAAAATCCCAGAAGTCAAGAGAGGGAGGCAGCAGTTACAGAGCAGATACTGGGCACAACTCCAAAGCATCCAGAAATATTTGCTCAGTTCAACAGAACATGGATTTTTCAATTACCTAGGCTTAAATATTTTTTGTTTTTATATTTTAAGCACCGAAACCATGAAGGTATAACCTAGAGTGACATGGCTGAGTGATATCAGTTCTCTTTATTGTTCAAAAAAATTTGAGAAAGACTCAAGCTATTTCATGTACACCAGACAACTCAGCAATTCCATCTTTTGCATGTTGTCCTATGTACTCTAACGATGATATAGTAATTACTAGCTTTGAATCAGGATATTCTTGCTTTCTGCGATATAGCTTTGCAACAATTTCTATTCCTAGCTAACCATGGAAATAAAGGATAATGGGCCACACACTCTTGCTTTCTTTCCTCCAAACTATGATGCATTAACTCATGTAAATCGTTACTTGTTGCTTAACATTCCTGTAACTCACCTCAAAAGGTTGGCGAAGCATGAAATGAAGACTTGGTAATATTTACAATTCACGCTAGATATAAGGAGTTGCACAACATGAAAAAAATCTGTAAACTAAATTTGGTGATTGCTACACTTCTGCACAGTACCCTGAATATCTGTATTAGCAAAGAGTATGCTAAAAACAAACCTGACATTACAGGGAAATCAACCAGCATTGAGAAGTCCAGATCAAAATCAACCACGTAGCAATTTTTCAGGCTCCAAAAAAGTTGGAACAAAATTTCAAAGATCCTGTTCCACACAACCATGGTAAATAAATGATGATGACAACAACCCTAGAAGATGTTTAGGGTTGCAATACATGTTCAAAAGATCTGTTAAATATAAAATTTCATTTTGTTCACATGAATGGCCCAGATACTGAAACCATTAAAATTAAAATTGGCCAAGTTATCTTTGAATATAAGAAGAACATTATGCAGGCAAATCACTAAGTACACACAGCAACACATCAAAAGAAATTATGTGGATTCAGGACAAACCAAACTGACTACCAAGATCACTTTCTGTTTCTAGAAAGCACTGGGTATTAGGCAGATCTTTTTCTTTGTCTTTGGTGCCAAACTTTCTTTTCTACCTAACGGACCTCCTTTTCATTTTACCAGTCAGGTAACAGACACCCCTGTTTAGTTTACACACAACTCACTTTAAATACTGTATCATCTCAGCTGTAACCAGAAGCATCTTCTGTGATAGGAAAGTTTAAAAATGGAACCTATCCTTTTTCATTTCACTTGGACAGGTTGAAACCAAGTGGCTTACAGTAGTGTGGTTTTACATTGCCAAAATGGGCACGTTCTAGATTTCCGTTTCATTTTTATGGCTTGCTTAAAATCCAGTTTTCGTCATGAAGCCCTGAAACAAAGTAGGGCTAATTCCTTTTCAGGGATAACAGGTTTATCATGCAATACAAAGAGCACCAACCTGATTTGTGGGGTAAGATGGCATGAAACCACTAGAAACCTGTGTTGTAGCTCCACCCACTGGTGTTGTTATGTTTAATCCCATGACTGCCTGTCCAATGTTCAGAGGCATGGAGACTGGTGGTCCAGAGGGCATCATAGGCTGCTGACTCACTGTAGCAGGTAATGAAATTGAAAATCCACTTAGAGTAGGGACAGGGGCAGTTGGAAATTGGTTTAAAACGTCAGGACTCATTGCAGGTACTCCTCTCTGTTAAGGGGAAAAATAAAGACAGCTGTATGCAGTGCATGTTACATATGAGTATTCCTTCTTTAGGTGTTGTTTCCCAGCTATATTTATGCCACTGAACTAGGAAGCAGCAGAGACTGTCAACCTTGACTTCTGCCTTTTGCTAGCAAAGAGTCAGAGTTTAATGCGATTAAGGTGAATCCGACTTAAGACACCTGATGCTGAAGCTGATACAATTTATGGCACAGTGCTAAAGCCCAGACAGGTTCACAGACTCACTCAGAGCTCTTGCGCTCTTTTTAGTCAGTGGATTGGGTAACCACCAGCTAAAGCCAAGCTGAACATGATTTGTTGCTGTTTTGCCCCCTCCCAAACAGCTCTGATGAAGTACAACAGAACTGACCTTCACTGTCCAAGCTACAGTCCAGGTTTCTTTTATGCCAACTTTTAGCCTTACTACAGATTATAAGATTTGCATTGTGGTTTTTTGAGATTTCAGACAAGTTTCAACTCAAACTAGAAACATGTGCGACATTTCACTAATGACCCAAAACAAACATTGAAACTGAACAGCTAGCAAAGCTCCTCTACTGTTCAAGTCCTTAAATATATAGCTGTAGGCACAGGATTGTCTTCTAAATAAGGATGCACAGAGCAAAATAGAAAAAACGCATCCAATTTTATATGTGCAAAAAAATGCAACAGGTATCAAGAGAGAGAAATAAAATCAGCTATAAATGCAGAGGGTAAAATCAGAGTTTTGCTGAAATGAACAGGCACTTTGCTGTGGACTTCAGCATAGCCAGTATTTTCACCTCACCGTTTAAGCACATGTTTAGGCTCAACATACAGCCGAAGAGTTACATGAGTCATTTACAATGCAGCGAGGGGAGATTAGTCTCTCTTTCCAGTCCAATGCAAATTCTTAGTCAATCATACCTGAGTTACTGCAATCATAGCCAGGACAGTATAAAGTTCTTCTTTTGTAAGTTTCCCAGGTGTGGTACGGTTGGCTAAAGCCCATATTTGTCCAAGGGTTTCTCTGGGAAGTCCAGATGACATCAAAATGGGATAGAGTTTAGCAGTATCTATTCCAGTAGCAGTCATAGTGTTTTCTAAAATTTTCTTATATAATTCTGTTAAAAAGAAAACAGTACTGGATGATGAAAGCTGCATATTTTTCAAGTGATTTTCCATTCCAACCATAAAATTATATTAAGGGTTACAATACTGTTGACATGGAATGTTATTCATTTGATGAAACATCCATGCTCTGGCATCATGTCTGAACCTCCCATTCTGTTTATATTCAACTAAAATTAGATATTCAAGTTGAAACAAGCAGGTTAGGACAGAAGAAGTCCTAAAAAAAAAAAAAAAAAAAATCCTAAAAGAAGTCCTAAAAAAACCCCCAAAAATTCCAAAAAACCCAAGAGCCAGAGAGTATTGTTAATTATCAAAGAAAGTACATAAGTGTCATGCATGTTACTGCACAACTCTGCCAAAAAGCTTGAAGCCTGTTGGAAGTATCCTTCAGTATCACGCAAGGAAAAGAACATAACACAACTCATTAAACAACTTATACTTAAATCTGAGATGATTAAATGCATCCGTATTTATATCAAGATATTTCCCAGTGACCAAATCACTACCCAAGAGAACATCTGGCCGAAATTTGCCATTTCCCTTTCTCTGAACATGCAAGTCAATTAAACATGCTGCTTACAATAGGTTTTCAGAAATTTAGAAGACACTCAACTAGATCAAGTCTGCCAGTGTAACTGGTCTATTCCATAGCACAATTCAGGATCTGACATTACGAAAGACTTCTAGCTATTCCTCCAGACACTAAAAGAAATTACCTTAAGCCTCACCAGATTTCAGCAGATTTACTGTACCTACTAGATGCAATAAAAGACTTATAGTCTAAGACTAATAACACTGTCATCATGAAACTGGATATCAACTGATCACTGACACCTATGCAAATCCACACAAATGGATACAAAGCACAACTAATTCTCTTTTATAAATATCATTGCATATTTTTATACCAAGGTCTCAGGATAACCCTTCTAAAAGATAGCCACAGCAGAATTATGTAGTTAAAATTCAGCACCATCAATATTTAGCGTGACACTTCATTTCCTGTTTACTATGCTTCTTGCATACAGAAAGCAAATAACCTTAAGAAATGAGTCTGCTTAATTACAAGATACTAGAGGGAGACAGCCCACAAAAAACAGAGCATCAACAATGGCAATTCCTCCTAGGATAATTTGCTATCATTACAACCTCAGGATTAAATATTGACTATGTCTGAAGAAACTCCTGCCTTCTCTGAATGCAGATAAAGGTACCAAAGCTAGGTTATGCATGAAAAACATGTTCTGAAATGCTTGCCAGTTTGTGCCCCAGTCTGAGCTAAGGTAAAAACACTGTCTGAAGAGTCTCCTCAATGCCCTACTTGGAAAGGATGATCCTGGTCACTGGTGTGGTTTGCTAATGCTGCTATCAGATCCAACAAATATCATACATATTTAGACAGTAATACGACTAACCAAGCCCTCGGGAGAGGATTTAAAAAAAACCTGACTGGCAGTTTAAATGAGCGGACTAGAAATTTAATCAGCCGTACTTCCTACGTGTAGCCAAAGAAAAAAAATGCTGATATTAGCCAGCAGATGTTTAGACAAACTTTGCAATACAAACAATGGTGGCTGGAGGTGTGGCAACTACATCACTGAATGGACACCTAAAGTTAAGCTTGCTTGTTTGAATTTATACACACCACATGTGGTTGTCCACTGGGGAAAATATGATAGTTCACGGTCCTACTCAAAGAGTAACAGTACTGTAGTTACCAGGGACATAGCTAAGTCATCTCTTTGCATTAGGCCAGTCAGATTGTTTCCTTGGCTGGTGTCACCTTTATTCTTAATGAGTGCTGTTCAAACATTCACACAGTCTAGTATTACTCACTTCAGGAAAAAGATATCTATATTTGATTTTTCAAGCCAAGAACGAAAAACAAAAACTACAGTATTCGAAAGGTCTATATCAAATCTGAAAAGGGTTGGGATTTGAAATTTTTATAATAGATTAAAAAAAAAAATCGGCATAAAAGATTGAGCAGCATGCGGTGTACACATTATTTTATATTTTTATCTATAAACAATATTTCTGCAAAATATTTTTTACCTGGAACCAAGCTATCATTGTAAATCCAAGGTGGCATCATCTGCTGGATTGGGTCCTGTGAAGGGAACACTCCAACACCTAAAAGTATGCCATTCATTAGAAAGAAGAAGAAAAAAAGAAACAATCATATTAGCAACACCGTAATTCAAAATAGGATGATACCCGTCATGTATTTTAGTACTTCAGCCAACACGTGGACCAGTTTAGCTACAGAAGACACAAAAATCCGTTACCTCTCCCTGAAAAGTAGTATGAATTGAAGCAGTAAGAAAAACAATTAACTGCACACAATGAGATAAAGAGCTATTCATTTTCCAACCTTAGCTGTTTGAAAAGGAGTACAGGTCTTACTAATTCCAAACACGTCATAAATAGTTCTCCCATTTCTACAAGCATAAGGCGAATGGGAAGGAAATTAGTCGTTCATGGAGTAACTGAACTTAGTTATGTATCTACTGAAACAAATGTAGGGATTCTTCACTGCTTGATTAAAAAAAGAAATCCTCCCTAGTAAAAGCAACAAACATAATCTGTCATACCGCCTTTCCCCATTAATCTCCCCTTTCCTCCCGTTGCAAAAAAAATAAAATAAAATAAAACACACGTGCATTGCTTTATTACATCTACTCACTCTGGTTGAATGAGTCATTTGCTATTGCAAGACTCCAGCAATACCGTCAGCCCTCCCCAGACCCATATGCTTTCACTCTCTAAATTCAAAAATTATGTTAATTTCCCACCATCCCCACTCAGGAAAATTGAGTTTGACATTTTTTACCCCCTGGTCTGGCAGCCCCTCACTGGATTTGATCCTTGCCCAAGACCTCAGTCAAGATTCTAATATACTCTTGACCTCTGCAGCCTTTTTGCTTTGCCACTTTTACTTTTCCTGCCTGTTCTTTTCATGCTGGTGATCAATTATCTGCTCTTTACCTCTTATTTTTATAATCCTCCCTATATCACCCATGTCCTGGTTATGGCTGATCACCCACCCCATAAAAGCATTACTCAGGAAGCGACCTTCTCTCCACTCTGAAGAACCCTGACTTGCATATTCTCTCCTAACTGATTTGTGTGCTTGCCTTCCCTGTTGCTGGCCTTCCTCCCACAGAGATCTGCTGTAAAAGCACAGGGATCTGGAACACTGCTTTGTCCTCTGTTTCTCATCAGCTCTCTCAGATCTCAGGTTTCATTTCTTTGCAGGCCAGCTGTGGACCTTCTTGTATGCCAGTTGCTGACTTGAGAACAAGTAATGAATTCTCCAAATTCATCCTTTAGCTAATTTAGACTCTATAGGGATTCCCTCTTGACCACAAAAGTCTAAATTTCCACTCATCCCTCACTTCTAAGGGTGTTGAAGACAGGAGTTGTCTTCTTCCATAGCAGCCAAGTAAGAAATGTTTGCTTCCTTCTTTCAATCAAAGTTTGCTGTCACTTGTAGCTTCTTTGCTCTTCATTTGTCTTCAGACGTTCTCATTTGCCCTCCTCTGTCTCCTTCAGTTCTTCCATTCCTGCTTCCCCTGTATATACCCAATATAATTTTAGACCCTGAATCTCCTAATCTGGTCCCTCCTTTCTTCTCCTCCTCCTCACACCCTTGCTTTGTACATTGCCAGTCTTTTAAAAGATTCAGTCTCTTGGTAACTTCCAGCTCGCAGAAGTCTGCCACCATCTGCCAGCTGCTTGGGAAGAAAAAAAAAAAAACCCAAAAAAAATCCTACTCCCTTGTTCCCAATATTATAATTTTATCACTTTACTTTTCTTACCACGTTTTTTAAATAAAGCTCCTTTTCTGCCTTCAAATCCCTTAATAATACTCTGAACCATTTTCTGTAACTGTTTGTACTTGGGCTGCAGCACAGATATGTTAGCATCACAACCTCCTTTTGAAACTCCTGTTCCCAGACTGACCTCCTGTCTCAAAAAATTTCCCATCAAGTTCAAGACTTCCAAACAAAATCTCTTCTCTTCCTTAAACATCTCAAATTCTTTTCCTATCTTTGCAGCTAACTGCAGGACAGCCACATTTATATGAAAGACAATATTATGTTGTATTAATTACACAGTAAATAAATGAATAGCTCTTATTTCATGGTGTGCATTGCAGTCACACAGCAAATGACTAAAGTCACCTACTAAAAATGCTTCTTAAATTATTCTAATGAGCTTTTCAATTTTATCCTGTAGCCAACAGTTTGTAATGTTAAAAGCAACTGTTAAGAGCAATGTTATCAAAGCAGCAATCAAAGTAGTACAGAAAGGATTTTTAATTAAAAGTGAAGATACTGGCAAGATACCACAGTCCTTTAAGAAAATGCACAACTTGAAGTTCAATTATCTGTTAAAAAAATGATCTAGGCGTCTTCCAAAGATCTTTAGCTATAAAGCTAGGACCACTTCTTAATATACTGGAGTACATTCGAGTAGAAAATTTGAGGACGTGATCAAGCATGACTCCAAAACATAGTAAAAACTTCAGTCTGTTAAATTATCACATTTTTGTCTTTGTTTCTGGTACAGTTTTGTTTTCTGAAGAAGTGCAGGCTTTTTTAGAGACACACACAGGCAAGATGACTGGATATTTATTATGGAAACTGATATTAATCAAGCCAAGTCCTAGCATCATAAGAACTTTTCTTCTTAAGAAGGATGAAGACTCCTCATTATATGAAACATCACCAGCAGTAAAATTAACCTGACAGGTTTTTTGGCATTCCTGACCCTGGCCCCAACCTAATAAAAGCACATATAATTGAATAGGCTTTGCTAAAATGAGAGGAAAGAATGTTTTAAAGACAGTAGAGAATCTGATTAGATAAACTTATGGAAAGGGTTCACAGTAGTAAGTTCTTGTTGGAAAGAATACTGAGCAAAATCATGGGAGTGTTACTTAGAATAAGGAGCAAGAGGCATTATTACTGAAGCAGGGATTCAGAGCAAAATTATGCAGCATGTCTCAGAATTAGTGTGTAAGAGGTTAGCACTCAAGCAGCATTTTATTAGATTTATACTTCGTCAAATGTTTCATTTGCTCACCACACTCTTCAACTGCTATGTTTTGTTCTGAAGCCTTGGGTGCCTCTGTAGCAGTGGTACCACTTCCACATCCACCTACAGTATCCCTGCTAGTCACGATTAAACTGGGATGAACTTGGCTTGCAGCTGAGGTTGCGGCTTTGTGCCCAACTTCAGATGGTTTAAGTTTGATTTGAGCCTGTCCAGATTCATTTAAATCATAAGTTAAGGGCTTCTCCTCCAAGGAAGAGCCTAGATAAACAGCAGGAGGAATTTGTATTTGGTTATTTGTCTGCATTTGGATTCTTCTCCCATATCAAACTCCCACTCCCTCAAAGTCTCAAACTCCTACCAAGTGCCAATCTTAACAGCTGATTCCCTGGAGTACTACCAATCATTGCTCAGGGTAACAGTACAACTAGGATTAAACACCCTCTTCTATGACCTGACCCACCTCTGCAGTTACTGCTGTTAAAGGACAAGAAACAAGATAACCAACAGAACAGGGAATGCATAGAAATCTCTCTCAGCATTATGAGCACTTCTGCCTCACAGCAGGATAAAGGACTAAACATTTGATCCAGTGCTGACTTAAATCTACAGGAGTCCTTAATTCTATCAGGCATCAAATGCACCCCTACAAAAGGAATATGTAGTCAAGCATCATGTTAGCATAACAACCCCATTTATGCCCATCTCACCTTTCCTCCAACCCTCCTATTCTATACACTCATGAATAAAGGCCCCAACACACAGGAAGCTCTAGACTTAGTTGTCTAACGAACAGTACCATGCCATGCTATATAACTTCTCTTAGGCCCACACAAAACCTCTTTTTGTATGCACTAGTGTGCAGCTCTCTGCCCCAGGAAAAGGAAATAGATCATTCAAGATCATAGAAACTTGGTCCCACATGAGAAAAATAAATTATTGCAAATTAAGAAAGGGTTACACACAAAAAAAAATCAACTCAAATCATTTCTTGGAAGTCTCCTTTTGTGAGAAAAAAATATTATTAGGATTTAATGTAAATCTATATTTCAAGGTATCTATTTATTACCTGTGTGTGAATTTTATTCAACTGTATTACAAGACTGAGTTGCACAGCATCATTGGTAACTTTTCCATGTAAATACCACCTTCAATTGTAGAGATAATGAAGATGTAATGAGTTACCTGGTTTATGGGTATTGAGTGAAGATGAAGAGGTAGAGAAATAAGGAACCTGCCCAATGGTACCATGCAGGACGGATGACACTGGAAGCTGGACTGAAGGGAGAAGTTGGACCACAGCCTTTTCTGAAAGCAGCTGCCCACCCTCAGTGGTAGGCTGGAAAGACTGAAAAGGCTGGGAAGAGAGTTGAGGCACCAGTGTTGGGGCTTCAACGGGCCCTTGTATAAAGTCACTAAATTCGTCATCATCAAGAAAAGCAGAGGGTTGAAAGACAGTTACAGTAGGATGGGATGGTGAGGGGTGATCTGTAAATGGAATGAACAAACACACACATACACACGCACACAATGGAAAGTCATGAGGAAAAGGAACTACTGGGTTGAAAAACAAGGGAAACAACGTCTAAAAGTGGCAATTCTTAAATGTGCATAGTGGCTGAAGAGAATCGGGAATATCAACAAAACCATTTGATCAAAAAAGGAGAAGAATATTCACTACACTGTCAACTACAGTACTAATGCACAAGGTAAAATTACACTACCATTTTCCACTATAAACCCCCTTTTCCAGGTCTTTATAGCGTGGATATAAAGGGTTGAAATGTGAGACTTTTACAAGCCCATATTAGTAAATATAAATTGAAGGGAATTATTAAAGTTTAAAACTCGTGGTATCAAATACACTTAGCAGGGAACTAGGAGTTGGGTTCTACCCTTACTCTGCCACTGGCTTGTTACTACATTTTAGGCAAGTCATTTAAACCCCGAGCGTCTAGGACTACTCACTTTCATAAAGTACACTGTTCTAATTAAATAGAAAGTGCTATATAAGTGCAAAGTACATTAAAAAAAGTGCGACAGTCACCAGGTTCTTCTTTCAGGACAAGATTTTAAGCAAGTAGTGCTTTTGTTTGCCCATGTTGAAAAAGCTTAAGGGGACCTAACCTTTAGAATAAAACAGCAGTTCCAGAGCATAGCATGTTTCTGGATCAAACCAAGAGATAGAACACTCACTCACTCACTCTCTGTGTACATATACATATGTATGTATGTGTGTGTGTGTGTGTGTGTGTGTGTGTGTACACACACACACACACACACACACACACACACACACACCCTTCACAGAGCGTGGCCTATGAAATAAATATTTATTTCATAGGCCATGCTCCGTGAAGGTCAGACACTAAGTAAAATACAACATGTCTTTTGTTGCCTGTATTTACATATATTTTAGCCTAAACAGTTATCCCCTCATGGTTCCATTTCGATGCTGCTTAATAGTACAGCTAACACAAACAATTCCAGCAAATCTAATTTGCAAGAAGCAGCAGGTCATGCATTGTTCCACACACAGCATACCTATACTAGATAGGGCACCTCCAATCCCCTAGCCCATCTTGTGTCCCCTAACATATAAGTTTCTAGTTCCATATTATTCAAGCTAACTAAAAGCTGGTCTTTAATTAAAAACCTAGGCACCCAATTTTTACCAGTCTCATCAAGCAGTCTTTTAAGGCAGCCTTCAATCATGTGTTTTGTAATAGTTTTCTGCTTAGCTAAAGGAAAACCTCCACAGGGGTCAAAATGGAGGTGCATTAAAAACACACTAAAGGCTGCTTTCGAACAAGTTGCCTCGGGAGAAAAAATTAAAAGGGGGGGAGGGGGGCAAATTACAGGATGCTGCAAGCATGCTTTTCAGAAATGATTCACCGTAATGGCACCACTTCATTTCACAACGCTGTCTGCACTGGTGGATGGTTCCTTAAAATGTCCTGACCATTAAGAAATGGCAGCAAAGCTTCATGGTCATTGGTTCAATGGGGGAATTTTTGTGGAAAGGTAATTTCACAGGAGTAAAATGGTCTGCTTTTGGGGGGGGGGGGGGGGGGGGGGGGGGGGGGGAGAGGAATGACATTATTCTCTTCCATCCATGGACTTGGTTTAAACCTTGTATTATGCACTGCTGAATATCAAAATGCTTACATCAGAATTTCAAATCCTGTATTTTTAATCCTTTGCATTAGGTTATTGAACTAGTCTAGACTGTCTGCAGTTTAAAAAAACCAAACCAAAACAAAACCCTGTTTCCTAAGTGTGGATTATTGTGACTACCTTATTTATCTCAAGGACTTCATGTTCAAGAACACCATTAATCCCTTTAACCAGAGTTTTAAATTTCAACAGAAAGCTATTGTCTATGATATATTTTGATTTTTTCATTTAGTATAATAGTAGTTTGTTTGTCATCTCTTTCCTACAATGATTTCCAGTTCTCCTAATTGACTTAACATGCCATGACCCAGATGCGTTGCAGCAACCTACAAGCTCAGTAAATATGAAATGCGCTAGTTGTTATTCTACTATACCTCCCATGAGAACTTGGAACTCTCTATACTCTCATCCTGTTGTTTGAAATGAGGTCCGACTAGAACAGATGTGACAGATCTCATAGGTGCAGATACAGAACAAACCGATGATCCTTTTTTCTACCCTTATCACTGGTTTATCTATTTGGGCTAATCAACTTCGTTCAGATTCATGCTATCACCTTTTGCTGCTGCTGTAGTAACATAGTGCTTTGCCAAAGAGAGCATAGTATTCCTTAACAAAAAAGGCCTCGTATGTCCTGTGTTGATGTTCTATACAAGTTACTGTAAATCCACGTGTCTAGAACAGCCACTTTTTTAAAAGTGCCAGTCTGCATTCTGCTCCTAGAACACTTGTGGAAAGTCACAAGATGTTAATGTTGAAAATGAATCTCCACTCATATGGACACTTTCCTGCTGGTTCAACAGTCAGTTGTTCTTCGACGAACTTGCAAGCAATTTCAAGATCTACAAAAAACAGCAGTCACAAAGACACAGCGAGGCTAAATTTCATCTGAGGACAAGCTAGCCAAATGAAGCTTAATTTCAAGGAGAATTAAGGACTCAGAAACCTTGCAACTATTTTTCCCCCTATTTGGGGAGAATCTTTTCTATCAAAGTGCTAACAGAGTCATTCCTCAGAAGAGGAACTAAAAAAAAAAAAAAAATCTTTTAAATTTTGCCACACCTTGAGAACTGCATCCGTGTACACTATTATAGAATCCTGAAATAATTTACAAATGTTTTGATAATGCTTAACACTTACATAGCACTTTCCAACATCAAAAGCATTCTACAAACACTAATTAGTTCTTTGGTAAAAAAAAAAAAGAAACTCAGCTATAACATTTAGAACAGCAACATACAAAAGGAAGGTAGCAGGTTTTACAGCTCAGTCTTGGCACTCATTTATGTGAGACTTTACATTAAAGATTTAATTTAAAAATACCAAAATTTTTATAATTTATAAAACCGGAGCTTTCGCTCATATGCTTTACAATGCATAATGCATCTGCCATGAAACCTCAGCTCACCAAAAAATCATAGATAAACATTGATTCAGCTCACACCATCAAAATACAAAAGACCTCCTTGAAATATGTTTCCTCAGACAGGAAGCACCATAACACTGTAGCATTATTTTTAGTTGGAAAAAAAAATACCTGGCTTTTTGGGATGTGATGCTGGAGTGGGGTGCATTTTAGCATCTCTGGAAAACCCATCTAAGTTTCCTTTAATGGCTTCCAAAGCATCATCTCGGCTCTTCTCACCTGCCTGAAACATGATGTGACAGATACTTTTTAAAAAGGAATCACACAGTATTCTTTCAACATTCACACCTCTTTATTCTGAAGAAATAGCAGGATTTGTTTAAAAAAAAAAAAATCTAGTTTAAGGTCCATGTTCTCCAGAAAGCATAACAAACTCCTTTACTTAAAACAGAATTTGTTCAACATTATGGCAGCATTATGGCAGCAAAGGTTCTTCTTCCACAGAAGTCTTCATGTGCTTTTACAGGAATGACAAGAGACAACAAGCCTAAACTCTGAAATCCCCTGCTTAACAAGAATCATTTTATTCACTAAAACTGAAAAACAACTTGAGAGCAGAGTCAACTAACAAATGCACTGAACAACTAATTATAGAAGGCTAACTTGTTCCCAAACAACATACACGGGGTTGATTACTTATTTTTTCCAGGGCACATCTTCACATTCATTAATGCACTGTACTGTATTACAAACAATTTAGATTAGTACCTGTAATAACAGGTACAAATTTAACGTGCTGTAATTGGCGCTACTACACATTAGCACAGATGAGCACTGTGTGTGTGTGACATTTAGTGTCGCTTAGACTAATCTACTGCACATTAGCAGGGTTTTTGCCAGCTCCACTAATACGCAGTAGAATTAATCCAATGGGCATCAAGTGTCTTGTGTAAATGCAACCCTAGAGTGGAGAATTCATTATGCGACGCCAAAATTCTTGTTTTGTTTACACAGCATCAATAGTGTGCAGAGTTAAGTGCATCAGATATTTTCTAGGCAGACAAGTTTCTTTTAGTTGGTCTAATAAAAGATATCAGATTTACCCAAACAGTTGGAAAAATTCTTCTTTGCAAGCTTTCGGGTACAAACACCCTTCTTCAAATATTTTCTAGGAGTTTGATACAAAGGCTATTGAATTTAGTAACTCACATTGATTTCAACAGGTTTCTGATTAGGTTAGGAAGTGTATACATAGGAAGAATTTACTTCTGCCCTAATACATGAAAGCCATCATTTTTAAAAACATTACTCAGGGTGTACCTTCGGTTTTACACTGCTTAGGAGTCTCAACTTTTGTTTCTGCTCTTCAAATTGGCGCCGTTTTCTTTCTTCTTCCAAGAATTTTTGCTGGTGCTCAAATCTTTTCCTAAAGCAAAATACCAAACATGCTAAATAAGCACAGTGATGACAATTTTTATGCTCACCTTGTGAGAGATCTTCTGGGTTTCACAGGTCTTCCCTTTTTAATTTAAATGCTCTGGAGCACACTTCTCTCCCGTCTCATGAAATGGGTAAAAATAAAATCACCAACCAAAACCAAACAACAACAAAACAACAAAAAAACCCAACTATGATCCACTGTATACAAGGTATACATATCAGACACAATTAAATGGTCTCCAATAACTTTGGAGTTCTTTTAAAGAATCCTAATGGGTTTTGAAGAAAAATTCTCCAAGAGGATGGTAGATTATGAAACTGAACTAGTTGGCAAATGCCTCCCCAATGCCAGAAGTAGGAAAGCCTCACTTACTGTTGTTCTTCTGCAAATTGTTTCTGCATGTCAGGCGTGTATTGTGGAGCAGCTGGACGCATTCCTAAGAAAGGAGCCTGTCCCATGTAAGGCATTCCAGTTGCTGACATGGGTCCTAGGGGCATGCCACCCTATAACAATAACATAAATCTAATATGAAGCTCTGATTTTATGTACAGAGGCATAAGTATCTGGCATCTGCACTGTACCAGGGTTGGAGCTAACTGGAAGCCGTGAAATTAGAGCATCACCTCTGTATTTGGGCACTGGATCACCACGGACAGCCTAGATGCTGCAGGAAAAAGAGATGGTTATTGGGTAGGTGGCACTTTTTGTCAGTATGGAGCCAATGGCCCTACTTCAGATTTGAGAGCATGCTGGTCTTTTGGAGAAATGAAAAGTCACGATCCAGATTAAGTGATTTACAAATCCATGAAAACTCTCTCAAGAGTGAAGTGCCCTGTCCCACAGTCTCCCCTCTTCCCCCATTATTAACTGTTTTATTCTTTCCTTCCCATCATAAATGATAGTGTGCGTCTCTGCTGTCTTAAAATACACAATGCCAGCAGTGCCTGCACGTTGCACTGGGGGTATAAAATAATTCCTAGACACACAGTATGAATAAAGTTTGTCAGTTACTTTGGGAATTCATCTGGGTGGAAAGAACATATAAATACAGGCACATGTGATTGCATAATATTACAGATCATAGAATCAGAGAGAAGTAGGGCTGAAAAGGACCTCAACCACAGATCAGCTAGTGTTACCCCCTGCCTGAGGCAGGATCATCCTTATCCAAACCCATGGAGAAAAAAAATTCCCTAATGTTTTCACTGCCTTGGCAAATTTATATACATCTGGCAGTGTGAGGAAATGTTTTCCTTCTTTAAACATTATGCCAGTATTTTAAACTTATTCCAGTAACCAGATCCAGAACTATTATATTTTCAATTGAAACAAACATTCATTGGTTATTGAAGATTAACATGAAAATACTGGTTACACACACAGATGGTTGTCTAACACATTTTCAATTAGATCACGCCAACAACACTTGCTTACAGTTTACTATACTCAGCAAAACTGTTTTCTAAACATAATGTTTATTTAGGTAACTGAAGCGTTTTAGATGTCTACGTTTTAAGCCATCCCACAAACCTAATATTTTATTAGAGATTTAATCTCAACAACATTTTAAAACATTCTGGGGTGATGTGGTCCTTCTTAGCCCTAGTGCTCAAGCTTAGAAAGTGTTGCCAGTATAATTAAGAGCAAGGGAAGAAAAGCATACCACTAACCAACATAAATACATTGGCAAAACTCTTACTGTAGATGCAAATATACTAGCAAAAACAACAACAAAAAACCCACCCCTTTTTGCCAGTATAGCTTCTTCCACATGGAGTAGTAGTACAAGATGTTAGCCATAAAAAGAGTTCTTCTGCTGTTATACTCTGCATGCATGCTTGGAGGTTTGCTGGTCTGAGCATACTGGTACAGTTATAACCAGCAAACCCTTCCTAGCATAAGCAAGGCCTTTAATGAAGCTCTGGCTATTACCATTAGTGTCACATTCAAGACAAAATAAAGCTAGAGCAGTAAATTGCTTTTATCCTCTTAATCTATTTTTAACCAGCTGTTACAAAAAACATCTTTCCACTGAAGTTCTGTAAACCTCACTATCCATTACATTACATTAATCCACTGCAAACAAAATAAAAAAAATATCGTTAAAAGGACTGGCAAAAAAAACATAATTAAATTCAGTTAGATAAATTCAGTTGTGTACTTTTGATTAAGTGTTGATATTGTTAGTACGGCTAAGCCATTGAAGATTTATATATAACGAATGCTAAAGGCCGGCACTATTTTCTCCAAAAATAAGCAAAATCAGAGTTTTAAATTCCTCACATTATGGCTTACATCATGCTGTAATCTTACTTCTCAGCAACTGACTATATAAAATGTATTTATTCTTCACATGTAATGGGAAAAAAACCCTGAGAGGATTATGAGCCGTTATGTAGAAGTTATTACACTATGCAAAAAGAGAGAGAAATTAAAGACAAAGCCACAGGGAGAACAACAATTTAAAGAATTGATAAGACAGAGGAAATTAAGCTTAAATAAATTACCAAAATAATTGCTGCTTTTTGAGCAAGGAAAACTTTCATGAATTTATAAATCACTATATCTCTTTACTGTATTCCACAGATAGCCACCATACATAATGGAGAGAGAAAAAAAAAAAAAAAAAAATCAGAACTCATTGCATTTCCCATGACTGCCAATATAATAAACACAACCAATGAAGCTTTCCATAAAGAACTCACTTAAAATACTGCATAATATAGAGCTTTGACAGAAGGTGACTAGATAAGAATAAACACACTGAAAGGGAAGAAGGAAGAATGAAACAAAAGAAAGGTTAAAATGCAAAAAGGAGCATGCTGTGCGAGTTCTAGGTCATAACAACTAGTTAAGGACGCAGCACTACTACTAATGGTTAAACCTTGCTATAGGCACCATCAGAAATACCTAACAAGAGGGCTGATTTTACAACACTTTGCTGACAGATTTGTTTCCATGACTGCTCAGTGCCTTATTTCTTCCTGAAGGAAGGGTCTCTGTGTTTAGAACAATAATAAGTACAAGTAGCAAGAGTCCAGGTTGTAATAATGTGGAGTACCCGATAATATCAGAATTATTCTAAATGTTACTAATACTGTTCTTCCCCCCTGCACTCTTTTTCCTCTCTACAGTAGTAAGTAATGCATGCCAAACTCCCACCATCTCCCTCAATCCCCATTATATTACATATAGATAATAGCAGTCTTTTCTGCCCAAGTGCAGGGGGGCTGGACCCGATGATGATGTGTGGTTCCTTCCAGCCCCTAACATCTATAAATCTATGAATTATCCAGATCACAGTGAAACTTGCACAGTTCCATAAACATTAGGAAAATTATAAAATATTTTCACAGAGATTGTGCTGCCAATGCAACTTATAAAGTCAGCAGGCTAGGAGTTATATTCCACTGTTTATTCTCAGGTCACATCCTAGAATCACAAAGTTGGAAGGACCTCAAGGGTGTAATCCTGCTGGTGTAATCCCCTGCACAAATGTAGTATCCTGAATTTAACTGCAGCTATAACAAGGTCCAAGACATTTTCTCGGCGAACATAGGTGGCTGCCAACACACACACACACACACACACACACACACACACACACACACACACACACACACACACACACAGTCAGGAATCCACTTCATGTCCCATCTACAGAAGCAAAATGTTACCTCACATACCTGCATGGTCATAGGTCCAGGAGACATCTGAGAGCCATAATTCATTCCCATCATGCCTGGCATATTGGACTGCATGACAGACACCATTGGAAAACCTTGCTGTTGCATGGGAATCAAACCTAGACAAACACATTAATACTAATTAAAGTTCCTGATCTGTTTGAAAGCCTTTCCTCAAAGAGCACAAGCAGTAACAGACACACAGCATATGGGGATGTTCGCATTTTAAGGAAAGAAATATTATAGAGAATCCTCAGAAATTAGGCAAAGGAACCCTTCACTCATACTAATCATTCTTTAAAAGAACCCTGAGGATTTCTTCCCTGATTTTTTGGACTATAATTTCCAAAAATAATTGCTCTAAATAGTCAGAGTGACTTGTGCTCATCTGTCTCCAGAACCCTCCTGAAGAGGTTATTCAGATAATAGTCTTTAAAAGGCAAAGATTTTACATTCTCAGTTGGCTGGACAATTTGCATGTATGCACGGGTAGTTAATCCAGAAAACTAGTTTATCTTGTCAAAATATCTTTGAATCACGGGTTGATTTAGACAAGCCAGACAGCTGCTTATTAAGTCATTGAATAAAACAAAAGGAATTAACGGGGAGATGTTATAAAATGAGATTACATTATCTTGGCAGACATGGGCCAATTCTAGACACATTCACTAGCAGCACTCTTGCAAAACAATTAACTGTACATAATTTTCTTTTACAAGAACAACTGCTTCTGGAAACACCAGTAAAACTTCAGCTTGCCATTCTGAAGTTAATCAGTGTTTAGCAAATGGAATTTTCTTATAAAAGTTTCTCTAGCCCTCCTTCACTTGTAATTATTTAAATACAGTAGTATGGAATAAAAAATGAGACAAAAGCAGATTAAGGTCAAGTCTTAGGTGTCTTATTAATATTTTGTATTTATGTTATGCTTTTTATCCAAGGATCTCACACCCTTGCAACACCTACAATACAGGTATACCAACTGATATATTTAAATCCAGAACAAGGAGAAAGCAGACTCAGTGACAGATTCAGGACTCCACAGCCTTGCTCCAACCTACTGGAACATCCCCCGCCCCCATAAAATCCAATAAGTTAAATGGGAAAACTGCAAACAAAGATATATGATTCAGCTTAGCAGTACTATTGAACAGGGATAAAGGTAGAAAAATGTAACCAGCAGGCAGGCTTATTCTTCACAATATTATGGTTCAAAAGCAAACACTAAATTACTGTACATGTGATAAAAGATGTTTAACATTAACTTTCATGCACAGAAAAGGGCACAGAGGTGTCCACCATCTGAAGTTGATTCATACCTTGAGGAGGGCCAATGCTGCCTGCTACAGGGAACATGAAGCTGGAAAAGAAACCAAAAGAACACGCATGAGTCAACAACTTCATAATTCAATACTGTATTTGAGCAATTATCCAAATATAAGGAATACAAAAGCTGTGCCACGTCATCAGTTCCTGCTGTGGTACATAACACAAACTGTGCCATTCACCTGGCTGATAAAGTCCATACAAATTGCAGCAAATTAAAATCAACCAGGGTGGCCTCCTCCTATACAACGACATGGACAATTGCTACTGATGGGCGTCAGAAAGGATTCTCCTGACTTAATCCTGAAGATAGCTCCACAGGAGGACCAAAATGGTTTTGAGGCATCTACATGACCAATGGGAATGTTTTCAGCATCATTTTGTGTTGGGTCAACCGTGGGCGAATTTCTTGGTACAGGCAAGGCCTTTAAGAACTGTAAAAGTAATAAAACATCCCCTGCTGGATAAATCTGATTCAGCAGAATCATTAACTACTTTATAACACTTTTTCTGCAGAGAAAGAAACTACCCAAGAAATACTATACACTTGCCTTATGTTTTTCCTCTTAAATACGAAGTAGTAAAAGACAGGAGGAAATAGACAATGCACTAGTTTGTGTTTAATTTTCCATTGTATCCAGTTAAAAGAAAAAAAATAAATGGGGGATGGGGACAAAAATCACCAAAAGCAGCAAGATAAAAACATATTCAAAATTCAACTGAAATGATAATACCAACATCCCCACTTTGAAGCAGAAAATTAGCTTTGCCCAACAGAAAAAAAGAAAACCTAGTTTAGGGATACTGCTTGTAAGCAATTCCCAGACAGATGTCAGCAATAATTTACCAACCAAGAATTTCTTTCAGTGCTCCATCAACCTCTTGCATCAAAACACTATGCAAAGACAAAGAAGTGTGTAGACATTCAACATCTCTCAACTCGAGACAGGGTGAGCAAGAGGTCACCTGACAAACTAAAAAAACAAAGCAAAGAGAAAAATGGCATGAGAATGAACTCCTTCTCATGCAAAGAAACCTGCACTGATCAGAAAACCATTCTCCTATGAGAACCTAAGGAAGCTGGATTCATGGCTGTACCCAGTCCTCTTACTATGCAGCCTGTGTGTATAAGTGAAGAATTCAATCCCAGATAAACACTGCATGTTTTCCTCCAGACAACCTCCTTTCTGATTTGAACCCAGGATCCACTTAGCCCCTCCAATCTTTGTTCTGCCTAACCATCAAGTTACAATTTGCCTTCACCTTTCACAAATCTGAAATGCATACCTGCATCCTACCCAAAACAGACATTACCAGTTTACTTCAGTACCAGTCTGCAGGTTTTCTGTTACCCGACACATCTCCCACAGTCCTGCTGAGGGTCTGTTTCAAAGATACAATCTACCTAACGTAGAAATATGCATTGGGACTGGACTGTTCAAAGGGAATCCAGCCCCGATCTCCTGTGCCCAAAAGCTTATCGGTTTATTTGAGTAGGCCAGTGCACATGAAACAACTTTGGTAGCTTCAGTCCAGGCCTCAACAGATGGATACTGACAACACATACAGCCCTGCTTTAAACAGGCAATCTCGTCTAAAGATTAAGCAGAAGGGCCAAATGATTTAATTCCTCTTTTGCTGCAAGAGAGGGTTCCTTCTGCACTATGTTTGAGGCGTATTGACAGGACAGAGTGAATTAACTGGATTCCACCTACAGATCAGGGGTGTCAAACTCATCCCGTGGGAGGGCACACGTGCCAGCTCTACCCCTATGCACCACATCCAACCTGCACTGGCCCAGTGAAGCATGCAACACACAGGGCTATTCTAGGACTCACATTACACACCGCATATAGGGCCAGTCTGGAGTGTGCGCTACATGTGGCGCCAATGCCAGACCAGCCATGTGCACTCAATCCAGCAAGTTTTGCCAGTCTGTGGGTCCAATCTGGACTAGATTTAGTATGAGGGTCCAGTCCAGCATGGGCACTGCATGCAGGGGGTGCCCCAGACTGACCCTGTGCCAGCTCCAACCACATGCACTGTACTGGGCCTGGGCCAGCACGTGCTGTGTGCATGGTGCCGAGACAAGACCCAGACAGCACTGCAAGCCAAATGACTGGGCTCCGCAGGCTGGAACCAGTGCACAGGCCGTATCTTTTACACCCCTGCTATAGGTAGAGGATTTCTGTCCCAAAGGTTGCCAAAACAGCACTTCTTCCCAGAATATATAAAACGTATGCGACTAAAAGTAGTTCCATTATGTGCATTTCTGTAAGAACAATCAGACTGGCAACTAGCACCTTGCTCCAAACAAATTATTCACTTGAAACCTGCAGCATTTACAAGCCTCATCCTTACAAGCGAACATATGTTACTTTATGAATAATGAGAGAAAATTTTATTTGAGGGGAAAAAAGCATTTTCAGCTCTCTTTTTATTTGGACAGGGAGTGCTTCTATCAAAGTGTCCTCAGTTATTTTAAATGACTTCCTGTTTCTTCTTGGCAGAAATTCTGGTGACAGAAATAAGGATCTCTTCTAGTTTCACTGAAATGTAATGTAATCTGAACAAGCGCAGAGAGGTACCATTGCATGCTGGAAGCAAATAAAGAACAATTGATTAAATATTCATTCCTTTCTAGAGAAGTGGTGATTTATTTATAAGCATCCTAAAAAACTGAAGCTAATTAGAAGCCAACTGTAAGAGCTGGTTAAGTGTGACAAAGTTGGTTTCTCTAATAAAATATTCTCTCTGTGTGTTTAGGCTGCACTGTGCACCTTGTAGAGTCAAAGATTTAGCATGCGTTTGTCTACTTCTAGGCTGTACAAGAAACCGAAAACTACATCAGGAATTCTGGGACAGAAAAAAATAAGCGTCTTTTCAATGACGTACAAACACAGAGGAGAAAAAAAATGGGTATACACATCCAATTAAAAGCAGATTCAGAGTTATTCCCTTTTATCAAAAGAACTCAATTTTCTTCCTCAACAGTGGGCACAATTTTTTTTAACAGCAATAATTAACTGTTGGTCTAATAAAAGATATCAAATTCACCCAAGGAACCTTGTCTGCCTATATCCTTAGACCAACACAGCTACAACCTAAACCCCTGCAATTAACTGTACTAGAATTCATTTATAAAAACAAATGACAATTTACTGATGCGAACGGAGCCGATTCCTAAATAAGATGTTATACCCGATAACACAACTTTTTCAGCTGACAAGAGAATTACGTGCTGAACAAACCAGGTACTTTGTAACACGGGAAAACCAGGTAAAATATGGAGCTGCCTAATTTCCAGGAGTTGCGTGCTGTAATTAGTAGTCTGCAACGCCCGCTGTGCGGGCTTAAGACTAAAGGGGAGTTAAAAGTAGCGGAAAATCAACGTCTAAAAGCAGCACGTGCGATCGACGCAATATAACGGCCCGCAGCTCCGCTTTATATACGATCATCGCAGAAGAGCGTTGTATTTCCCCTTGTTCTACAAAAGAAAACGTCATTTATTTGTAGATATTTCTACACCGACATCCATCCGCCTCGTCCATATCGCCGGCCGCTCGTGCTGCCGAGGACGCGACGCCGATATTCAACGTGCTTATTCTCTCCCGAGCAGCGGGACGCCGGGCATGCTAGCAATCGCACGCGCAAAGAAGAGCCGCCGCCGCCGCCGCCATGCACGCCGGGCGGGTGAAAACCAACGCTATCCTACGCGAGTTTCTCAGCAAATCGCCGACTTTGACCGTAGGAGCGCGACTGCCAGACCGCACCGCTCAGCGGCAAATCCCCGCCACGGAGCGTCCTCGCCGCCGCGACATGGCGCCGACAGACAGACAGACAGACAGACAGACAGACGGACAGACATACATTAATTATCCTGAAGTCCCCCCGCGCCCAAATGACCGCCTCCACGTCCTCGACCGCGCCGGGGCACGCGGCTCGACCGGAGCCGGAGGCCGCGAGACCCCGAGGATTCCCCGCCGTCGGGATGTTAAAATGGGATGAGACGCGGGGACCCAGTGGGATGAGGGGACACCTGCCGCGGTCTCTCGGCCTTGCCGGGAGCGCGCACTGGGCTTTCCAGGGACGCACCCAGGCCTTCCTGGGGATTCACGCCGGCACCCAGGCCTGTCAAGGGAGCGCTCCGGCAACTCGCAGCCGGGGCCTGAGGGGAAGCATCCGCTGCCCCGCCGCGAGCCCCGGCTCTCCCCGCCGCCCAGGCGAGGGGAGCCGAGGGCTGCCCGCCTCCCTCTTCCCCTCAGCGGACGCGGTGTGCGCCTACCTGGCGGCGGCCGCGTTCCCGGCCCCAGCCCCGGCCCCGCCGGCGGCAGCGCCCCCCGAGCCGGGCCCGGGCCGCAGCGCCATCTTGCCCGCTCGCGCCGCCCCGCAGCGCCTGTCAGCGCCGCGCCGCCGCCTCATCCGGCGCCGCCTCCCGCGGGGCGGGGCCTCCGCCCGGCCACCGCCCCGCCCCGCCCACGCGCATGCGCACGGGCCCCGCCCCACAGCGCCCCCACCTGGCCACCGCCACTCGGTGCCAGAGCGCCCCTCCCAACTTCCCCCACGCTTTCCTGAAGGAGAAGGGATGGGACCCACAGACCAGACACCTGGGAAGGGGCCGGACAAGAGGCCTGCAGGAAACCCAACAGGCCTTCCAAAGGTCCGAGAAGTCTTCAAAAGGGCCAACCGAGAGGCCTTCTAAAGGTCCAAGAGGCCTTCAGAACGGCCAACCAAGAAGTCTTCAAAAGGCCCAATCAAGAGGCCTTCAAAAGGTCCGAGAAGTCTTCAAAACGGCCAACCGAGAGGCCTTCAAAAGGTCCGAGAAGTCTTCAAAACGGCCAACCGAGAGGTCTTCAAAAGGTCCGAGAAGTCTTCAAAACGGCCAACCGAGAGGTCTTCAAAAGGTCCGAGAAGTCCTCAAAACGGCCAACCGAGAGGCCTTCAAAAGGTCCGAGAGGCCTTCAAAAAGCCCAACCAAGAAGTCTTCAAAAGGCCCAACAGAGAGGCCGTCAAAAAGTCCGGCAAAGTCACCTCAAAGAAGCCCTTCCAAATCAATATTTTACAATATAAATATGTTAATGTAGCTGTATTGCTCATCTGTAATCAATTGAGTTACAAAACGCTGGGTTATTTTTGGTGAAAATTGGGTATCGGGAACCGATCCCCCATTTATAACGTTGTTTCCTATGGGGAAATCGGTTCCGAGTTACGACGTTTCGACTCAAGACGTGGTCGTCAGGACCCAAGAAGTCTTCCAAAGGTCTAGCTGAGAGGCCCGCAAAAAACCCAACCGAGAGGGCTTTTTGTAGCCCCCCCCGGGAGGGTCTCGTGGCACCCCAGTTGAGGATCGCCAGGTGAAAGCGTCCCCGTTTGGTCTTTCACAAGACCCACAGACAGCATTGCAGCATCCATCACTGTGTGGAAACCAGGAGCACTCCCACCAGCCAAGCCTCTACCACCATGGCTGTGTACCACCATGACTCCACATAAACCACAGGGGAGGGCTGGCTAGGAAGAGAGGTGCCTGATTTAACCACGGCCTAAGAAAGTGTCTGATTTACCTCCCAAATATGACATATACACATGTACAAGCATGAAAACCATATTCTGTCGGCATTGAATGGAAACCCAAGCTGCAGCCTACTGGGATTCATAGTACATCAGCAATGCTACTCCTATGAAAAAAGAGATGTTTCCGGAGCAGCTCTGACTAGTTCAGACTTCAGATCTTGCACAGGGCACTGCCAACCTGGCTGCTCACGGTTGATTCCCCCACGGCTGCCCTGACGTGGATAATACCCCTGAAGTGGAGAGGGACCACGTGGCAGAAGGAAGACACCCCCTAGCCCCAAAACTGTAGATCACTGTGATCTACTCATAATACCTAGAAATATATTTTTCATTTAGAACAGGGGAGAGGTGTGTAGTGTCTTATATGAAACAGTTGTGTGTGTATGTATAAAGTTAGGTCAAAGCATTGGAGGCCTATGTCCACGTTTCTATAATCTGAACTAAGACACCTACTCCAAACCCTTGGCACTCATCCATAATTGAGTTTTTCCCTTGTTCATACGCTGTATGGAAGCCACCATGCCAACTTGGTCAGAAGCATGCATATACCGAACAGAAACCCGAGCATAACTTTTTACAGCTCGTGATGAATCTAAGAATGGCCATATAAAATGAACTATATTTTAAAATATATTTGTATATTACAGATGATCAAACATACACAATTTACGGGGAGGATAGGTAGTCTATGACCCATTAATGTGGGCACAGACTCAAATATTCATAGACTAAAGTTACAGCCATTATAACGTTAGGTGTGCTAGAGTGGTTCAGGATTAGGGCTGTAAAGCGCAACTGTTAAGTGTTGCTCTAAACAGCTGATGTTGGGATGGTAGGAGCTGGTGCAGGTCAGGTTTCAGATATACATTTGCAAAGCCTAGAGGCGTAGGCACAAGATGGGACTAACCATATATTCTAGAGGTTAATAACACGACGCCCTGGTAAAGTTATACACTGGACATTTGCCCACACTAACCTTTGTGAGCATGGCCCTCTTGGAATTGAGTATAACAATTAGTCAAAGCCTTTTAGAAGAAAGGGCAAAGGTTGACTATCAAATCATGCTTCTCACTCTGTTTCATACATTCAAGCTGTCCGACGCATACAGATAACAGTATCTGACGTGATGTCAGTTTACAGATTGCTGGTCCTACCCCTTGATTTAAAATGGAGACCAGCAGATGTAGGGGTTTACAAATAGCAAATTGTATTTAAAAAATGTTAAATATGGAACAAGCAATCTTCATTAGAATAGGAGAGTGGGAAATTCAAAAGGATGCAGAAGAGCTGGGTTCTGTTTCACTGAATTATAACCATGTTACAGTCCCAACTACTTCAGTTTATCCTATAAAAAGTCCATGCCTGCCTATTCTCTATAGCTGTTAAAACTAGCATATGTAAAGTGCTTTGAAATCCTATGCCACAGGTGGCAGAGACATACAAGAGTAAGAACCAAAAGCCTTTTTCAAGCTTTCTGTGATTCATCACAGCATTCAGTAAACAGTCTGGTGTACTACTTTTGGAATAAATATGCTAAAGAGGACGTCTCTTACCATAAAATCTTGGCTACTTAACTACATTTTTTAACACATATTCTCACACTTGAAAAATATTAACTTGCATTTAGGCAAAAATCCTCTAAAAAAATAAATAAATAAAGGATATAGATATCTCACTTTTCCTCAGGTTCTCAGGTCCTCTAAGAACAATGAGTGAAGAAAAAAAACCTATGTTGAGAAAGTAGATTGTCATTTGGTTTGTTATAGTGCAAGCCAACAAAATTTCCCAAGGGTCTCGGGAAAGCACCAAATTGAAGCAATCTGTCTAAAATACCTGCGTGCTTTCTAGGGCAAACCTACGGCCCTAGTTTAGTACAGCATCAGCGCTGCAAGATGGAAAAAATGGAAATTTGTTGCAACAGTTACTTATTACTGTACTCTGCCTATTGAACAGTTCCTAAGAGACTCTGAAAAAGGCATTCAAATAAAACTTTCCATTCACACTATCAGACATTTATTCTAAGCTCCAAAAACAATCATTTTGCTCCATCAGAGACTTGAACACGTTGCTAGTTTCATAGTTTTTTTCTTCGTGGCTCCTTCATGTTAATCCTTTGACATTTATTGAGTCCGACCTTTCAAGTACCACATTTCCTCCAGAGATCTACAACTTATTTTAAAAGTACAGTATTGCAGATGTCAGAAGCCTAAAGCTATAAGCAAAAGCTTGAGATAAAGCTTGTTTCCATTCGGAGTCCTGTCCTCTTCGCATCAGCGAAACGAACGCTCCTTTCATGTGGGAAAACAAATATCTTTCTTTCATCTCTGATCTGGAGAAACCAGTTTGGTAGTAGTAGCCAGTACAATCCTCAACCTCTGTTGGGAGAAAAGCAGTTACAGGTTTGAGGTTTTTTGGCGATGTATACAGCTGTCCAACTAAGAACTGGTTGCAACTGTGAGCTTACTAAGTAGACCAGAAAGAACCACTTTTGATCCCATCTAGATTTCAAATGGCAACACATAAAGGGAAATGTTTTATATCCTGGTAGCCATATCAAGGCTAGCTGTTCTCTTGGTTGCTTGAAGCTCTAGGACACAACTTTATTAGTTAAAAACATGGGGAATCTTTTTTCATTTCAGGAAATGACAGCACGAGGGGTAAAGTTTGTTAACCAGACACCACCTATACCATTTCCCAGACTATCTGTGTGCTTCTAGGAACTGCAGCTACTACAGGGGATGTTCAACTGGGATCCTGCTGTAATCTAGACACCATCCCCTCCCATAACAGGAAAAGCAACAGTCCTTATACAATGTAGCATACGACTGCAAAATTAATCTCCCTTATGATTCTGCCAATTTGCTATTTATCCCACTTCCAGAGGTACCAGAGCATCACCTTTACACTAATTGCCAGCCCACAAAATCCTAATCATCATCATGCAAAAGCACTCCTTGTGATTAGGTGGATTGTGAGCTGCTAGCTAATGATGCAGCTGCAGCAGAGCAGCTTGTCTCTCTCTCAATGACACCAGCAAAGAGCCAGCTAAGGCATATTAAGAAACATGGACATTCTGGAGAGTTTCTATATGCTGTTTGCCATCTGCCAAGTTTAAGAAGTTTTGTATGATATCTAGCAGCATTTAATACAACGGTTCCTTCTGACGGGTACTGCTGCTTTATGTTGCTCAGTGGTCCAGTGATAGCAGTTAATTATCTGGGCTTTCAGAAATCCGAGTTAGGCCTCACATTCCTACTACAGTAGCTCAACTGAGTTCTAGGCAGTTCTCCAGCTAGATGGATCTTGCACCTAAGTCCTTAAAAACTAATGTACAGTCTGCTCTTTGCAGACATTAATTTATTGACACAGTTTGCAAGGCTAAGAATTTAAAATTGGCGAGCTAATCGTTTCCTCCTGGTCACACGCCTATTATACAGCACACTGCATATTAATTAGCACACTGACAGTTACAGCTTGTTATTGCTATGAGGGAAGCAGTGGTAAGCCCTGCATTTAAAACTGTTAAATGTTTCCATTATAGTCTTCCAGCTGGTGTTTGAGAACTCAAGATTCTCCACAATTGCAGCAAGGACTTGAAATGTAGCAGGAAGGAACGCTAATGCATTTTTTCTCATAGTACTGAGCAATTTGAGCGAGAACTGCATACACAAATTCTTATTTTAATAAGATTTCAGAATATGACACTTCTCTACATAATCCTAATTAAATGCATCATTTTCACAAACCTAGTAAAGCAACCTTGCCAAATAACTTAAGAATAATCAGATATCTGAAGTGATCCTGGATCAGTTTTATTTTTGTAAAGTAAGGCAAACTTAGAAAATGTCTCTACAGCCTTCAACAGAACAGAAACACCGAGAGCAGCCTGTAGTGAATGATTTATGTAAAACTGGGATCCATTTGCAAAATGGACTGAAGGTAACCAAGTCTTGAGGAAGTGGGACTCAATGAGCACACATTTCAAAATGGGTACCAAGCAACAGGAACAGCCACTTAGAAAAAGATTATCCTTGGAGAAGAGAAGTTGCCCTTGCATTGTTAAAATTATCTGTTAAGGAAGCTATGTCCAAACAGAGTGGGTTTAAGAAGTGAAGAAACAATAAAAAGTGTGGAATGTGTTCCTTATGCATAGCACAAGCATAGACACAGCAACTGGAAAGCAGTCCTCCAAGAAATACAAGAGACTGAAGAATCTCTGGTCTTAGAATTTTCCTCAGTTTATTTTGCTTTGAGGTTTACCTTTAACCCCATAATAAGATTTTACTAACTTTTGATGCATTTTATATGAAAAACCCAAAATACTTCTATGTCCCATTCTTGCTGAAAATGAAGTCATGAATTAATTATTCAAATTGATTTATACAGCAAAAAGAATCTAGTTGCAGGGGTAGATCTTAAAAAAAAACAACAAAACAAATTAAAAAAAAATCACAGAAAAGGAATAGAACAGTCTTTAAGAACAGCTGGACTAGCTCAGCACTATAATAAAAACCTGTGCATTCTCAGATCTTGCATATGTAAACACTTTTCATCCCGACTTCAGAAGATACTCATGGGCCAGTTGTATATCTCAGCTATTCCAAAAAGTGATACTGAACTTTAAGCAAAACAGATGCTATTTGTGAACCATTCCTTAGAAGCCTGGGGTGTCTCACTGCAAGAGCATGATCTTGAGCTTCTATAAGAAGCACATGTAGGATTTTTTTTCCCTCAACAGTGACTTTTTTTTTTTTTTTGCATGTTAGTGTCCACTGCTCTATATGGAAGAGTTAGAAAAAGGAAGTTTTGCTCTCTCTTCCTTTGTCCTTTGTTGTCATCTTGGACTTTCCATTTTCAAGTATTTATACAATATATTTGTCTAGCTTGGTTCCAAGTCCAGTTTGTTTGTCAGCACTCAAAAGCCATCAACTTTCTGGAGCAGTCTGCAATTGAGCATTTTCTTTGGATGCTTTAGCTTTCTTCTTTTCCTTAGTATTTTTCTGGATAATTTTCCTAAAAAAAATATTAACAAATTAGCAATGAAGGTATCTAGTGAATTTATGACTGAAAGCTGAAGCGTATGTAAGTGAATAATGGGTTGGTGGCCAGTTCCCAAAGAACAGATGCTCACACCAACATAATTGTCAGCTTAACTAGCAGCTGACAAGGATTAAGCTAAAGGTGCTTCATCCAGATCAGCTATGAAGTACACAGTGCAGGGCAGCACACAGAAGCATGGACTGCTGGTGCCACAGCTGGACCCGTCTCATGGATATTTAGAACATCTGTCCAAGTCTAGAGTTATATAATGAACTACTCATGCAACGGGAAATTGCAATAAAACATTAATTTTCAAGCTCAAGCCCTTCAAGAAGGCAAACGAAACCAGATCTCTCAGCCCCTCTTCAGAGAAACTACTTACTTTTTGCTTTTTCCTTTTTCTAAGAAGTACTGAGGCATGGTACGAATGTGCTCCCTTTCCAGTGGCTTCTTAATAAATTTCTTCTTTTGTTTGCTGAGAATGGCATTTAGGAAAGCAAAAATAAAACAACATCTGTTACAAGCTAAGTCATCATCTGAAATAGATATAGCAGATACCTATTTTCAGTATTAATTCAGTCAGCTCTCTCTCATCAGTGCTACAATGACACAGTGAGCACTGCCTGCTTGAAGACTGCAGCAGGATTGGAAGCATAGGAGTAGATTCCCAAGGGTAGGGGGCTTCTTCAGTACTAAAGTGTGTGGATTTAGTCGAATAAGTTCTAATAAAACCCTTGTAAATGTATTTTTCTTCTTAGAAATGCAGCTACATTTTCCCCCATTTGTGAAAACAAAATTCTCAAAATAACGAGCCACATACAAACACACTTTGTTTTTTGTTTCTATCTGTTTCCAAGTCACAGTGGTCCAATTTAATCATTCAAATTAAAAATAGAATGTCTTTGATTCAAGCTCTTCAGAAGTCTGATTTGCCAAGTTTTGGGACTCTCTTTCATCCAAATTGCGTGAAAAAGGTGGGTTAACGTTGTGCTTTGTTCAAATCTGTTCACTGCACCTTTGCACTACAGAACTGAGTCCCAGCACAGCCCTTCACAAAAATGTGAAACAGCAATTTGATAACTAATGGCTTTCAAAAAGCAGAAAAGGCATTTGCACAAGACAACGAACATCTAGCAGATACCTTGCAACTCTCCCACCCTTAACCTAAGTCATGTGGGCTTTTAGACCCCATACAAACTGCAAAATGACCCAAAAGTAAAACAAGAAACAAAACCAAAAGCCTTACCTTTGCAGTTTACGGAAGTGTTTTATATAGTCTGGCACGGGACAGCCAGCCCGCTGAATAACACTAGCTACACTGGAAGAGAGGGAGAAAATATCAGTTCCAGTAATGAACACTCAAGCAGATACTAACTAATTACAGAAGGTACCAACTATCATTCCAAAGAATCTGCTGGGTTATTTCTTACCTGGCATGGGAAGAAAACCAAAAGCAAACCCCAAAAAGCTTGAAAGCAGCAATCCTATGGTAGGGCTAAAAGTAATTGTTCTCAGTTTCTGTTCATTATAAACTACTAAACATTATATTATAGAACAGAGAACAGTCAAGCAGATTAACAAGAAGCCCAAATGGAAAGTTGTACCAAAAGACCTTTCCATAAGACATTACCAAGCTGGAGTTTCAAGAGAACTAAAGGATACAGAAAATGTGCTGAAAAAGACATCGCTAGTTGTGTCTTACAGTAAAAAGCACAAACTTTAAAGAGAACCGGATGACAGCAACCCCAACTGTGTAGAAACTGTTCACTGCAGACTTGGTCCTTACTGAAGTCACAGGTTCACCAACTTCACTGGTGAACTCAATATTTCATTGCAAAGCCAGTCACTTGTATTGCCATTATTAGGCTTGAGACCCAGCATGACAGCTCTAAAACTATGGCAATCAGCGTTTGATCCTTGCACTTAAGGAGGGAGAGGTATGAAAATACTGCATGTGTAAAGAATTTAATGCCACATACACCCATACACACAGCCCCCTACACCCTGCTTCCGCACCCCCCCACTCCAATTCAGTACTAGTTTGTCTTGACCAGGGGTATTAAAGACGTGGCCCATGGCACTGCTTGTGGTCTGGTCTGGTACATGCTGCATGACTCAGAGCCAGGTAAGTTTGATGCCCCTGGTTTTAACCATTCAAACATGTAGGAGGGTAACTTAAGAATTAATCACAATGACATCTTCCAAATTTACCTTCGTAATAAAGGTTTGTCATCTTCAGTAAAGAAAGTGAGTGCTTTTCCTGTATGTCCTGCTCTCCCAGTCCGACCTGTCGAAGACCAATCATGCAGAGAAAATTGCAAGTTTTTATTCTTTTTCCAGAAACTTCAGGTCATTCTCCACTAATCCACACCACAGATCTGTTATTATGACCCAGCAGTTTAGACTCAGTCACACTGTCCCTACTGCACAGAACCTGCAAGCACGTAGGCTCTAAAAGTACTTTACAAACAAGAATTAAGTCTATTTAAGAGATTTTTTATGAGGCAAGCAACCCAGTTTTGCAGAGGTGAACTGAGGCATGAAGGAGGTTAAATGACATAGACACAGACGCCCTCCCATCAGAGCTGAGCTAATCCAGGAGTCTTGACTTCCAAATTTCTGCTTTAGCACACCCAACGCAAAAGCTAATTGAGGGGAGGGAGGGAGCGAAAGCGCTGCTTTGTTTTTGGGGGAGGGGAACACTTACCTATCCTGTGAATATATTCCACAGCACTGGTTGGGAAGTCATAGTTAATGACCATATTCACTCCTTTGAAGTCAATCCCTCGGGCCAGCAAGGCTGTGCATAGAAGCACCCAAATCTTTCCAGCTCTAAAACTGTGCACTATGTTATCTCTCTGGTAAATAAAAATAAATGTTTTGTAAGTGACCTAGTAATAAGCTGCTTGAGCTCAGAAGTGCATTTATGCATTGAAAGCAGCAAACATTGCGACACTGAACAGTAAAACTCAACTCAGGTCTTCCATACAAAGATCACATATTGCAAAACCCTTGCCGCCCTCCCATCAATTGCATAAGGATAGTCCAGTTTTTAAGACTACTTTCTACGTTGTTTTTGAGAAAAAAAAAACAAACACAAACAGGGAATATTATTATTGTCTTCCTACCTGCTGCTGTGTTTTGTCAGCATGGATAACATCCACATTGATACCTTCATAAATAAGCTCATGGAAAAGCTCTTTAGCCCTTTCAATGGACTGCACAAAAACAAGTACGGGAGGCGTGAAACCCTGCAAAAGAACAAGCGTAAGTAAGGCTCAAGTCGTTTTCCTCTCTGAATTCACTTCAGTACTACCATGGATTTAATTAGCCTGCATGCTTTACATTTCAGAGGGCGGTTTTTGCCTAACAAAACTCTTGGGGCCTGGATTAAGCAAATTCAGTTCTAGTGAGTTGGATGGAGTTGCACAGAATTTAGGCATCAGAACTGAATTTCACCCACAGAAAGCAAGACACTAAATGCAGAAAAGTCACCAGATCAAATACATGACTTTGAGGGTAGATTGCGGTGTGGCGCTGGGAAGCAGAGAGAAACACCACATTGAGAAGTAAAATTTATCCATAGTAAATGGTCTAAATTCCGCCTTATCTTTCCAGCTCAGACACAAGATAGGCTAACTCAGACGCATGCAAAGGGAACGCCTTCCAGTTTTCACTGGCAGGCTACATTTGCTTTTACTTAGGCACAGCATGTTTCATATATCAGCAAACTTAATAGGTTTTGTCCTGACAGACATGACCCAGGCAAGAATGTGCCTCTGGCAGAACGTACAGCTCAGTCAGCAAGCAAGAATGAGAAGCTCAGTCACTTCAGAACTACCTTTTTAACCAGCTCTCGCATTGCCAGCAGCTTTCCTGTCTCCGATCCAACAAACAAGAGCTCTTGTTCCACTGTCTCTGCTGCAGAGTTTCTGAAACCAAAACCAAGTTGCAGCGACAAGCCGGTTAGTATTTTTCAAGATAAAAATGTTCACTGCTGAAAGGGAAACATGGTGAAATCTCTTCATTTTGCATGTCCACCCTCCTGTATGTGGTAACACCTGAATAAACAGACTCAGAATAAAAGGGCACTTCCCCCCTGCTCTATGAAAAATCACCCTCATGCCTGTAACACGCTGCCACACAAATCCAGCTCTTCAGATGGCTGAAAAAGTGGCCTTCAGATTAACATCTGAGGGATTCCAAACTAAAGAAAGGAAAGATGTAAGTAGGTGTCTGCCCATATGGAGGCAGACAGTTGACTAGATGGGAAAGAAAATCCCTGTAGGTGGAAGAGTGAGAAAATGTTGCTGCTCACACACCTTGCTCCAACTGACACCAAAATTACATTATCCAGGTTGAGTTTACACCACTGCTCTACATCGTGTGCAAAAGTTGCACTGAACATCGCTCTTTTGATGATATGAGATGTGCAAGCCAGGAAGATGGAGGCCAGCTGGTCACGGAACCCTGACTTCCCATCTTCGAAGAGTTTGTCCGACTCGTCCACCACCAACCACTCAACCCTGAGAAGACAAAACATTTTCTGTTCAATGAAAGCAACTTTCAGGGGAGAAAGATCCTATAAGAGCATGGCAGCTTTAGGACTGAACAGATACTAAATCTATACTGCAGAGGAGTCACGAATATAAGCAAAACTCAGTACCTGGTCAAATCTATTGCCGGAGGATCTTGTTTTAGTAAATAAATGAGTCTATTTGGAGTGGTCACTAGCACATCTACAGGAAAAGCAAAACTGTATTAGGGACACAGAAAAACAGGCCAGGTTTAAATAAATAACCAATATGATCTAGAGATGTGAGCACAGACGCTAAAGCCAAGAGCTCTAATCCTCAATTTGCTGAGAGTTCCTAGGGCAAGTTATTTCATTTCCCTGTGTTTCTGGTGACCTTACCTATAAAATTAGCTATTTTGTGTTTTTGTTATTTACCTTACATTTAAGGGTGTTATGAGGATTCATTAGCTCTCACCTGTTCTGTTACGTATTGATCGAGAGATATATTTAATGTCTATCGAAATTCCAAAAACAGTTAGACTGTTAATTAATAAAGTTAGTACAATAGCAAGTGGTTGTCACTTTTTGCTTTGAATGACCGATCTCAGATGCATGGCAGTATTCCAACACTTCAAGTGCCGCAATACAGCCAAATCAGCTGCATATCTGGAATGTTTCTGACCTCTACACACTAGCTGCTTTCCCAGTGTTTGAGTGGCATTTGTTTTATACAGCAGATGAAGATTTGCCTTCATGAGTTATGCCTGTTCTCTTCCAACCATTGGGTTTTAAGGATTTTTTTTAAATTTCATGGAAACAAGTGTCCACAGGACTTTGCGAGATGATTTCAGTGACAAACACTAAATGTATTGGCCCATTTAAAAATTCATACACACTCTAAAAATTGCTTTGAAAGTTTCAAGTTTTTGAGAGAATCTCTGAAATAGTGAGAATGCTTACCAAACTTCTGAGATGATTTGGGCCCAAACTTCTTGGCTGCTTCAGCTGCTTTATGGATCATATGTATTCTGAAGCCTGTTCCCTCAGACAACTTTACTAGCTCTCTGTGCGTCTAAAATACATGAACAATTCAAAATCAAAGTTCCTAGCAGTAGCTACACAAGGACAGCTTTAGGAACCAAAAAAACCCACAAGCCCTCTTGCACAGCTTGGCATTTACAGACTAAAAACCCACTCAAAAAATCAGGCAGTCCTAACATCTGCTGAGCTGAAGTTTAAATTGAATTTTAAACTAGTCTCAGGAGTAAAGTCCCGGTGGTTCCCCGATCCAATCATGCCTTTACATTTCACAGTACTACTAGGCAACTCAAAACTTTATTCAGGAAAAACACCTCAGTGGGCAGGATAGAAAAGCACATCCACCAAGATCCTGTTTTCCTGCCTCAGAACAACACAAGTGTTTCCAAGTATGCCAACTTTAAAAAAACAATCCTACCTGACTAGCAAGTTCTCTAGTAGGAGAGATGATCAGTGCCCTAAATCCTTTGTTCATGGGCTGTTTCAGGTGTGTTAAGATAGGAATGCTAAAAGCCAAGGTCTTCCCAGATCCAGTAGGAGCTGAAGCCAGAAGTTCCCGACCCTACGTGTATAAAAATCAATATACAACAGTGAACATTTAAATTAAGGCTTTTTTTAAATGCAAAAAGCTGCATGAATGCAAACAGGAAGTTATAAAATGAAGAGATTCCAAACTATTTTTCATTACACAAAGCATCATATAAGACAAGATGACTTACATGAAGCATGACAGGAATGGCTTGCATCTGAATTGGCGTGGGGACCTGGAAGCCAGCAGATTCAATGTTCTGCATTATTTTAGGGTGGATTTTATACTCCTTTTGAAGTTGCTCAAATGTGGCAATTGGTTCAGGAAGATCTGTACCTTGAACATTAATCTTGTGCTTGTTTCGGAAATGGTTTATCTAGAAGGCAAGACGTATACGTGTTATTTAAAACATCAGGAGCATGGCCTTTTATCAAAGCCAAAAAAGTCATCACCTAATGCTTTGACGGAACATTTATATCAGGGGGGGAAAAAAAAAAAAAAAAAAAATCAATTAACTTTACGCGATACTATTTTTACACATGTGAAAGCATGGCAGGTCTAAGCTCACCCAGTAAAAACCAGTGTCTGACACCCAAGTCCTAACCCTGTATTCTAACCATGAAATCATGCTCCCTCCTCCAGTGCTTTTTAAGCAAAGCTAAACCTCTATGCTTTTTACACACATTTCCCAGGAGAGAAAAAAAGCACCTTTCAGAATAATTGCAAATCTTACCGCTTTATGTTGTTCTTCATTTACACCTGCTGCACTACTTATAATGGTAAGGGCACATAGACAAGTGACTGCAAGGTAAACTATAGCACAGATTTACAGGAAAGGAGCTGCTCTGTAGTAAGTGTCTATGTGCATGCTCCTGTCCCATGGTACGTGAAAGCTCACTTGTACCAGCTTCCCCTCAACCAAAGAGCTGCTGTCCCAGGTTACGGTGCAGTATTTCATTCATGTGTCCATGCCCTAAGAACCCTAATTCTGGAAAAAATTTATCCATATGGTTAATAAAGCATACAGGAATAATGCCACTGAAGTCAATGGAAGTACCTCGCACACTAAATTCAGAACTCCAGCATCCTTTGTAAGATAAGAGACGAGGTTTAACTTGCTTTATATGGCAGAAGAAAGATCCATTTGCTGATTATTGTTTCACGTTATACAATCTTCAACCCAAAGCTGCACAAATAAACACGAGCATTTCACCTGAAAGCTGTGTCAAATTAACATATATCTCTTGGAGTACAAGCAAATATATCTAGCTCACCTTTTCCTGTCTGAGCTGTTCCAGTTTTTCTGCGGTGGGTTTCTTTTCTCCCGTTTCTCTTGCATTTTTAAGCTTTGCTTCCAACGAGGACATCCACAATATCCCATCATTTTCAGGAAGCTCCGATGCAGAAATAGTTTCTAAAAGGTTCAAGAAACGTGCATTTTAAAAAACAGGTGTCATGAAAGGAAAATTCATGGATGAATCAACTGGGGTAGAATCAGATGCCCAAGCCTTAGCTCTGTACCCTGTCAAAATTCGTTTGCTCTGGAGCAGGCCAGCTAAAGAAACTGTCAAGCTTCCTCTAGCCAGTAGTACAGCTTGCAATGGCAACTCCAATGGCGCCACAACCTCAACCACGCAGCAGCCCATTTTGAGGTAAAGCATCTGCTCTCAAAGCAGAGAAGAGAGAGTGGAGGAAGGAAAAGCAGAGGAATACCAGCCTGCAGTCCATCTCCTCTGCACAAAGGCCTGCAACTTGTGTGGACAGATCTGTGGCTCAAGGACTAGACTCTTAAGTCATCTCAAGACCCATCAGTGGGCCGTGGCAGAGCTCATTCTCAATTCAAGAGAGTGATAACAAAAACAGCTTGCAATTGCTGTAGATTGCTAGTACAATGTTACCTACAATTAAAGTTAATTCTTATCAGAATTCATTTATAAAACTCTGCAAGTGCTAGGTATTTGAGGGGCATGAAAAATGACAAAGGTCCCTGCCCACAGAATCTTATAAAACCTATGGGAAAGCAGCAGCTGAAAGTGAGGATAATGCGATACAACCAGAACTTGTTGAACATCTTTCAAATAACATGGTAAGTAAATATTTTGTCTCTTTGCACGAGTCCTGGGGATTTTTTTCATATAGGCAGTCCCTGACTTACAACATTTTGAGTTACATTTCGCACTTACAAGGTTTATAAAGTAACACCCTGTTTCAACTTTCTGACATCAGTTTTGACTTTACAACACTTGATCTGACGCCACGCCACACCACACCAGTGAACAAGTTTGCTGCGTTGCCCATCTCCCTGGGACACTTTCTTTAAGAAAGCAGATAAGACTCCAGAAAAACCTCCTGAGAAGACTCCAGCCAAGAGCCCTTCAAAAAGTCCAGCAAAGTCACCTCAAAGAAGTCCTCCCAAATCAACAGGATTGCTATTTACAATATAACTACATTAACGTAGCTATATTACTCATCTATAACTGATTGAGTACAAAATTCTGGGTTATTTTTGGTGCAAATAAGGTACCAGGCCTTGGTTCGGGAACCAAGCCCCCACTCATAACATTTCCTATGGGAAAATCAGTTCCAACTTACGACATTTCGACTTCAGATGCATTTTTCGGGAACCAATTGTGTCATAAGCCCGAGGACTGCAAATCAAATCCAAATCAAGCACTAGGCATTTGTACTGGCAAATCTAGCATTTCCTCACAGTGTCAGATCTGTCTCTGCTGTTCTTGTTCTGGACGTTTAAGATCACATCCCCAGGCACGTCAAAGCGAAAAGTTCCCCTACCTGAAGTTTTCTTCTTTTTCTTCCCCCGGGAGCTCTCACTTTCTCTCGTTCTCTTCCTTTCCAGCCCTAAAAACATAAGGACACAAGAACTGCCATTTACGGAGTCGGACTATATAGGTCCATCCTTACCCAGTAGCTCTTCAGTGTCTTTTTACTGCTTTTTATGCCAAATGCATAAACTATTGAATCTGAAGCTTGGATGGTTTAAAACTGGAACTTGCTACACGAGTGCCGACCATCCGATAATTTCCTCTAAATTTACTTAAGCGTGCAGACTGCCTCCACGCTCACCGAGCGCACCGACTGTTGCTGCTATGACCGGTATCGGAGCCGAAACCGCGTATTTTAATACCGATCGCACTTGTGCTACTCTACGTAAGCAACTACGGATTTCCTCCAAACGGGAAGTTTGACCCCATCCCGCTGCCCGCGCCCCTTCCCGCCCACCCGACTCAACCGCGGGCTTCCCGCGCCAACCTGGCGGCTCCGCGGCAGGCGTCCGGGCTGCGGCGCCGTCCGTCCCGGGGGCACTCGGGGGCCCCGTCTCGTGGGGGCCGAAGAAGTCCAGGCTGGCGGGGGGCGCCGAGCTCGGGCCGGGGTCTTTCACCACCTGGAAGGGAGGGAGGGAGGGAGGGGCAGGGCTGTTAGTGGCCGGAAGGCCGGCCGACAGGGGCCGGGGATGGGGTCCTTCCCCGCCGCCCCCTCACCCCGAAGCGCCGCGCGTCGCGGCTGAAGCGCTTCACGTCGAAGCGCGCGCCCGCGCCCAGGCGGCGGAACAGCGCGTGCGAGTCCATCTTCTCCCGGCGTGCACCGCGGCAGCGAGGAGCCCTCGGTCCGCCTGGGAAAAGCGTCCCGGCCTCACGCCAAGGAGGGGCCGGAAGTAAACCGGCACTTCCGGCCTCCCGGGGTCAGAGGGCGCCACTGCGCTATCATGGCAACCAGGCAGCCTGTAAGAGCGAAGCAGGAGCCTGGCCCTGAAACCCCGTCTCCGTTCCCCCCCCCCCCGCCCGCACCGTGACGTCATAGCGTGATGTCATAAGTATCAATGTGTTTGTTTCTAGACGTAGAATAAATAGAGAGAAATATAGAGATATTTATTTCTATATATAGAAATATATATTATAGCTATATAAATAAATATTTATTTCTATGTATAGAAATATATCTATGTAAATATTTATATGTATAGAAATATATCTATATATTTATTTTTGTGTATATCTATATATATTTCTATATATATTACATCTATATTATATCTATGTATAGAAATAGATATATATCTGTATATACATTATATCTATTTCTATGTATAGAAATATATATATTATAGCTATGTATAGAAATACCTATTTCTATGTATAGAAATCAATAGCTATTTCTATTTATCGGAATAAATAGCTATTTATTTCGATGTATTCCTGTGTAGGAACATGTATTTCCATATATAGAAATAGCTATTTATTTCTATTGATATAATATAGCTATATATTGCTATATAGAGAAATAAATATCTATTTATATTTATTGCATATGGTGAGGGGGCGCTGAGAGGGGGTTTCAGAAATTATATAGAAATAAATCTAGAGAAATAAATATTTTTGCAAAAAGAAAAAAAAAAGGAGGATGCAATAGCTCCTGATGACATCATGGTGTGGGGGCGCAGAGGGAGGTTTCAGAAATAACATAGAAATAAATATTTTTGGAAAAAAAAGGGATGCAATAACGCCTGATGACATCATGGTGTGGGGGCACTGGGAGGAGGTTTCAGAAATAATATAGAAATAAATATTTTTCCCCCAAAAAGGGATGCAATAGCACATGATGACATCGTGGTGTGGGGGCACCAAGAGGGGGCTTCAGAAATGATACAGAAATAAATAATTAGAAATTATCTTTTTTGCCAAAAAAAAAAAAAAAAGGGATGCACTAACACCTGATGATGTCGGTCAGCCCAGCCCCCCAAAGCTGCCTCCCCCCCACACCTCTCCCCGTAGTTAGTCTGGGCAGTGCCTCGGCCCTGGCAGGGGCTGCCCTGTCGCTGTCGCAAGAGGACGCCGGTCCCAGGCCACTGACACGCTGACACGTCCTGCCAGCGCTGGTTTAGCGCAAGGCTGCTAAAGGCCCCTGCCACACATGACTTGTATCATGCAATCGGTGTAAACCGGCCCCACGTGCAAAATAATGACTGCACCATAAACAGGTCCGTGCAGCAACGTGAAGAGCCAACCAGCTGGAGAGTTCATGCTTGGAAATGGGCGGCAACTTCGCAGCTGGTTCCCGTCCCGCTTTCACCAAACACGTGGCGCAGCCCAAAGAAAGCGCCCCGATGTATCCGACGAGCGGTCCAGAGCATCTGCGGCAGCCCAATGTGGTGGTCCCGAAGCGGCGCTGCGTGGGATTCAAGGACGTCATATTAAAACATCAAGTTCACACGATCACAGAGGCGGCGCGATGCCTTTCACGTGCTTAACATAGGTTTGAAAAAAGCGCCAAGCTACCGGCACAGTTTTCCTCTCTGTGGCACCCATTGCAGTTGGAGTATTTCAATTCATAATCTGCATCACTTTCCTTTCTTCAGAGATACGACAGAAACGGCGTCACCTGTTTGAGAAGCTTCAGGTTCCTACCGGGAACTGTTAGAGGGGCCGATTCCCACCGGCTTGTGGCTGTCCATGTATATCAGCACCACAGGGTGGCACTAGGGCTGTTAAAAAGGATTATATTGCCTTGTACCCAGCTGCTTTTCAGCTTTGGTCTCCCTATGAAAACTCCCGTTTTAATATTCCTCCCTCCAGGAAAACTTTTGCAGCTTCGGATGCCGCCGGAAGAGCTGCTCTTGATCTTTGATTACGATGATTTCAAATGAGCAAGCCCCCGCACAAAAATAAAACCAAATTGTGGAACTAATATGGTGTTTGCTGAGTATCTCAGTTTCTGGGTTGTCTCCCTTCCTCCTCGATTCGGTGTTTGTCTTCTGCATTTTGACAGTGGGCTATTTATGGCAAAGTTTGTGCAGCATTAGGTAAACGGGATCTCCGCTCTCTGCTGGCATTTCTTGCAGCACGCCCTATTGTTACTCCTGATGATAATGTCAGAAGTTTGATTTCTTCCATGTGACAGGGGTGTGGGTTGTAGCCGCGCTGGTCTGAGGACACGGGCAGACAACGTTCTGATCTGATCTCTTTCATCAGACCAACTTAAATAGTTGCAAAAAAAGCTTGAACAGTCTTTCTAATAAAAAAGAAAGGAAGAAACTTCTGCCAGAAGTTTGATTTGTCATTTACTCATTTTAATGTACAAGAACAGATAATTTTTTTTTTTTTGGCCAGATATGTATTTTTCCTCTTGGAAACTAGCACTTATATTCATAGAACAGTAACATTTTAATTTATGGGGGGATCCTGTTCTGCTTGCACGGACGCCTGTGGCTTCCCGTATCTCCCCTATACCCAAGTGCTAGTGCCTCTTCGCAACAAAGGCCTCCCTTTGAAAATGCCAGCTCTTAGTTTTCCCCCGTTTTTGACTAAAGAAAAATACTAGAAAAATTCTTCTGTTGCATACAACCTGGAAAGATCATAACAGGCCAGAGTGTTTTCAACATTATGGACTCCTATTTGAAATCTCTGGGCTGATCTTGCGAACCCCGTTTGCACACCTAACAGTGCTAACATTGCATGGCACCCTTGTAAGGATCTTAAGGCACCCCAGGGTGCCACAGGGCCCTGGTTGAGCATCACTGCCATCCTAACTTTGCGCATTCGTACCTGAACGCACTTCAGCATCCTGCTGTGGGAAAAGCAACACCAACCACAGGAGAAAATAAAGCGCGGAGGTCCTGATGCTGTTCTTACCACTGCCCAATTGTTTAGTCTCCTGGGCGTCCCTTCCAACTCTACAATCTATGAATCTATTAAACCAATCAGAAATATCAAATCCGGGTTGCAAAGCCGTAAAACTGTTCAACATCTTTATAGGCTCATTTCGGGATTTTGTTCTTTTGTATATGCTGGATAACAAGTTAATTATGCTAACTGCTTTGCCTAATTTTCAAGAAGCGCCTTATTTAAACGGGAGGGACAAAAGCCCCCGTAACAACGTTTTGTTCACACATGTCTGTGTTTTCGTGATTTAGAGTATCATTAGCTGGTCGCGAAGAACGGATAGGCCAACCCTTTTCCTATCAATCACGTTGCAGGCGAGTTTGGGTCATCAGCTCTGTTGGGAAGAAATACTTTGCAACTTAGTGATGGAAAACAAGGTAACAAAGTCCCGGCTACTTCTCCGGAGGCGGTTTAGGGCATTATCAGCACATTGCTCTGTTTTTGTCATCTCTGCCATTCCTCATAGCACCTTGTCTCTAGAACTGATCCCAAACTCACTGAAGTCAATGGGAAAACTTCCAATGGCTTCCCAGATACAGGTCAACTTTATATTTCTAACTCAGTCCTGCGGATATTTCCTTCTGCATTGCGTCCCTGTCTCAGCAAAGCATCTAAATATATGCTTGGCATGAAGCAGCCCAGTAACTCTAAAGTTAAAACAAGTCTGTGCTTAAATATATTTGCTTGATGCTTACTCCTAGATGTAGTCCTGTTGACTTCCAGAGATATAGCTGAAACCAGGTCTCCTGTATTTTGTCTGGTACCATGCTTAAACAAGAAAATGCTAGAAGCGAGGACAAAGGAGAAGGGGCAATTTGAAGCAGAGCTATTCAGTTCAATCAAAGTCCTTTACCTAGATAAAGATCAGCATTTAATTTAATGCATGCATGTATTCATTATAATAAACGCCAGGACCTTAAAAATAGAATTACATCTGCTGGCACTTTATAGCAGATCAAATGATACAGATTTTTCCCCCTTGTGTTCTTGAAGGAAATGCAAACATAATTCCAATTAAGCAACATAACATCCACATCACAAAAGTTATTTTCTGTAATAAAAATCTCCTGGGCCAATTACTTTGCCAGTGTCTGAGAAAGCTAAGAAGGAACAAGCAATGATCATTTCAACTGGAAGATTTAAAATATTTGTTTCCTCCCGTTATGGGCACTGTTTTAATTACAAGCTCTTGAGATGAAAAAATTGCATAAGCTGGATCCTCCCTGCACCCCGTATCTATCTGATTTACGGCACTCTTTCCTTGAACCTTTTGACTTCGTAGCATGTAAAAGGAAGGGTTTGTATGGGGCCCCTAGGTGGGCATGATGTACAAAACAATTTTGTGGGGCTCTTCATTTGTGTTGCAGCAGGGACCCGTTTTTATTGATTTATTTATTTTACAGTGCACAAAGACAGTCCACAAGAGAGAAACTCCCAGCGATGTCATTAGGGTCATTAACCAGAGTTCACTTGCCTGATCTTCATTTAGAAGTAATGACTAATGGAGTATGGGGAGGAATGCCAAGGCATTTGTGTAACAAAGAACTATAAATCATCTCAAACGCGCTACAAACATCCATCACTTGAGATCCTGTCAGCGGATTCAAGAGTGAGGAAACGGGAAATATTCTCTTCGTCAGTTGATTTGCAGCTCCCTTTGTGGTCAGCAACAAGCACTTCCAGCTCCTAACATGGGAGCATTGTGTAGCCATTAAAGCATCTGCTCGGCAGTCAGCAGTTCTGGGATGCAGGCTTAGCTCGAACTCTTCCACGGACCCAGCGAGTGGCTACGGGTGAATCACTTAACCCCGCTGTGTCTCCAATTCCCTTTTCTGCATAGGGGACTGTCTAGGGATTTAAAATTCATATTCAATACCCTGAGATCCTTAAATGAAAGGGGTTTTACAAGGACAAAGCTATTCTGTTGTATATCCCATACAAATACTAACACTCTCTCATATATTGCTCGCCCATTAAAGTCTTTCCTGAGAGTGTGTTTGACAGGATTGCCAGGCTTTTTGCTCCTGGACTCATTGTGCCCTTTTGGTGCACAAGAAACTGCTATAAAAGTCCATTTGACCTGAGTGATCGGGACAGTAGCACGAGACCCTGACAAAATGAGAAAAACAGGGTGAAATTTGAAAAAAAAATCTAAAAAAACACAAGGGGGAAAAGTATTGTTTAAGCATATCACAAATCCATAGGAGCACCAGGAAACTCATGCTCTCTTGGCTGCACTGAGTGAAGTGCACAAAGCAAATGAGTTTAGCACTGGTAAAACCCAAATGTGAATCTGTGCAAAGTATCCTGCTTTTGCAGCTCCCTGAGAGTGAACTCAAACCTCATGCTGACCTAAGCCAGGCAATGTAGGGACTGTTTCCCCACACAAAGCACTGCACAACTGATCGGGTGCGTTGTGGGTCAGACTGGCTTCCCACTGAAGTTTCATGCATTAGGTATTATTATTTAACACATACTGTGGTAGCACCTAGAGACCTCCAACAAGAACAGGTCTCAATGGGCTGGACAACTAGCTGCACAAGCACAGATGAAGACACAGTCCCTGCTTCTAATTCAAACTAAAATCTCTTGTAGCCTTCGTATGCGTCGGGTAAAGAGACCTACCCAAAAATGAGAATCAGGTTCTAAAAGGTAAGGACCGTGTGACAGGTGAGGAAAGAATAAGGGTGGGAAGAAGCCAAATAGATACGATATATACGCATTGACATAGATGTGCACGTGTATTTATGAACAGCAAGTACCAGCTCATTCCACCTGCCTCTCCACCTGTAACATCATAGGCATTACAGGTTGGCTCTTGAAGGAAGACCAGACCTTGTCTGTACGTAGGATTCAGAAATCAGTGTCCAGAAGCTAATGCAGGACCGGCGAAACTAGAGCAATCTCCAACTTTTCTCATCTACTCCTGAAGTTTCTACTGGCAAAGATGCACTGCTTGCTGTGCTAATCCCAGCTATAGCCAAGGCCTCTGAAGAAGAAGAGGGAAGTGGTTTTACAGATCAGTTGAGCAAATAATGAAAACAGGAATAGCTGACAATGATCTAATATAATACGTGAACTCCTCCGATACTAGTGGAACTCTCAGGGCTGAATCCTAATTTCACTGAAGCCAACTCAAAACTCGCATTGATTTGTAAAGGGACCAAAACTCTCTCTTGAATCTACCTAAAAAGGCTGGAATTAATTTAGCCCTTTTTACATGCCTTTTCTTTTGGGATGCAGACACGCAGCTTAGACCCCTTGCCTACGGAGTTGAGAAGAAGACACCTCCAGCATGTGCCTGAACAGCTCCACAGCAAGACAAAAGAGAACTTCCTTTGTTCATTATCATCAGTTCAAACGACTCCCATTTTTAACAGGGGCTGAGCACATTCCTGAAGACTGCAGGGGAGGTTATTACTCCTACCCCGCAAAGGCAATCGCATGCCAGTGAAGGGACATCATTCGCAGAGTCCTCGCTGCAGTGGACAGCCCCCTAACATTCACCAGGAAGAATGTAAATCATAAGAGCCCTCCGCAATGAGGTGTAGTCACCCGCTCAGCTGGTGGTTAGCAAAATACCGGTAAGATTCCTCCAAAGCTAGCAGGGCTTGACTGAGAACAACTGCGTGTTAACTATAAGACAATGTTATTCTTAACCTCTCTGACACGGTTGCTCATCTCTGCATACTCTGAATGGCCCCAAACCAAACAAAATAGAAGTCATAGCGATACTCTGTCTAATACCGATACGAATACTAATCTGGGTCTGATTGACATTGACCTTGGGTGGGAGCCCAAGATATTTCCTTTTTTCCTCCCTTCTTTTATTATTTTTACAGAATAAAGACAGCACTTGCAGTGTTGGTAACTGCAGTCAGAAAATAAGAGTGCCTTTCACTGCGCTGCCCCAGGCTAGTCATCAGGACTGCATAAAACAATCCCCACATGTGCTCACGCAGAAAGCCACATAAATGAGTACCTGCATTCGGGTTGAAAGCAGTCCCAGCCCTACCCCCTGCATAGATCAGTCTTGCCAGGAACAGGAGTCACGGATGGGGGTGGGGGGAGAGCTATGCACGGGCTAATAACCAAAGCAGTGGATGTTTCCAAATACATTTGCAGACCATGTTTCTTGGCACAGAGCCGCCACCTTGGAATGCCTTCTTCCAGTTGGCAGCCAAAATACAGAGAGCTGACTTGTGTGCTTTGCTTCAACTATTCCCTGCGAGCTGTCTGGCCACTCCTACCATGGGCCTTATGTTAGCAAGTTGCATAAGCACATGCCTAACTTTAAGCACACAAACAGTCCCCAATAATTCAACAGGTGATAACTGCAGCTAGCATTTAGGCACGTGCTTAAGTCCCTTATTTCATCAGGGCCACAATTCAGTACTTGACACAAGCCCCAACAAACATCAGTGGAAAGCCCGTCACTGGACTTGGATGAGATCATTTGAATCTCATAGGTAGCAGCTAATTATAATCACAAGAGATTTAAAAGAAAAATCCAGCATCTTAAATCACACGTAAAATGGGGAGAATCATAGTTACCTACATTTTGAAAAGCACTTCAGGATTCTCGGGTGAAATGTTCTAGATAAGGCCAACGCATTATCAATTATTACTAAAGGCATATCTGGTATAGGATGCTAATAGTGTTACTTTTTCTTTTCTTTTATTTACAACTGAACCTCTTATCTATCAGTTCTGCCCCTACCCTCATACTAAATTATCATCGCTAATATGCACATAACAGTCAATTAGCCTATCTGAGTGCACTCGTGACCTCTGATCCCTGCTGTGTCACCCAATCCATTAACAGGCCCTCCGTCCTTTTGCTCTCAGTATGAATTGATGTAGCATCTATTCTCTTGCAGCAAAGAAACATGCTTCCGCATTCATCTGTCCATTTCCACTTTCTGTTCTTTTGTCTTCTCCTTCTGTTCCCTGTGTTGCTAACCTGGTCACAAGTTCTTGACCCCCGTTCCTGTCCCTTGTAAGCCCTGGCACTGCCAAAAAAACTTTTACTTTTCTTTTTAACCCACATTTTATTTAGCAAAAAATGGTTTCCAGCCGTGTTGGGGCTTTGATCCCCCACTGAAGCAATCCCCGCAACGCTTTGTAAAGGCGCTGCCTTCTTTCTAAGGCAAATGCATTCTTCATAAGGGAGAAAAATATGTGCTAGCTAGCTGGTCTCTCTGTTTAGTTGAAGAAGACAAATGATCCCTTTTCTCACTTGAAAAGGGTGGCACTTGAGTGTGTGGCTCTGTGGTTTATTTGTAATAAGGATCAATTTGAAGAGCCGCTCAACTAAGAAGGGAAGTGCTAATTGTGCCAAATTCAGAAACATCTGAAAAATCAGGTTTTTTCAGACTGAGACCAGAATACAAAACGTTCAGACGTTCAAGTTTTGAATGGAGCCTGGATAAGGATTAAAGTGGTCTTTTTGGGGGAAGGAAGGGAGAACGGCAGCAGAAGTTCTGATTAGAAGTACATGGTTTGCGAGAGCAAGCGTTTCCTGTAAAGGCAGGCTTTCCATTCATGGAAGACAACTATTTCATACGAAACCAAAAAAAGATGTAATGATACTCAAACAATTGAAGCTTCCTCTGAGCAGCAGAGATGTTCCAGCCTTCAGCCCACCACAGTCCTCCCATCCCTGCTCCCAAACACCTCTGCTGATCTCACTTGGCCCTGATTCAACAAAACAGTTAAGCAAGTACTTGTCTTTTTTGGTATTAAGCTTGTGTTGAAACACTCTACTGAATAGGGATGTTTCACCGTATCCGGGGCTCAGATGTTAAGAAGATCCTAGCAAACTGCTCACCCTAAGCAGACCCTTCCCTCTGCCCAGAGCCCCTGTACCTGTTAGGATGGGAACCTAAGCCTTTGGGACCTGAAGGTGTTCATTACCTCCAGCCAAACAAGCCAATTAGCTTAATTCCCATTCAGTCAGAGCTTGAGCCCATGTCTAATTTGAGGCAGGTAAAGTGGTCCCATTGATATCAGAAGACTGACTTCCACATCAAAAGCTACACCTGCACTTCAGCCCCTTGTCCAAGTGGGGAATGAGCTTGGCTTGAAGGAGTCCTACCAGATTTGGGTGCATATTTTTAATAACCAATTTTAATTATTTTTAATCGTGTGCCTTTTCCCCTCTGCTGGGCAGTGCTCCCCTGGATGACTGGGTAATTGTTGTAAACATGCGAGGGCCATTGAGTGCTTCCCAGCTCACTGAGATCTCCTGGAATCTGCTGACACAGTGCTGATGAGTGCAGAAAACAAGGCAGCGGGGTAGCAGTTTAACTCGAGCAGCTTGAATCCTCCGGGGTTTCAAAGAACTTTGAAGAAGGGAATCTACCGCCTTTGCTCACGATCTCCCTTTTCTTGCTTTCTTTGATCTTTTTCTTGCTTTCTTTGCACACGAGAACAGCTGGGCGGCTGTTCTTGTGTGCCTATCAAACTGTGCAAGAGGTGTACAAGGCAGCTCGGGGCATGACTCGGGGCCTGATGTCCTACAGTCTCGCATCTCATCTACGCAAGAGGGGAAGATTGGTGGGGTGAGGTCATATCTTTCATTGGACCAACTATCTAGTTGGGTGGGGTTAGATAAGCTTCCTGGCACCATCCTGCGTTACACCATTGCCACACAACTATTTTCGTCTTTTATATCCCCTGGACCATCATGGTTACAGCCACAGCCCTGCAATGCTTCCACATCATGGATTGCATCTTGCATGGTCATTTTTACCTCTGCAAAGCAGGAGCATATTACTCAGAGACAGCACTTAGCTGTGTTAGTCTGAAGTCAGGGGAGATTTGCACCTTATAGGCTCATGCCTGTCTCTTACACAACCATTTTCTACCCAGTTTGCTCGGGGATAAACTGAATCCAGGCAAGACAAATGCACAATGGGGCTTTGCATCATTTGAAGAGAGGAAGCCCAGAGTCTCCCTGTCAGTCTCTGCCTTTGGAAACTTCAGCAGTGGCTTTTGTCTTTCCTACCAACAGCCCAAGTCCCGTCTCTGTAATACACTGGGTGCCGCACTTCACTCACCTTGTGTTGGCAAATGTTTAAATTTGAATGTGCCTAACGAAACCAGTTTAATTTGTCTCCTAAAGAAGACAGAGGTTATCTTGACCCTCTAATCTGCGCCGGGATCTTGCTGGGTTCTGCCATGAGACAGTCAGCGAGGGATCTTAAGAGGCTGCTTAGAAGTAAATCTAGGAGCCTTTGCTGAGCAAACAGAGGGCACCAGCGAGAGAAGGTTTACAAGGTTTACCCAGCGGGACTCCACCACAATTTGATACAGCAACTGGAGCAGCTGTTGGAAAGGGGAGACAATTGTACTGAAGGCTGCAACTACAGAAGCAAACACTATATTCAGGGATGCTTTTAATTCCAATGCAGGGCGGGGGGACGGGAGGAGAGGAACAGGGAGCATTTCTGCTGTCGACCAGTTGATGCCAGGCAGTCCAGGCTTACTGAAACCCTTGGAGACCTAGAGCCAGCTTGCGAGACTGGAAGAGACCCTGAGCTACCCCCTACTTTCGTGAGGCTGTCAGAGAGGGAGACAGCCAAGCCCGGCATGCGCATGGAGGTCTCAGAGAGGAGAGCGCCGTGTGCTCTCATGCTTTGCTTGCCCTTACACCCTGCCCCAGCAGCCTCCGAAGGGATCCTCAACCGGGGACACGCTGTATGCTGGCGAGTGCATTCTCGCACGCTGGGACCATGTCACCACGATGTGCATGGGAAACCTCCAGCTAGTCGCACCAGCCACATGCAGTAGCAGGTGGGTGTCTTTGTGCAGGGGGTGATCATTTTTGCCCTAGACCTGGACTTTAGACTGGGAGGTCTGTGCTGTGTGGGTTACGTATAAACGCCCACTCCTAACTGCTTGCAGCCATTAATTGCTCTGTAGTGATTTGAGCAAGAGGAAGGGGGTGAAAGCCTGGCTGTTTTTCAGCTCACCTGATTGCTTCCTGCTCCCTGAATTCCCCTTGTCTTTTCAGTTTAAAACTGAACCCCTAACCTGTCATGTAAGCAGTATTATCAAGCAATGACCACTCGGTATGTAGACTGAGGTGGTGTCAGTCACCATCAGCTCGGAGGCTGCCAGGACCCCTCTGTCACTGAGGGTCCTACCTACGGTAGGGGGGACGACGACCTGCCTCAAACTCTTGTCTGTCTACACTCAGGAGGGGACTGCATTTTGGTGATGGATGAGTTCTTCATCCGCTGGCTCCTGAGGCCTGAAGGTGAAGCCATGTAAACCTAAAACAGGACGATAGTATTCTTGCCTAATTCCTGTTGTTGGGACCACAACCATTTTTCACCATGCCTCCAGGATTTTGATTGCTAAAGACATCTGCCGAATGCATGAGGCAAAGCCCGGTTTGAACAAAGCCGGGTAGATCCACACAATGCCTCGCTTCAAAAGCCACCCCACCAGCCGAAGGTAAAGAAGTCTGTGGTCTCTGTCTATCTGATCTTGAGACACAAGCCCAATGCAGATAGATGGGAGCTAACAATGTGCACAAACATTCGGGCCTCCAAATGCAATCAATTTCTGAATTCCTTTCTGTGTACCAGTCAAACGCTGACATCAGGCTAAGCAAATCCTCTCAAAGACTTCAAAGAGCAGAGCATATTTGCTATCCAGAGAAGTAACGATGCTTTCCCTTTTGACCCATCTCGTGCTAAAGTATCTCTGATACCACATGAGCAACGGGGACAGAAGACTTGCCCAAGAGCATGCGATGGGAAGGGTTTGCAAGCAACGGGGGATGTTGCCTCTCGGCAGAGCGTTCTGGAAGGGAGATGGAAAGGAGCTCCTTATATTTCTTTCTGGGTAGTGAACAGCTGTATTTCCACAGGGCCTCATCCTGCTTTTTCTAAAAAGTCAGCATTCCCTGGGGACTTCAGCCCAGCAGCTGGATCAGGCCCACATTTGTTGGCGAACCTGTTCAACTGGTAGAACGAGATCCGAGACATGATGTATTCCAGAGGTGGTTGCTGTTGTGTAACTGAACGGTGACTTTTATGTGTGCACGGAACGGCATTTTTGGAGTTGCTGAAATAACTCACCTGCATAGAAATATTAATGGAAAGCTGTCTCCTTAATGGTCAGAGCATGCTGGCACGAAGCCTTTTTCTCCCGGAGCCTCCTGGGCTGCCAGGCGTGGACGGCTGCAGCTGTCAGGAAGAAAGTAAATGAAGCCAGAACAATTCCCTGCAACTACCAGTGGGGTAGAGGGTTGAGGGACTGGCAGCGTCTCCTCTTTCTTCATGCCCTAGCCAGGTCAGTGGGGAGGAGTCTTTTAACCACCTGATGGTTTTTCCCTGGCTCAAGTAGAAATGAGTTGGCTAATCTCAGCATGAATCCCAGGAGAAGCACCGGGATGGCTGAGACTAACAACCTTGTCTGGACTCGGCTGGGAGAGAATGAGCATAAAAAACAATCCACTCTCATACCCGTTCCCATGAGTTAGATACAAGCCGGAGCTCAGGTTCACTGCCTGGACAATATAGGGGAAGCCTCTGTCATATGCTGCTCCCAGCCTGTCTGTCAAGCTGACAGATCTTATGAGGCCTAAATCCACGGGAACTAAACGCAATGTGGTCAGCACACTTCATTCCTGAGCACGCCGTGCTGCTCGAGCAAAGGTGCCTGTATTAAAATATGCTGAGGGAGCTCTACGCCTCTCACAAGAGGCTCAGTGCTGCCCAGACTCAGTCTTTCACACTGTATTGCTTGGAAACGCCTCTGCCAATGACCTGCTGTGCAAGGTATTTTGGATCAGGCATGACACTGTTCTGTGCCTCGGTTTCCCCACCTGTAAAAAATGCAGTCTCAGGATTCGGTGGTGTTATAAAAGCGCCGTCTGTGAAGTTACAACCCGCAAGACATAACTTGATAAAAAGCACTCATTAAACAGAGATGCCCTCTCACAGCTCCAATGCACATGGTGCCAAAGGAGGGGGCAACCTGATTTTGACCCGGCTAACCTGGTCTGCAGGATCACCTGTGTGCCTCTGGAGCAAACAGAAGACAATAGGCAAAGGGGATTTACCTGTCTCAGCAGGTGTCAGCCCAGCCTCACTTTCTTCTGGGGGTAACAGAGAGGTCAGGCTTCCTCCCAGCCCTCTTGCAGGTACAAAGTCCCACCACGGTGCTTGTCAGTGCTCCCAGTCTCCGACCAGATGGGAGTTCCTAGAAGTTTGGTTCTGGGAGGCATCTGATGAAAAGAAAATAAACCACACACCCAAACAGATTTGTTCTCAAACAATTGCTAATAGCACCAATTTTTTTTTGGCTGAGCAAGTTCTCTGGGCTCAGGCACTTTGAAGGAGGAAGCCCTGGACACTGGGTCCCGGAGGCTGGAGGAGCATTGGAGGCGAGGACCGGGGTGCTAAACTCTGCCTCTGCCACTGAGTGATGCTGAGTAAACCATTTCCCCTCTCTAGACCACAGCCTCCTCCTCCCCAAAACGTGCCTAGCGAGGCTGCCCTTTAGCTCCTGCTTTGTTAATGAAGCCTGGCTCCTCCGAGGTCAGAAACCGAGACGTTTTCTTTCTGGAAAGGAGCTCACTTTCTGCAAAGGAAACCCTCTCGGGGGGGGGGGGAAACCAGCAGGCACCTGAGCTGTTTGCGCTCAGCAGGAGCTGTGACACCCACCAGGCTGTAACACCTACCGAAAGACCCACAGCACCTTGCCTGCATTAGACGTGGCTGCGATCCTCAAACGTCCCGGGCCCAGTTCTGGGGTCCTGCTCCCCCCATGAATTGGGCCCCTAATTTATAGGCTGACATTGTCCCTAGAAACCAATACAGAGTGTCCTGCCCCGTGTGGGAACTGACGGCCCAGGAATGCTTTGTAATGAATCTCACCATTCATTGTAATGAATCTAACCATCCATGAGGCTAAATCCTGGTTCCTACGTGTGAATCCATCCAAGCTGCCACGGGCAGGAGAGGCTCCATAGGAGGGGTGATTGTTACTAGCTGCACAAATGCTTTGGAGCAGACGCTGCCGACGAGCTGTCAGAGGTGCGCGATACGGCTGGGTTTCAGGACACCAGGCACGCGGCACGTATTGAATTGGATCCCTTCGGTTCTCCCGTTCTTTCCCTCCCTCTGGCTGCTCCTCCTCTTCTCAGCAGGAGCAGTGCATACACACCGCTGGGGAGGGCAACAAGGGGCAGAGGCCCTCTTTTTTTTTTGCTTATTGATTTGCATCCATTTGGGGCCAACAGTGACAGGAGCCAGACTTCGCCCTTTGCATACTACTGCTACGCGGTGCTGCAAACCTGTTTTAAGCCTGGGCTGGATTCTTTAGTCCCAAGACACAAACTCTCCCATTAACCCAAAGGAAGTGTTGTGCATCCACAGGCTGCACTGGGGATGTCGGGACTTGCAACGCGGTGACGCTTTCCTCCAATCCCAAAAGCCCATCCCAGGCCCCCGATCAGATGGCAAATGTCACGGACTCTTCCATCGCACAAGGATTTCAGTTGTGCTTAGGGGGACATCCAGAACAAAGGTTCTCGCCTGCGAAGGTGCAGAGAAAAGGCCTGTGGCTGTGACTTCTAGGACCTAAGGCAAAACCAGAACAGGGAGGTTATACTGAACCTCAGGCTTTGCAGAGCGCTCTCAGGGTTTTGCAGCTCTGACTCCCAGGTTTTGCATGCTGAGGGCTGGTGATATTGAGAGCAAGATGTGAGAGTTTGGAGGTTGGGAAGATGCCCCTAAGGAGACACCTTTATCTGCCTTACTCTGGGGTGGCTCAGAGCCAGGCCCTTCTCCCACCGTGGGAATTACACATGCCTCAGAGGTGTTATGACTTTTTCTTGGGATCTTTTTCTTCCCCAGTTCTACCTATTAAAAAGGCAAATTAGAAGATAATTATGGGTCTTTTGACCTGCTGTGCCACTAACATCATCTGTTGTCACGTAATAATGGGATTATTGCCCCTCTGGGTGTCAGGGAAAAGTCACCTCCTAATGACTAGCTTTATCATTCTCAGCCCAGGATTAGCCCAAATGTAAAGCGACAGCTCTTTGTTTTGTAATGAGTGAGAATACGGGTCACAGCTAAAATAAAGGGCTGACCTATAAAAATCCATCTTGTGGCAGCATGTGGATCTTCATTCACAAGGAATTCCCTTGTTAAGCAGTTCTGAACTGTAAAATAATTATCTCTCCTTGTAAAACTTGATTGGTCATAAACGAACTTTGTCATGGAACCGGCATTTGTTACTCTGCCCTTCATAAGAGGTCCATCGCGCTCGCACAAAACCCCAAAACAATAGCGAGAGAGGAAGTCGTAGAAGCGGACCTTATGAAAACTGCATCTCCCTCTCAAAAATGGGGGAGTACTTCTCGCAAGAGGCACTGTTATCTGTAATATGATCACATCTACAGGCCGGAGCTGAGACTGGAGCCCCGAATGCAGGACGTACATACACATCGTAAGAGAAACATTGCTGCCCTGAAGAGTGTACAGTCTACAGAGGCAAAAAAGGGGAAAAGTGGAAGGGTTATTTTCATTTTAGCAGGGGGAGAATTGGGTGGCGGAGAGACGAAGTGATATACCAACATGAAACAAGAAGGCCGCGGCAGACCTGGGCAAAGAATCTCCATTTCCTAGCAGTAGTAAGGAGTGGATGCAGGTATTTCTAGAATTTAAGATAACACTGGCTTGTGGGTTTTTTGGAAGGATGACTAAAATATATATCCTTTTTGGATTCTACTACGTTCTAGATCGCCTTTCATCCTGGATCTACGACTAAGCTGTGACTGTGAGGTGGCACAAATTGCCTTGACACCATTCCTCTTGGCACAGTGGTGTCCTTAGCTTCGTTCTTCCCTCCCTTCCCTTTCGGTCACTGCAGAACAACGCCAAGAACAATTGCACTAGAACAAACGGGCCCCAATTCAGCTCTGATTGTCACCACTCACAGAGAAGTAGGGCTGGAAGGGACCTTGAGAGGTCATCCCCTTGCCTGAGGCAGGATCACCCCAATCCGAACGATCCCATACAAATCCATTGTCTAACCTCTTATCAAAACTACGGTCAACTGACACAAGACGGGTAAAACCGGGGGACCATGGTGGCCAATGTCCTGCTGCTGCAGAGGTTGTTAAAAATGTTCTCAAGAGATCCCAGGTAGAGGCCACATCCCCCCACTACAGAGGAAGGCAAAAAATCCCAGAATCGGCACCAAACTGACCATGGGGCACAAATCCTTCCTGACCCCAAATATGGCAATCTGTCTGACCCTAAGCAGAGGGGCAAGACCCTCTGGCCAGGAACCGCTGGGATATGAGTCCCAGCAGGAGCATTGGGACGCCCCAGTCAAAATTCGCAGCCTTGGCTGCAGCCAACACCCAATGTCTCTGAAGAAAGCTGAAGAAAGCCCCCATTTGTAACAGCAGGAGGGGAAGGATTCCCTCCTGGCCCTCTGTGGCAACCAGCAAAGCTGAGAAACATGGGAAATACACGTAGAAGAACATAGGCATAGCCACCCCTAGATCATCCCTGACCGCTGCCTGTCCAACCTCCTCTTGGGACACCTCCCATGATGGAGAACCCACAGCTTCTCCAGGCCGTCTATCGCACTGCTGTGCCGGTCGAACAGCTGCTTTTCCACACGTCTCAGAGGAGCGCTGTGCCTCTCTGGTGCTTGCTGCACATTACACTAGGCAGCCCTCGGAGGCGGCGTCTCCCTTCGGTGAATCTCACCCGAGAACCTGTCTGTGGCTCATCAGGTGTCTGCAAAAACAGGCTGGAACATCTGCAGTGATGGGCTTTATTTCTCCCATCTAGTATGAATTTTACCTTTGCTCAGGTCCTGATTGAGGACAAGACCTGGCTTTCTCCGAGGGGTGCCTTAAAGCTGGCCCAATGCCTCCAGTGAACTCAGTGGAAAGACTATCCTTGACTCACTCGTGTTTAGCCCTTTTATACCTCGGGCAATTTCACACTGCCTGGGCTGCAATGGAGGGTTTGTTGAGGCCTATTTCACGTAGGGGCATGAAGAAAGGGGACCCCAGAATGGCCACTGGATGTTTCAGGTGTGGAGAAGCTGGAAGTTCATGCTTTCACTCTCCATAAATGAGATAAATCCAGAACGATCAGTGATTGCTGCTATAAACGTCCACAAGGAAGTGAATAACACTTCATGAGACTGCCTACTAGCTCCTTTATCATTATTATTATTATTATTATTATTATTAGCATTGCTTTATTGCCCAGAGGGCTCCCTATTGTGCCTTCCCAGCACATATGAGACAGTCCTGCCTACAAGAGCTTACCATCTAAGCAGACCAGATTGCTCCACCACCCTGTGTCTGTCTCAAAGGCTGTTTGATGCTTTTTCCTTCTCACATGGGAAGAAACTAAGTCTTGACTCAGCTGAGACATTTTTCTCTTGTTTTATCCTCTAAGGGGCCGATTGAGTGCTTAGCTTTCCTACCAATCCTCCCATGGCTTAGCTGCATTTCCATCTGCACCTTCTCCCTCTTCTATGTCCTTTCATTTACTTACCTGTCACAGCCTCGGATGTGTTCCCTGGTGTGACCTCCATTTTGCCACGTGTCTGTAAAAGAAACCTGATTTCCTTCTCTTCTTCCCCCTTATACTGCATGCGGCTTCCATTTTGGAGACAGAAGTGGTAACACAAGAGAAATGGACCGATAGGACACTGGTTTACTTGAAACGATGGCTGAATCTTTAATAAACTCCCATCCCAAAGGTACTGAGAAGGTAAATGAAGATGATCCATCAGTCTTTATATCTGGCAGATAGCTTTCAGCTTTCGGTGGGAATAGGATATATATACAAATAGACATTTTGCAAGAAAAAATTTGACCTGTAGTGGTATTTCTGCTCTAGCTGGAAACAAGATGTACCAAAGATCTCTCAAGAAAACCATACTCAGAGGATTCCTGAACAAACAGGCTCAGAGAAACTTCAGATAAGCCGTGAAGCTTTGGAGTGTTTAACCAGAGCAAACCAACACTGTGGGACACAGGGAGCCTGCTTGCTCCGAGTCCCGGGATTCACCCTTCACTCTCAACATACTTCACCTGGTTTATTTGACAAAGATTGGCCTTCAGTAAAATACTAACGCTCAGCAATCAAAGCCCTCGTAAACTTTTTACAGCAGTAGGTGCATTTTGGCCCATTGTAGAGAAGGGACAACTGAGATAAAGAGAGATTGTCTTGGTTTTCAAAGGCACTGAGGGTCTCTTAGATGAGGGGAGCCAACTTTGTCCTTCCAAAAATGAGGCCCTAAATGATCTCCCGAGTGAAGAGACTTCAACTGGTGATGAGTGAGGGATGAACTGCAGCAAAACAATGTCAACCCAGCTGGTGGCACATTTGGGATCAGAACTTGGGTTTCCAGATGTACAGCTCCGTGTTCAAATCACTAGATACACACACTCAAAACCCCAACAAAGGTGCTCCCAAATTTGAGTTCTGTCCAGGACTTTGCAAATGGCTCCTGCCTTTAACACAGAGTGAACCCTAATGCCACTTAATCACTACCAAACACTGGGTAATTCAAAATTCACATGAAACTGGAGCCCATTCTTATTTCCAACGATACTGCGATAATTTACATGAAATACTTGACTTACAAGGTTCAAGCCCTTAGAAATCGAGACCAATATTCCAAGCGAGAGAAACATTCATCTTTACCTTTCAAGTGTAATAAGCCCATTCTGCTTCTCATATAGTCTGTTGAATCAACACCCATCAACAACATACTGTACAACTGCAGCACTCACAAGAAAACCTTACGCTTATGGTATTTCCAGCCCACACTTACTTTGTAAACATTAACAGTTCTTCTTCTTGTCTATAAAAGGGTGAAGACAGCAATGCAAACCTGTGCCTCTAACACACAGCTCAGGTAGGATATCACAAGACAATAGTGAGGCAGAAAACATGGTATTTAATTATATTATACATTAAATTAAATTCCATTCCAAATATCGCCTTCAAATTCAAAATGACTTTTTATTTGTCTTATGTTAATGCCTACTAGTCCCAGTAAGGACTGGGGCTCTGCTGTGCTCAGCATTGCACAAACACAAAGTCAAGGGTGGTCCACTAGCCCAAAAGAGAGAATCCCTTATTTTTATCTTTGATTAAGCTGTTCACAGGGAAACTCTAATGATCTTTACTTTTCAAAATCACTCGCAGAGTTTAGGGGGTCAAGCATGAGCTGCAAAAGTTTCAAAAGTACTTAAGTGATTGAGGAGCCTTATGCTCAGTTAACAAAAGTATTTCACTGAACACCAGCAAAACTTTTGAAAACAAATCCACTTATGCTCCTTAAATCACTTACAGGCTTTTGAAAAGGTCTTTAGCTCATGTAAATTCAGCATTGTTCCACTGACTTCAGTAGAATTAAGTTGATTTACATCTGCTGACAATCTGACCCCGTATTCTCTTGTTCCTGTAGCAGGTGGTTGCAAGCTGGGAAGATGTGGGCCATCCTACTGTTGCTTTTGAAGGGATGAAGAAACGGTCCCCTCCAAACTCAGAGTGAGTGAGAATGATGTGGAGGATTTGTTATCTGTGTCACTCTTGCCTGCTACTGGTGGACCATCTGGTCTGCTTTCTAAGAAAGACTGGTCCCACGGAAGGTAATGGAAGTTTTGTTGCTTCCTTCAAAGCAAGCAGGGCTAGACCCTAAGCCTTCTGTTGAAGGGAAGATGGAAGGCATGATAGAAAATGGTTAGCTCCCAGAGAACATCATCTAAAGACCTCCTGCAAATAAGCTTCTTGCTGATCTTCTCCCTTCTTCTGGGTCAGTCCTGGGGCCAGTTTTATTCAACGTCTTCATCAACAACCTGGAAGATGGCAGAGTGCACCCTCAGCAAGTTTGTAGATGACACCAAGCTGGGGGGAGTAGTAGATACACTGGAGGGTAGGGCTAGGATTCAGAGTGATTTAGACAAATTGGAGGATTGGACCAAAAGAAATCTCATGAGGTTCAATAAGGACAAGTGCAAAGTCCTGCACTTAGAACAGAACAACCGCATGCACCAATCCAAGCTGGGGCTGACTGGCTGGACAGCAGCTCTGCAGGAAAGGACCTAGGCGTTACAGTGGACAATCAGCTGAATATGAGCCAGCAGTGTGCCCTTGTTGCCAAGAAGACTAATGGCATACTGGGCTGCACTGGTAGGAGTGCTGCCAGTAGGTCAAGGGAAGTAATTATTCCCCTCTATTCAGCAGCGGTGAGGCCACGTCTGGAGTCCTGTGTCCAGTTTTTGCCATCCCACTATGCAAAGGATGTGGACAAGTTGGAGAGAGTCCAGTGGAGGGCAACAAAAATGGTTTGGGGAAAGAAAAAAAATGGTTTATGAGGAAAGACTGAGGGAACTGGGATTATTTAGTCTAGAGAAGAGGAGACGGGGGGATTTAATAGCAGCCTTCAACTACCTGAAGCGGGATTTGAAAGAGGATGGAGCTGGACTGTTCTCAGCGGTGGCAGACGACAGAACAAGGAGCAATGGTCTCAAGTTGCAGCAAGGGAAGTTGAGGTTAGATATTAGGAAGAACTTTTTCACTAGGAGGGTAGTAAAATACTGGTACAGGTTACCCAGAGAAGTTGTGGAAGCTCCATCCTTGGCAGTTTTCAAAACCCGATTACACAAAGCTTTGGCTGGGATGATATAGTTGCAGGTGGTCTTGCTTTGAGCAGGGGATGACCTCCTGAGGTCCCTTCCAACCCTAACTTTCTGTGAGTCTATGAATAGCATTCTCTTTTCTAAACACCTCCAGTCTACAAATAAAGAACAGTCCAATATAGTAGCTGTATTGATTGTCATCAGTGAAAGCAGGCACTCAAATATACCCATCTCAACTCCTTCTTGATCACTTCTCAGCATAGATCTTTCTGTCTTGGGCCCAGACTGTCACACTCCTACCCACAAGCAACAGTATCTCATGCTGTGAGTTGTCCCACTAAAAGGGATTGCTCATAGAGCAAGAGATTGATCCTGCTGAGCCAAGGTAGGACAATTAGCCAACGTCTCTAGCTGTTTGTGTGAACCACTCTTGAACTCACAGCACTAGAGACGTTCCATCCAAGTGCAGAGAAGTGAGAGCTACCAGCAAGTTAGAACGTAGCATTAAGAAGACAAGGGTGACCCATTTATTGAAAGAGGTAAGGTTAACAAAGTTCACCCTATTCCAATTTACAATGTAAAATGGAAATCAGACATGGGCCCGCTCCCTACTTCCCACTTCCTTCTCTGAGAAAAGGAAGATCGGGGCATCTAACCCCCTTGGCAGGTATAGGATGTTCCTACCAAATATACCATCTTATGCACCCATTCAGATCGTAGCAGCAGTTTCCAATGGAAACTACACACCCCTGAAAAAAGGAAGACTCCAGAAATGGCCTACATGTCTCACTACACCCATGTGAACTCTTCTCCTCCCTTGCCTAGCCTCAATCAAAACAGCAAAAAGAAAATAATAATAGTCGAGATCCGCATGTTGATAGTAGTCACCAAATGGATCGTGCCAGTCATGGCTGCTGGGTAGCAAGTCACTGGGTCACTTATTTCATCCCTGGTCCTTCCTCAAGCGTGGGCTCCTATTAGACAGGACTGTTGACTGTGCTGCAGCTTGTCGGCCTTTAGTAGCAGCTCTGCAGAGGCGCGCAGTTGTGTCTGTCCTCTGGTCGAGCGGCCAGTGCAATGCTGGGGGACTGACACCCTTGAGTATGGCCAGGCCTCTCCTTATGAATTCACTCATTGAAAGAAAAAGAAAACAAAAAAGGGAAAGAAAACCAAAAACCTCAGCTCTGACCTTTACAAAAGGAGAAATATGAGAATTTTGGCCAATATATACAGGTGGGGAAATTGCACTTAATTACAGTAGTTTACATCCATTGGACACAATTGACTGTTTTCATATAAATCTCTATGTATAGGTGACAGTGAAAGGCTTGGGGAGGACGGAAGCTTATCTGTATTTACAGGGTAGTTGGCTCAGTTCAACAGCACAGGTGATTCCTCCTTCCAAATTCTAAGTAACAGATCCAAGTCTCTCACCAGTCCCTTTGGTGGAGAAATATAAGTTAAATAGCATTGATCTTCCTCTCCTCTTCTGCCAGTTCTCAGTCAGTTTTGTTCTTATTTTCTCACAAAAGGCAACAGCCTCTAGAAGGCAAATACTTAAAATCCTCAAGACACGTCCTTGAAATACTGTGCGAAGGGAAGGAAGAGCACGGTCTCTGGGATGAGGCACCTTGTGGACAGAGCTTTGCTCCTGTCCAGTTGCAGAAGGTTGGCTATTCGTTGCAAAACTCCAGCTCTTTTTCAGGCGAATCGGCTCTTCGCTATGGCGCTAGACAAGCTGGCTGAGCTCCTCTATAGCAACGCTCCCCAGACTTGGTTGGTTACCGGCGTGATGTTGTGGAAAATAAGCTCCGGTCGCTAGGTGCAAAAGCAGTGAGGTGTGGAACATCACCAGGCTTGCAGGGGGCACTAGGAGAGAAAGCGGGAGAGAAGCAGGAGATGTGATTTAGAGAGTATACATGCAGCGTTACCACGTGCAAAGCAGGGGAACAGGATGCCTTTTAATGGCCATCAGGAATGAGCTTTCAGGGCCATTCTAGCATTCATAAAACTCTCAATGCAACAGAGTCACTAACTCACATGTCTGCTTCCACAACCCTAGGGCAGCCAAATTTGCTAGCCTGCATGGGATCTGCAAGGTGACATCAGCTGATACTCCCAGGATTTCTGCAGCAATCTCTGAATCCAAGCAGATCTACTACTATCCTGGAGCTCAGACCCACCTCTCCTCATTTCCCCCTTGCTCCATTCAATGCTCCAAGGTTGCAGCCTCGGGCCCACAGCTTTTACCCAGAGATTTCCATGAGACACAGCACTGAGGTGGTAACTGAGGGGCCCTGTGAAGCCTAGACCCAACTGCCAAAGTCGATGGGACAATACTGATTCACCGGGTGCTGGACTGTGCCCAGGGCCTCTGGCACTGCAATAGGGAACATGCAAAGGGAGAAGTGTTTTCTTGCCAGATCCGACCAAATAAAGCGCCTATTCGTGCCCAGCCTGTTGGAGAAGCTGTTCCGAGACCAGTTTGTTCCCCTTTGCCAGGCTGCCAAGACCAGCGAAGCGTATGCTGATCTGCCGACCGAGTAAATGCAGTCTCACGAGTTGAAAGCTGCTTGGGGGGGCAAGGTCACATTACAGGCCAGGAGTCATTACCAAGCAACGGCTTTTCTGTGACTCATGCGGAGGGAGTGGAGGGCTCGGTCTCTAGTAGACAGGGGTCCGCCGGCAGCCTTGGCAGGGAATGGAGAGAGGAGCTTCCATCTTAACTGGATCCTTCTGCACGGGGTAGACTCGCACCTTGGCAGACATCTCGGTCACTGACTGCCACTACCTCTGCTGCATGTGTTTGGTGGCTGCATTCAGGACTCAAGTTCTGCTTTTTGCACTCACACTGACATCGCCTCCATTCAAATCGAGAGGAATTGCTTTGCACGTCACTACGCTTCTTTGGGTTTCTACGCCCTTTTGCTCCATTTACCGTCCCTCCTCCAGGCGTCTTCATGCCCTCAGCCCATTCCCAGCAAGATGCCTGTCTTATGCCACAAACAGCTCCAAGGACTGAGAGTACTATGCAGCAAACACAGACACTTGGGTGAGGCAGGGCAAGGCCGTACCCTAACGTGCATGACCTCTGGTAGCACTGCCCAATAGCTGCTACCTCCTACACCTGGCCTTGGCAATTTCTCACCTCTAGATCTCATGAGCCTTCACTCCTGAGTTTCCCCCATGCCACATGGTCACCCCTAATGCACGTGCATGCACACACACTGCTCCTCAGTTTTTGGATTTTGGATGGAGGCCGGGAAGCTGCAGGTGACCTTGCAGGTTTCAGTGCACAGCAAACATCATAAGGCAGAGATAAGGAGACGCCAAGAGGCTTCTATGACCTGTCATTAGGGATGGGCTCCGGGGCTATCAGATGTTTGCTCACATAATAAAATGGTGGCTCAGGCTTAAGTGTTGTCAGAGGAACTGGGAGTTATTTGCCCCTTCCAAGTCTAAACATAAACAGCTGATAAGAGATCAGCAGCTCATGCTCAGAGTGAAGGTGAGAGAGCCCTGCCCAAAGGGGTGGCTTAGAGGAAACGGTTCTGCTCGGGGGACACCGAGTGTGTCCCCCTTCCTAGCCCTGAGGGAATAGGAAGGCCAACTAAGCACTGCGGCTGGCCCAGATGGAGACAGAGGGAGAGACCTGCTCAGCTGAGAGAGGGAAGATAAATAGTGGATGGATTATATATGACATCTCTCCTTGGAAGAAGAGCTTAACTTCTGGCAAATGCTCCAAGTCTCAGTCAGCATCTCAGGATGTGGCCCACAGCTTGAGACTATGGAAAGATTCCCGCTGGACTGAATCCAGGCCCAGATCTTCACAGGTGCTAAGGTACCTAACTCTCAACTGATTTCAGCAGCAATTTCCATCGGCATCCAACTCACTTTTTGTTAAAAGCAGGGGTGAGCAATTCAACGAGTACTCGGTGATACTAAATTATTTCTCACCCTTGCCTTTGAGATCAAGCTGCATTTGCAAAATGGACAGTAGAAAACCAGGACTCTATGCAAGCCCCAACATGGAGCGCTGGGGCAACGGAGGGTAAAATTCATCCCCATAGCCAGAGCCTCACATCAGGCTGATCCAATGTGTGCCCCTTATGGTGGGCTTCAATGGGTCTTCAGTGCCTCACAGTCCTTGCTTGCACATAGACACGTTCCTTTCTGCACTCAGTCCCACGAGCGGGGGCCGGCTTTCTGGATGGCTGACACTGCTGGCTTATTATGCTCAGGGTTTGCTTGCCCTGGATAACCTACCTCTAAAAAATTAAACTAGAGGAGTATGGAGAAGGGGGAGGCAGGGAAAAGAGCGGCTTGATTATCTCAGCCAGCTCTGCTTCAAAGCCAGCAGATCGCTTTGCGTAGCAAAGGGCACACGCCATCCCCAGGCCTAGCAGGCAGCGTTGTGCACTATTTTGATTAAAAAGCACATTTCCTGTATTCCGAGGGCTTGTTTCAACAAGCAAGCATCAAAGTCAACGAGGGGTAGGACAGAATAATTAATCAAGGGAGAGGATAGGGCTGAGCGCACACCAGATGGATTGATAAAGCCTTTCAAAGGAAATGGTATTCCCGAGGAGTGCTGATGTGCCTGATTGCCCGACTGATTGAGATTTGTGGGCACAGATAAATGTTTTCCCTGCTCACTACAAAGAGTGGGAAACCTAACAGGAGTCGGAGGGCAGTGGGGTTGAGAATTACACTTTCACCTTCCATTTTGTGAGAGAAAAGGTTTGCGTTGGGTCCCACACCGGCAGAGGGATTGGGCTTTGGTGAGTCTTTATGGACTTCCATGCAACTATGCCAGCGCATACCCACTAGGAATTTGACCTGTGGACTCCAGTGAAGCTGGATGGGATGTATAACTGGTCAAATCAATGCAGCTATGCAGATTTCCATCAACTCAATGAGAATCTGGTCTGCTCATCACTGATTCTGCTGATTTACAACGGGATGTAGCCCACTGTACTCAGTCTTACACCGTTCCATTTTTTCCCTGGAATGAATAGAGTTGTCTCTGCACCATCCTTGCAGTGTAACTTAAGGGCATCTATGAAAACAAAGCTGTGCAGCAATTCCAAGCATTATTTGCTTTATGTTCGCTGCCGAGATTTTTCTCCTTCCCACTGTCAGCGATTAGCAAGAAGGTTTATCTGAATGCAAGTTCAAGGTTGTCTCCTATTTATCTAGCAATCGATAAGGGCCACATATTTCCCACAGTCCCCAGAGCTGGCTTTTTAAAAAAGGGGCTATTGTCTGAGTTGGATACTAATGACATAGGGCCTGATACAAATATACATCTTAAAAAATTGGGGGGTTGGAGGTCCAGAGTCTCATCCATTAACCTCAGTGAAGCAAGGCGCGTTTTGATCAGCTGCAGACCCACACAAGGATTTTCAAGGAGCTCTGGTGGTTTACATCAGATCAGGATCTGGCTTCAAAGCCTGATCTCTTCTACACTCCTGCACTTTTAGAGTAGTGTGTCTGGATTTAACAGGGACTCTAAATGTGCCCCAGTTTACTGAGATTAGAATCTCTCACCTGCATTTAGAAATGGTCTCTATTAAGAGAGTCAGGGGAAAGTTCATTTGTTTCTAGGAAGCTAAATCAACTTCAATAAAGTTATGCCAGCCTGGACTTTGCTGCCATGATCACAAAGGCATAAATGCTGCACGTTCCTAAACAAGTCACAATTAGCCAAGGGAATGGGGAGATTACTCAAGTCATCTTCATGCTAGTCACCCGTGGGGTCAGGTTTTTTTAAAAGGAAACAAATGGAATTACCACGGGTGACAGGGGCTGGATTTACAGCTTTGGAGACCCAAGTCCTTACATATACATGGATGAGTGAATCACCAGCACAAGCTTTCCCCTACACTGTTCTGTCAATGTGACTCTGTTGTGACATAGGGTCATATACCCCAGACCCCAACCATTTGGAGCCAGTAAATGGCCATATGATAAATGGCGTAGACATCTGTCCATTATATTACAACCCTAACCACCAATCTAGCTCCAATAGGGCATCTACCTTCTACTGCTTCTATGCTACACTGGTATTTAGTCCCGGACATCAAACACTGAGCAAGCAGAAATGCAAGGTGGCACTGATCAGCATAAAGGAATGGGCGGATCTATTCACTGCCCAAATGCACGTGCTCAACAACCATTAGCAGTGGCAGCAGTTCGACATACCCACTGAGAGAACTCCCCCGGAACCATTTACAGGAAAGGAAGCCCACCTGGCTTTCTTTTGCAACCTGTGACTTTTCTGTTCACGACTGAATCTTGTTGTGCGCAGTTGGGGAAAAAACATTGCAACACATTCAGCAGAACCCATTTATAACCACAGGGGCAAAGGGGATGGTCTGAAAAGACTGGGGTTGTTATTTGGCTTTGATTCAGTGAGTTATGGGCTGAGCAGACACAGGAGCTGAGCTGGCTTGGCTCCAGCTTTATCTTTCTCCACCCCGAAGTATGGGGTTGGGCAGATAAATGATTCAAGGCAAAATCCTGGTCCTTGTGGTTTCAAAGGGCACTTCGCCATAGACATCCATGCAATGAGAATGTCACCCTGTGGGTTTAGCCCATCTCCTGTGTACCATGCACGAACCTGAAATAACAGCTATAAACAGTGCATTGTGCAAACAGTCGTTCCTTTTACAGCGAACCATAATTGACTGAGAAACGCAGCTTTCTTATCCACTCTATGGGCAGATTCTCTCTCTGCTGTTCTGACACAAGCAGAGAGCAACACTCATGTGATTACTGCAGACTGACGACGTGATCAACACATGTGCCGTTACCTGTTTACTGGAAGACATATTGGTTAATGTGCTGATGCTGCTGGTATCTGTGACCACCATAGCTGATGGAAACCGGGAAGTGTGGGAATACTGGGGAGGCTCCTGCTTGTGTGCATACACTACAAAAATGAAGGAGACAGACAGTCATCACATGAGCAGCTACAGTCATTGAACAAAGCAGTCAAACGAGAAGCACCAGCGCACTTTTAAAACCGAAGGAACCCTCTGCACCCTCCTTCGAACCCTGCAGAGTCCACCCCACTGCTGAGCAGCAAAGGCACATGCAGGAAAGGGGGCAGGTATGATGGACAAGATCACCAAAGGCAGGGTCAGATCCAGCAGGCAAAGGTGAAGTCCATGGGAGTTTCACTTCCTAAACCGATGGAGACTGGTAACAGTTAAGGAAAGCAAAGGGAATGCCTCCAGCAAGCTCTTGGGCCAGCTCAAAAGTCTGAAGGGACATTGTGTCTACATCTCCTTGTCCCACACATTTCCAACTTGCTGGTGCTTGGTTGGGCTGGCTGAAAACAGTTTGATGGAAAACTGTGTGATTTGACTGATTTCCCTTGCGAAACACCACAGTGGTGTTGGGAATTAGAGTTTGGGTCCATTTGTCTCTCTGGGCCTGACCCTCCAGACAGACTTCAAGCCCCAGCACTATGCAACTGCCCTGACACTGCACCCTTGGTGAATGGAGGCAGCAGAGATTTCTGTTAGTTAACAAAATATAAGGACAGGTTGACTATAAGACTATAGATGAATCAGCTACAACCTGCCAATCACTCTTTCCAGAGCTGTAGCACATGGAAGTCTCAGCTGAAGAAAATACCTAAAGCAGTCAAATCTGGGCCTTGATTTGCAGAAGATGGGATTAATTCATCCTCACCCCTTGATTATTTCAAACCCAGGCCTCTTTTCCCTCTGTGCAAGGTTTGTGTAAAAGAAAATGGTGAGGACTGCCAAGGAGACTTAGTAACTCCTGCTGACTTTTTGTCACTGCAGTTGAAACCCCCGGCCAACACCTTTGTTCCTTAGATCTGTCTGTATTTTCTCTCCGGTTTGTGGAAGTTCACAGAGTTCTTTAACCTGCTTAAACCAATTTTCCATCCCCTGCCTGCCCCCTACCCCAATAACCCTGAGATGTTCAGTGCACCTTGAAATGGTTTTACTATTAACTGTGCTTAAAGAAGAGTCCAGCCTTTCCTGGGCAGAGGCACAGGCAGGCTTGGGATGCAAACACAGCTTCCTGGAACAAATTCCATTCTGCCCCAGAGTAAATTCACTCATGTTATTCTAGCTTTACTCCTGTGACCAAGACAAGAATTTGGCCCTCGGACTTAGAGACAAAGGATGAAGGAGTAATTCTGTAGAGAGAGAGGAGGTCCACGTGGTTTTTGGAGGCAAAAGCAGAAGCAGTTGTGAGGAAGGAAGAATTATAGCCAAGTGAGAATGGATAGCATCCACTGTGCTAGGGTTACAGCAGCCAAGTTTCCTCCCCTCTCCATATCTGCTGGAAGGGGTATACAGAAGAAAACCCAGTTCACAAGGAAGAGGTTCCTCTCCTGCTTTCCCTCCTTGAGTTTTCATAGGGCGAATCTACTCTGCATCCCACAGCTGTGACTGAAGCTCATGTAAACGCACCCAAGCTAGATATAAGCTCCATATAGTCACAATAGCATGGAGCTTGGGGGAAGCTCATTACCCAAGTACAGTGCCAGGCAGGTTCTGCACCCCAAAATGAACTGCTGTGGGTACTGGGTGGCCACTGTAAGACCCACAGTCACCCCTTTCAACTGCAGCATGGATGGAGTGAGGACCCAATTGGGTACATGGCAGGGGAGTGGGGAGGGAGCAAGCAAACTGCATTCAAAAGTATTTTGGACTCTTTACAATCACAGGCACTTCGTTGGGTCCCTCAACAAATACCTGACAAGATCCTTACTGTGTGAGTTCTGTAGCTGAGTCACCGTGGCCATAAAAGGCTGCTGCGTCATATGACTGGGAGACTGCTGCATGAGAGGCTGCTGATGTGAACTGTGCAGCTGCTGGGAAAACTGGACCGGCTGCAAAGCTGCTAAACTTCCGGCAACACTGTTGATGACAGGTACGCTCTGCGCTTGGGAGGTGTTCAGACCTGCCAGGAGAGAGAACAGGACAGTGAGCAGAGACATCAGTGCTAGCACACTCAGAGGGGCTGCTCCAGGAGAACGAAAACAGAGGAGAACACCATCCTGCAGCTAGAGGTACCCAAGTGGGTGTCTCCGTTTCTCTCCGTACCACACCAGAGCACACAATAGATGCTTGCAGAAGAAAAATCAAATGGTTTCCCTTCAACCATGGGCCAGTGCAACCACTTCACTTCCTTCTGAACCTGGTGGGTAAAGGCCACACAATTACAATGGTCAGATTTGGAAGTGAAATAAGTCATCGTATCCAGTTGGATCTGCAGAGAAATGGGGAGCGGGGGTTTACTTCTGCCCAGTGAAGTTACCATATCTTCTCACAGACAACATGCACCATTCCCCTCCACAGAAAAAAACCCAGCCCCCCCGCCCAAATCAGGATGCATGTATGAAGCAGGAAAGCTGATTTTCTAACTGAGATAGAAGCACCCTGCCTTGACACTGCTCCACAGAGCAGCAGCAGCTGCATTACTATTCAGGCAGCTGAGGGAGCCAATTGACTTAATGGCTTGTTGTTCTGTACTCTAGCGGTGTTAACAATCCTCTCTCCCTTTTAATGATCTTGATGTTCGACTAAGCAAAATAACCTTTCTTAGGGCAGTTTTGCTGTCTGCTAGCTGCTTCTGGTCTCTCTCCTTTTTCACAGACTTGGAGACTCTTTAGCTCCTTTCAGAATTACAGATCCATTCATGGAAAGACCAGGCTTCAGCAACAGCTAGAGTTCCAGCTGTAGTTAAGCAGAAAAGTCAGCTGAAGATTAGGCTCTGTCCTTGCTCTATGCAGCCATAACAGTGGAAATTTTTTTCTACCTTTCAAAACAAGGTGCACATTATGTATGAGGTGTGTTGTATGTGAGAAAATATGGTACAGGCAACACTCGCCATTCGTGGGGGATACATTCTCGTATCCCCCGCGAATGGCAAAATCCGTGAATAAGGCACTGCATTCATGAACGCAGTGCCCCCCGGCAGCTGTGAGGGGGGCATGGCTCTGGCAGAAGCCAGACGGCAGCAAGCGTGGAGCTCCTGAGGAGCTCCAGTAGGTGTTTAAAGTGTATTTAAAATGCAAGTTTGGCATTCATGAATATTTGAAACCGTGAATGCCAAACCCACAAATAACAAGGGTTTCCTGTACTTCTAACCCAACCAGGTTCAGGGAGACAGAGTCCCGTTGACAAGAGCACACCTGAAGTGCAGAGGGGCAGAGCACTTACTTTGCGCGATGGCCATAACTCCCGAGAGCGGCGTCATGATGAGGTTCTGGGACTGCTGGGGGTTGTGATGGGACAGGCCGTGGATGTTGGTCAGGGTGCTCACAGGAGGCAGCCCGCCTCCCGACACGGAGATCTGTCAAGATAGAGGAAGGGCAACAAGCATCAGAGACATGTGCTGCACAACGAAATAACCGCTACAAATTTAAGGCTGTCTAGACAGCAACTGCTCCCTCCATCTGTGACTTAACTGGTTCAACAGTGAAACCTTCCCCAGAAGAGAGAAAGAAATAAAGGGTGAGAAGGGAAATTACCCAATGACTAGTGACAAAGTGTGAGGGAATCCAAAATTCAATCAGACTGTGGGCTACTTGCAGCAGGGAACCACTTTTTTACGCTGTGCTTGTAGTGTGGGGCCCTGGGTCCAAGGGCTAAGGCTTCCTAAATACTAGGCAAATCCAAATAATGAATAAGAACCGCAAATGAAATGCCAGCTCCAAATCTGGGATCTTAACTCTTCCCAGTAGCTGAGGTGTTGTGCTTAGAGCTCCAGCTCCTGGAATCACATGAGGGCGAGAGATTTGCAGCATCATTTTAAAAAAGCAAAAATGTCCAGTCCGCAGAATTACAGAAGGTGGAAAATATGAATTCGAAAAGGCTACAGAAATGAAAGTAAAACCATCTGAAATGCACTTTTCAACATTTTATGATGATTTCTAAGCCAATTTTTAGGGCAGATCAGGGCTGGACTGGTGATTTTTGAACCGTTTCAGGAGGCAGTATGGGAACAGGCTAATTGTTCTAGGAACGTTAGCTAAGGGCCTTTGATCACTTATGCCCGAATTCAGCAAAGCTCTCAGATAAACGCCTGCCTGACTTTAAGTGCATGAATAGTTCTTCGGACCTTAGCCAGACTCCTCCCATACTTAAAGCGAGATGCACACAGACTTGCTATCACAGTACCAGAACACATGCAAGCTTGTCTTGGTTGAAAATGTGGGGTTTTCACCAGTGCTTCTTAATTGGGGTTCCCACCACAAGCAGACTAAGATCCTTCATTAAAACTGGTGCAATTATCAGCACTGAACAGCCCCAACATTCATGGGAGCATAAGGTGCTCAGCCTCGAGGCTTCGGCCACTTGGGTTTCGGTGTCTCCTTTCCCATTTAAAAGGACCCGGTCGGGCGCCAGGTGTTAAACTGTTAGATGCTGGTCCCAACTGGCCTGTTTATTTTGCACACGTGGGTGCAAGATAGGCCCGGTTGTAACCGAAACAAACAAATCACTCAGGAGCGTGAGTCATATTTCCTTATCCAGTATTTTCCACTTTCAAAGTTTCTTCAAGGCCAGATTATACCGCCCCAGGTGTGCAAGTCAAACAAGCCACCCTGGGACCCTGCACTGCTCACTTTGTAGCTTGGACTACTTTCAAGATGAGATTAGAACCAAAAAAACTTGAACTAAATGAAGGGAGCCAGAAATCATGTGACCAGCAAAGAATTCAAACCACATCATAAAAAACCAGTCCCCAGCGAGTTCTCCAGTACTGCCATGGTTAAAGGCAATCTAGGATCATAAAACAGTGACAAGCCTGAAGTACTGACAGCCTCAATAACATGCATCTTGGAGAGGAATAAAAAACCATTAAAGGGCAATGATTTTCTTGGCTGTTCTTGGTTTGATCTGGGATAATAAAAGTTCATGTTTGCTGACTAGAAACCACAGCCTACAGCATATTTTTACGAAATGGCTTGCAAGCGCTGGCTAGCTCTGCTGAAGAGATGAGTGATAAGCCGGCAAAGGTAACAGCTACATGTTAATTGGGGAATGTAATTGGAGATGGCGCTGGGCATTGTACCTTTGGTGGGGCTGGTTGAGCACTAATGTACAGGTGGGCAAAAGCTTTTAGCATTGTACACACCACTCCTACCGCTACCTAAGTTGGTTCCAGTTCTGCTTTCACCCAAGCATCTTGAGGCTTTCTTCCCATGCTTGCTTCTCACTCCTGGGAGGAACTTGCTCCAAGGACAAACCCATCTCAACATCCCCCTCTAACTAAACCCCCTCATTGCCTTGAAGCTTATGTCTGATGACAGTCGGTCAGACTGACCAACAGCTCGTTGTTGGCCTGTATCCACTTGTAGGTTTGTCTCATATGGCCTTGAAGGAAGGGCCATCTTCATGCATAATATACCATGGAGACCCCAAAGCATGGCAGTGATACAATGAAATCCATACATAACATCCAGTTTCAGGGGTTCAGCACTGCAGCAGAGGAGTCCTGGGCTGGAGAGGAAACGATGCATCTTAGACTGCATCGTCTTAACGTCATCCGGCCAGGTCAAGAAGGGAGCTACCAGCCTCTAAAGGGAATTATGTCTTACTCTCTCTGGCTGGAAGATGGACCCTTTCGACCAAAAACCATCAGGATCACAGAGCAAAGGAAAAAACAGGGAATTAAACAGGTTGACTGGAATGCAGGGAAATTGGGAGCTTCTGAAAATAAACCTGAAAACAGCTAAAACCACTGGGATTCATTCATCTCCAGTGTGCAGGGCTGGATTCGACTTTCACTTTCAGTAGCAAATAAACCTCCCAGGACGTCAAAACAACAAACGGATCTGTCAACAGCTCCCAAGACGTGGCATCTTACAACAGCAATGCCACAATGTTTGAGCTAAGATGCTTTCCCGTCTTCTCAAAGGAACGACTAACACCTTGCCCTGCCTGTTTTATGGCATGGATGCAGATACTCCTGGCCATTTATATTGATTTGCTTTTTTTTTTTAAATCTCCTCACAGCATCGCCTTCTTCCTCTGGATAATTTGCGTAATTACTAGTAAGATGCTGGTGAATTAACGCCCCCAAATTTTTGGAAGTGCATCAAATCTCAGCCTCGCTCTCTACTTTGCAAGGGGCCAACTCCAACATCCAGATCTGGGGACGCTGATCTAAGAAGGAATTACAAATTTGGGTACAAATTATGCGCGCCGGTTATTGTCGTGACCGTGCAGCTTCTTTCAAGGCTCTAGTTGGGGAAGTACCTGCAGCTTGTCTCATTGTCTTCACTTGTATATTTATAACACATAATGTGTGTGCATTAGACCAAGGCTAACCAAGGTAAAGTTGCCTTGCTGGGGCTACAGCCTCATAGTGCCCTGTAGGTCACAGAGGAAAATACACATGTGCGTACGTGTTAGTTGGGTATACATGAGATGGGGGAGAAGAGAGAGCAAGTTTGAGACAGAGGGAGAGAGAGGGGGGAAAGGGGCTTGCTTGCACAGAAACTGCTTCCCTGGTGAAACCTCAAACTTTGGAGGGCTTAAGAAAGAAAGGGGAAAAAAATAATGAATGAGCATTTTATCAGCACGCATGTCATCGGCAGCGAAAAACAAACAGTGATCCACCCACTGCGGTATATTTTACAAGGCATGCAATCAATAAAATAAGACCGGGCCTGTGTCAGATTTATTGGCCGGGTTCAGCACGACCTGCCGGGGAAAGCGGGGGTCACAGCCCTGCCTTTGACTCACGGCAGCCCAGATTTTCTTTTTTTTTTAACCCGCCAACCCTACAATGCCTCATTGTTCAGCCGGGGCCTTGTGCTAGGAACTCAAAAACTCTTGTTTGTTTTGCCTGCTGGGCCCTCTTATCTTATCAGCGGTGGAGCGACAATAGGCCAGGTGTACTCACCATTTTACCATCGGGCGAGAGTAAATTGTGGCCTGGGTCCAAGCCTGCTGGAGAAACCTGCTGGAGGACAGATTGGCTGGTGGTCACCATGGCACTGTTCCCATGGTGACTGATTGTCGAGGAGGAAGTGACCTCATTGCTCCCCTGCTGGTTGTATCGGACTCCTGCAAAAACGATTAAGGCCAAGCACAGTGTATTAACAGCCCCCATCCGTGGCATGGTCATAAAGCATTTTTATTCTAGGCACCAAAAAACCCCCCATCATCTTGTGGGCGGAGAAGAAAGGGATGTTTTCGTAGCTTCTTTAATTTAAGAATCAACCCTAACTGCAAGACGCCAGGGAGAAGACGCTTCCGATGCATCGCTGCCAAGGGATGCAGGTACCCCGAGAGCCAGGATAATTTGCTATCTTATTGCTTGGCTTCGGTTCCTGCTCTGAAACGCACCAAGAGATGGAGTCAGAGATGCTGAACATGCCCAACCTGCTGAAGAAGAGCTCTTTGGAGGCAGAGGTCTGGTTTGGGGCTACATCTAACCTCCGTTATCTCCTAACCGGAAGGATGCAACTGGATGGTATGCATCTCCCTCATGCGTCACAGAGATGGGGTATCTAGGTCCCACTCTACTTGAATCCATCCTGGTTGGGATGGAGGGAAAGCTGAGGTTTGGTCCCTCTCTCTAATCACTAATGAAAGCAATGGGAGCAAGGCCACGGGGAAAAGAGCTTGCAGTCACGGTGCTTAGTTCTGTTCAGCTGCATTTTCTGTATTGCTCAGAGCCTGGGGCTGAGAAAGACTCTGTTTTAACTCCTGCTAACTCTTTCATAGACGTTAGGGCTGGAAGAGACCTCGGGAGATCATCGAGTCCAGCCCCCGCATCAAGTCCAGCCTTGGCTTTGACAAGTTCAACCTACTTGGTGTTATAACTAGACATATCTCCTCATTCTGATGGCACTGAAGGTGGGGGGGCACTGAAGGCAAGGCTGTTTATTTGCATATGGTTACCCACCTACAGAAAACGATTATGGTATTTTATAACAGCACTGAAGTCTGAGCTCTGGGAGCAAAGCTGGGGGCAGGGGGTGCTGCATTACGCACAATCCTGTGATGTGTGGCTTTCCAAGCCAGACTCGTAGAAGGTTTCCATCTGGCCTTGCATAACTCCAGTTTCTAGAGTTACGGCACAACGTGCCCTCAGCCAGGCCTTAATAACCACACTGGCAATGATTGTTTTCACACTCCTTGAAATGCATCAGTCAGACTGTTGGATGGCTGGCTGGCTGCCCATAATTCATGCATGCTATTTGCACGCATGCATGCAACTCTGGCACGCGCAAAGATGCCAACGAAAGGTAGACGCAAACACAAGCCTCTTATTTTTTAAATAAACATTGCCCTTATTGCATCAGATTACCCCCCAGTTCTCTTGCTCACTGTACCATGTGCTGCACTGGATCAGTGACAGAGAGAACAAAAGAGTCAAGAATATCCCTGTCTGATTGTACTTCATGCAACACATATTTGCTGCCGGGCTAAGGGGAGGCTGAGAGTTGTAAAACTCTTGACGGAGACCTTTTGTGCAAGCTCCACCTTTCCGCGGCGTGTTTACAACCATCTCTCTCCCTCTCCCTGAAACAGTAAAAGCTAGAAAACCACCAAGAGGGAAAGTACACAATGCGTGCTGACAGGCTGGCATGCACCATGGAGTCCAAGGCCTCAGCATTTATGTTACTGTGTCAGTCAACAATACGTCCCCGAGAGGGTAGCAAAAAAAGACAAGCCCCACAGAAGAGGCCAAAGCAAGTCAAGGACTTGCAGGGAGGCACGCAGCAAACCTATGTCATCCTTGAATAACAACTGTGACTACCTCCGACGGCAGATGTGAGGACAGGCCGGGGGAATAGCACAAGAAAAGATGCCAGGGTTGGCTTCCCAGACTCCACCAGGCCCAGAGATTTGGTGTCATGAGAAACATTTTTGATTGCAGAACTGGTCAGAAGAGCAAGGTGGTGGAACGACAGCTTTTCTTTATCTACACCATGGCCAGCAGCAGTGCAAGATTCAACCACCGCGCGCTGCCCTTGACCCACCTGGCCATGGTGGGACAACCTCCCTGGGCAGGAGAGGCCAGATTAAACCTGATCTGATCCACTGTGTCTTCATGCATCTTCTCTGCCCAGCAGTAAGTGGAAGGTAAACCACAAGACTTCAGTAGTTCATTCACAGCTCAATTGCTCTGCCCTATATTCCACCTAGTGCAGGATGGAGAAGACATCCAAAATAGTTACCATCAGCTGACACATACTAAGACACTCCCTTTCCCCCCTTAATTCAGTATGGCCATTTCATCTGTCCACACCTTACGTCAGTTCAGCTCTTGGTCTCACTGGCCCTGATTTTGATGCAAGATCTCTGCAGCCAAATCCTCCTGCCTATTAGGAGCACTGATGACTTCAGTAGAGGCTGCGGGGTGGCATGGGTCCCTCATTTTGGAGCCAATTACATGGTCAGAGGACTCCCATGCCCGTGCCCTTTAGGCTGGCAGCCAGAGCTCTCTGCTGGGACAGCTGTCAAATACAATCATTTGGGTTTTTGTGACATGGACACTCTTCCCATTACAACCAAGCAGGAGACCTTCCTCCCGGGCCCAACTCACGTAAGCTACAACTTCATAAAGCTCCTTGGTTCCTCGCAACATCCAGCCATCGAGGACTCTTCGAACTGCGTTACGAATTGTCTTGTACTTCTCAACTCAGTCCCGAGATGCTTAAAATTAACAGATCGTTACAGGGACGTGAAAGAATGAGTCCCAAATGCAAGGCCCTTAAAGTTTAATGGAATGAATGACCCAGTCCGGAGAGACCACCACTCTTCAATATAAATTTACTTAGTTTGACTGAAAAAGCCCTGCGTTGATAACCATACGATCTGCCATGTATCATGGGAAAGCATCTATAGATCACAAATAATTAACTGAGGGAGCCCACTGGAAACAAAAGCTTCTTTTTTACGAGGCTGCCTTGACAAATGTGGCCTAAAAGCCATTTATTATAAGAAGCCAAGCGCCGCATATACCGGTCAGGTTTAACTAACTTTTCCGGGAGATCGAAGTGGCTGCCTTTGAAAGGAGCAGGGCTAAGAGCCCAGGAGCCTGAAATCCTTTAATGTTTCACAGACCCAATACAACATGGACAGCAGACGTGCCACTGCTTCATCATTCTGCCTGGCTCTTCGCCTGGCTGAGAAATGCTTCAAAATGGGGTTTTATCTCCATGCCCCCTTCCATTCCTAGCCTATCAGCTGGGACTGGCAATAACATTACTAACTAATGCCATCTTCTATATAGGTTCCCATCCTTTGAGAAACTCAACTGAAGCCACCAGTTCCTTGATACACCACACAACCTTCAGATAACGTTTTTCATCCCCAAACATCCTATGTCCTTCTGCCTACACCACTTAACCCCCAGTCCCGTGATCATCCAGCCCCTCGGTAACCTCCTATTCTTCATTTGTAAGGAATCTTGTGTTTTGGCACAAGAGTCCTTAAAAATGACAATAAAGATGTCCTTTAAAAAGGACAACCCGGGTCCTTGTTTCACCCGAGGAGAGGACGGCTCAAGGGTTTGCTCAGTCCAAAGTGACCAGGTGAAAGTTTTGCTGAGTAACCTTGTAAGGACGGGATGATCATTAATGGTCCCTTTTGACTTTAAAATCTACGATTCTGTAGTGGTAAAAGACAGACAGTCAATTATAATGGAGTCTAAGGATTTCACCGGGCAATTTCCACCTGCAGGCTTCCTAAGCGAGGAGCTGATAAGCACACCCACCTACCCCTGAGATGCAGGGAGAATCCGCTGTATGACTACCCATGCCACTGCACAACAAACTAACCATAGGACAACCATGGAAAAGGCTTTCTCCTTTTCACCATCAGCTGGATAAACATGTCGAACAGTTAGCAATCCTCCCATGATCTCTGGCTCCCGGTCATTTCCCAGCAAACCTTCTCATCCCTGATAATGAAAGAATGTCCTTTGGCAGGTGGACATTTGCCAGGGTAAGTGAGCGACTCAGCCACGAACTGGGTAAACATTACTCAACCCCAGAGCTGTCACACACATTCTTATCCTGTATTTCTAACCTCATGCAAAGTGTATTCCGATTCCTGTCGGGTCACAAAATCTGAAACATTATTTAAACAACGGAAGAGGAGATAACACCAAGACGAGAAGTTTCATTTTAAAAGATATATCAATTCATCGCCGGTTCCTACCGCCTTGAGCATGAAGCAAAACTATGCCCGACTCCCATCGAATTTCCTAGGGATGAAACCAATGACATTGCACAGAGATGCAATAGGATTCTCTATTCTCAAAACTGACAGATTTTATAGGGAGAAAGCCTTTCTACAGGCTTTTCAAGCAGCACCATGAAGCAGTGAGGTTAGCTTATCCCCTGTTTTTCAATCTCTATTAAATTCAGTAAACTTTCTAGAACAACTAAAGTCCACTATAAACACAAAATCACAATATTTCCAACTGTTAGTGCTCCCAAGTCAGGAGTCAATTCCTCTAGAAACATAAGATTCACCCTACAAAGCATGCAATTTTTCAAAATTATCTATGATATAATTATATATAATGCTATATTTTTTATGTGCCGCCTAGCTTTGGAGCCCTTGCAGCCTCCACTTTGTCAATTTTATCCCCGCAACTCTAAGGGCAAGAAATTTGCTGTTTTGCAACCAAAAGCTGAGCATTTCCGCTTATCCCAGGACTCCAGATGCAGAGATGTCAAGAAAAAAATCCAAAATCCTGAGGCTCTCGACAAAGATCACAGGTCGGTAACATGCCCCGGAAACCCACTGGTGAGAAGAAGCATGGCAGTCTCAGGGTTCAGGCTTGGTAGCGCTTGTCAAACTAGGTTAAAGGGAGAAGTTTTGCTGTTACTACCAACCAGGAGATTGAGCTGGGCAAAGAACAGTGCCATAATGAGGGTGCTGGTGGAGGAAATGCTATCGTTAGCGGTATATTCCTACCCCCTGCTCACACGCAAACCCCGGCAATAGGGCAATGAAGCTCCTGTAGCTCCTCTCAGGTATCCCAGAGACAAAAGACCCGAGGGGCAGCTGTGAGAAGATGCCTTTAGGGTGGCTTCATAGAAATATAGAAAAAGAGGGGTGGCAGGGACCTCAGGATGTCACAACTAGTCCAACCCTCATACACCAAACCAAGCAGGACCAGCCCCAACTACATCATCCCAGCCAAGGTTTTGTCTAGCCAGATCTTAAAAACCTCCAAGGATGCAGAGTCCAGCACCTCTCTGGGTAACCTGTGCCAGTGTTTTACTACTCTCCTAGTGAGAAAATTCTTCCTAGTATCCAACCTAAACTTCCCTTGCTGCAACGAGCCCATTGCTCCTTGTTCTCTCATCTGCCACCACTGAGAGCAGTTCAGCTCCATCCTCTTTTGAACCCCCCTGCAGGGAGTTGAAGGCTGCTATTAAATCTCCTCTCACTCTTCTCTCTCTAGACTAAATAACCCCAGTTCCCTCAGTCTCTCCTCCTAAGTCATGCCCCTCAGTCCCTGAACCATTTTCACTCTCTCCAATTTGTCCACATCCTTTCTGTAGTGGGGGGTCCAAAACTGAATTCACCACTTCATTTCTGGGTTTGGTGTATGAGAGTAGGAGCAGGTGGGCTGGCCGTGCTTGGGAGCATCCCTCCTCCAGAGCACTGCCTGTCAGTGGACCTGCACCCTTGAAGTCCATGCAGTCAGACCAGCATACTGTGTAGTCTAGTGGTCTAAACACAGAGCCTAGACAACAAGCCAACCTTGGGTCTTAGCTATCTTCAAAGTCTTCAAGAAGTCACCCAACTATCCTGCCTTGGATCTCTCCATGCATACAATGGAATCATTATCATGCACAGCTAACTGCGAGCTAAGCAAACATTTGGCCAAATTAAAACAATTAACATTTGCAAACCATTAGGATTCTAGTGCTAGGTAGTATGGGCTAGGTATTATGCCAGTTGCAAACAGGATCCCTGGGCTATCAAAACCAGCTTTACTTTCAGCACCAGACAGCACTCAGAAATTTTACATCAGAAGACACACGGAGCTCTTGGCCCCGTTAGTATAAGAAGCCCATTACATGATAGCCACCTTCATGCATTTTTCCTCAGGCTGCCACCCAGCACATAATTCTTTCCCCAGACCCACTCACCGAACCACCATCTTCTCCTCATTTGAAACCACATTAAAAAAAAGAAGAAAAAAGCCCCTTTCAGATGGCCCAAGGGAAATACATTTGTAATATATTTTGCACAAATAGTAGAAATAAATCCAAGTGATGTCTTCCCAACCACAGATTTCTCAGTGTACCCAGAATAAGATCTTCCAGAAGGAGCTAGTTTTGGGGATTCTTCAATAGGACCAGAATTTTTGGAGAGACGGCGCTTAAGATTTATTGAAAATCAGGCCTCTTTTTCAGCATCTCACACTGGACAGTCATAAAGTGAGAGCCTACAATCATTTCTGAAAATCCTGTGCTTTCATGACTCCCCCTAGACTGTCAACTGCCCAGGGCAGAGACTTTCTCTGGGGATATGTACTGTCCCATACGGAGCCCCTTACGGGTGTTCAAGGATGCATACGATCCATTGTTTGACAACCCAAAGCTGTCCTGCCATCTTTGGAAATTCAGTCTTGCCTTCAATGAGGAAATCAGATCCTCACTTGCAAAAGTACTTGCTGTTTTTGCCACCAGCACAAAGATTTCCTCTTGCAAGGACCCAGGATAGAGAAAGCTCTCAAAGGTTTTTTACAATACAGTCAGAGTTCACGGTTTATGGAACGGCCGGGTCAGACGGCTATTGAAGACTTGGAGCAATTGTTCACTCTTGCCCCCTTGTAGCTCCACAGCTTGAGGCAGCACCAGTGTAAAGGCATTTATTCCTCTTTAGACTCCCTCCCATCAAACCCGGGCAGCCGACTATGATAGGAACCTGCATATGAATCGCCGTTAATGGGTGTGAATGGATAGCTCAGGCTTTTTAAGGCTGCTTTACTAGAGCTACAGCCATAATATAAAAGTCTGTTTATTGGACCTAGCTTTTGTTTTGGCCGCTAAGTTGCACAGCCTGTGAAATGTTTTATTGGCTTTGCCCTGTTTTCTAGGCAAGCTAGCCCAGCATCAGCGACAGTCCTAGCCCAATCCTGAGACGGTCAGCTCCTGACCTTCTAAATATCAGCCTCAGTCTGCGGTTTAAGAGGCAGATTCTTCCTGCACACGTATTGAGACAGGGAAAGCACCTACTCCTAGGAGCTCACAATAACTTGGAAGATTCCCAGTGCTGCCAAGGTTAGGGTATGATGCGGTGTGTGGTCACTACCTAGTCAGTGGTGACCAAGGGGTTAACTTACACGTGCTCACACACACACACCTACCCATCCCATCACACAGATGTTCATGGGAAGTGTTGCACATGTGGCTGTTTACGAGCTACAGGTAGGCTTCTCACCTAGGACCACAGGACTGGACTGATCCCCGAGGTGGGGAGTTTTCCTGCCCAATGCAGTTCACTGAGAACCAGACTGAAATTTGTCCTGGTGCTCGGAATCCTCTGGGTGAAGCAGGGGCGAGAGCAGGGTGGGCAATGAAACATGGAGCTCTTGTCTTCAGATTTTCCCATAAACAATCCAGGTGCTACAGATGCCCAAGAACCTGCAGCCAAGAGGAGACCATCCAAATGAGCGGTGACAGTGCCCAGGTTATTCTCCATTCCTGGCCAGTCCTGTGCTTTCCTATCCCAGGCAAAGAAGTAGCATAAAATCGTATCTGCCTCCAGTTGAAGGGCAGATCTTGCCTCCCTTCTTTCCTTGCTTCTTGTGGGCATACAAAACTTTTGCGGGAAGCAAAAAGGCCATGGTTCTGATATGCAATCAATCCAGTAGGCAGGGCAAAATGGCTCTGTAGTCTCCAGACTTGCCTGCTACTGTGGCAATGAGGGGACCGAAGGGTGGAAGAGCAGGGTTTTGGGGTAGGTGCCAGTATGGACTTGCCAACTTAAATCCACCCTCCTGCCCCACACCCCTCAAGAGATGCCCAGTGTGCCCAGGAACCATGGCCTTGTAATATCAGCAGGACATGAGCACAGAGGTCAGCTCTTCAGGCATCACAGGGATCCCACTCTCTGCTTTCCCCTAGACACCCAGCACAGAAAAATGCAGCCCAGTGCTGTTCCCCTGTAGTTACTCCCCTTGTTAAATTTTACATCCCCCTGGCCCGAAGGCAGCCCTCCAGTGGGCTGCTCCATTATGTGTATTCCACAGAGCTTCCTCCTGAATGACCTCTTTGATCCAAGGGATGCAAATTTTAACAGAGTGGCTCACTGCAAATGTCTCCTGCCTAAGTTAGAGCCCTACAAAGAGCCCGATTCAATCCCCACCCATGGCAGTCAACAAGAAAGTCCCTCTGTAAGCTGTCCCAGGGGTTGGATCAGGCCTGATGGAGCTGGTCTCATCCTTGCCTGAGGTCTGATCTTGAAAAAACATCAGTGACAGCTGGGCCTAGCGTCATTTATTCCAAGAGTGAGGACTGTAAATGTCACAGCTCCCTCTACTCGGCTATATATTCTTAGTGCAAGGCTGGTTAAAATGGCCAGGAAAACGGATGTCCCATGGCTCTACTACAGCCCCCTTTACTACAGATCAAAAAAGCCCCTGTCCTTTGGATTAACGGTGATCTGGAAATCATCTCCCACTGACAGCCCGGTGCCCTTGCCCCATCAGAGCTGTTGCCCTGTGCCAGGAACCTCTTGTGGGTTTCCTTGTCACCCATCAGAGCTGGACACTTGCAATAATAGCGTGAGTCTTATTTCTTTCATCTGGCTTATTATAGCTCTGTATTGGTTTTACCATTTGCTACCAGCGCCGTGCTGTTGTCATGCTAAATACATGCTAAAAACAGTGCTGGATCAGCCCTCTAGAGACCATCCAGTCCTGTTCGAGGCAGGATCTCTCTTAAAATAAATTAGACCTATATCCAGTTGGTAAGTAGCAACGGCTGGTGCATACAAAGGGCAAGGACTTCATCACTACAAGCTTCTGGCATCACTGTGCTGCCTCAAATTCCTCATTCATGGGCAGTAATCACAGCCTCGGATGCCCATCAGCTCTTGCTGTAGGGTGTACACATGCAGAGCCAGTTAGTAGACCAGGCTCACAACCCAAAACATCTAAGGGCATAACAACCCTGTTACTGCTCAACTTTCAATGACAGGCTTCCATCTCTCCTTCTCCCACATCCAAAAGGAGAAGAAAACACATTGCTTAAGTTGGAAGAAAGAGCACAGAATGAATATCTCAAAAGTCCTTCGTTTTTCCTTTGGCAGGGCAGAACTGGCCTGGGGACTTGGTTCCTTCATAATTAAATAGCCAGATTGATATGATTTGCTTCCAAATGCTGCACAATTATTTCCCACCCTCCCCATCTCCTGAGCTGGGGAAATGACAAACGTCCAGTTTCAGCTGCAAGTGATTTTTTATGAGCAACTTATAAACCCTGAAAATGCAGTTTACAATGCACAGGCTGACACCACTAGAATGCACTTGTGTTTGAAGCTTTACAGGCTTCCCAACAAAACCCCCCGTGAGCTACAGGTGGTGATGACTGGACTCCAGAGCTGACAGCCAAGAAGCCTTGATGGAAAAATGCACTAAATCTAGGGTGTAGCCACCTTGACTGTCACGGACACAACAGCTAAATATTTTCAAGAGTCAAGGAGCTGCAGAGATGGGATCGGTTAACAGGAAAGATTTCATTTTGCTTTTCAGATACGTCTCTCAGAGATGTAGGTAGCCTTCTACATCCCTCATAGTCAGCAGCCCTGCTTCCAGCTCCCTCCTGGCTTGAGCCGGATGGTGAAGAGACCTTCCTCCTTTCAAACTTGCAGTTCCACAGTGAATGAAGCAAAGTACGATTTGGCTTTTTGGGCTGCCACTCAAAATGTCTCGAAAGTGTTAATCTGGCTAAGTTATACAGGGCATAGTTTATACCCATTATAAACCTGTTTATTGGGACTGGCCCCTCCCCTTCTGCTGGTGTCATAAAGTCCTAATTACCCCCAATAAAGCCAGAAAAGCTCCTAACAGCACACTGTACTGACATAGCAGGACCATGAACAGAACAGTAAAATATTGCAACAAGCAGGATTTTTATAGTGCCACAATGCAGCTCAGTTTGATGCATTAGTGGGATACAGGGCCAAATCCTCAATTGTTATAACTTGACTTAGCTGTATTGCAAAAGGTGCTGATTTATACTCAGCTGAGAATACTAAGAGCTGTCTGTGAAAGTCGATTCACTTGGTTGACTGCAGTTGCACACACACACCTTTCCCTAAGGCTGCCGACCGATCACCAACCGTCCTCCCACAGCTTACAGGGATTCAAGTAGGCAAGAGACATCACAATCACAGCAGTTTTAAAGTTACTGAGCTCATTCTTCATTGAATCATTTCTGACCTGAAAACTCACATCCAAAGAAAGGGACCAAGAGGAGAGATTTAGGTAAGAAGTCTATACCAGTCTTAGAAGATCTGACCATAGTCAATTGAAGTCTATGAAAAGGTGCCCATAGGTTTTGGGCTGGGCCCAGAGTGAACAGGTACCTTGGACAGATATCCTGGCATGTGCAGCTCAATGTTTTCAGGGCAATCCTCATTACACTCTAATCACTGGCTTCATGTGATTTGAGACATGTCACTCACTGCAAATGGGATAGGAAATGCACCTTTGAGCCCACGTACTCCTCCACAAAAACCACGGTTTGCTCCTGTTTGGTAGGACTTCCTGCCCATCGCTACACATTGCCATTCAAACCCTTCTGCCCGCTCCTGCTTTTCCAACAAAACGAAGGGGTCGATAGCCTCAGCACTCATTGCTACAGGGGAGCCTCAAGCATGGGAAACTTTCAGAAGCCACATCCTGGAGATTCAGCTGAGACAACACCACAGAGCGGCTTCTTCCTCTTCCCCCGTCACCTCCTCCACCCGCTCCTTAGAGAAATGGCTATAATCCTTATTTGCATGGTCCTATATTCCTCTTATTCAGGGAGATACATTTAGGAACACCCAAACCCAGAGGGGATTAATGGATCTGGGGTTCACTGCCACATTGCAACCCTCTGCCCAGCTGGGTTATTGTTGTAAAATCTCAGCCTCATTCAAGCCAACGGGAATTCTGCCACTGACTTCAGCTGAGCCAGGATTTGCCCTCAAGGTCCAATTCACTACATCTGCAAGCAGCACCATCGGAGAGTTCAATGCACAGGGTTGTCTGAAGCCTGCAGAGAGCCCAATCCTAGGTGGGCACTAGAAAAAAAACACTACCTGCACGAGAGCAGGACAGAAATTGGAAGTGACTGGCGTTCTGGAAGATTCATGTTGTGGACAAGACCAAGAGGCATCAAAGACTCAAGCTATTGCCCCTCCATATCAGAGGTGAGCAACGGGTAGCTAACAGTTGCCTGTTAGCGCCCCTCTACCTTGGCTTCCCAGCGTGGTGCATAGCAGACTCTGCGTTCCTAAAAAGCCGGTCTGAGCGGGCTGGTCTTAGCCAGAACTCTGCAATCGGTGACACACACGTGCCTGTTCTGCCTGCTTCCAGGTAGCCGCTCGAACGGGACACGGTTGCCTCATTTGTAAGTAGACACACCTTTACCCGGGAAACAGGGCTTGCCTTGTTCCTTTGTATGCAAACCCCAGTTTGCCCGGGCTATCACGGGGAAGCCGGCTGCCCGAGCTTGGAGCTCCATGTCAGTTAATCTCATCAATATCCTGATTGTTTTCGGGACCCTTGAAGATAAAAATGGCATAAACCAGAGCCTATGGGATGGCATTGAGTTAACAAGATAAAACACAGGCTGACCTTCAAATCAAACAGACAATTGAGATCACTGATAAATGCTCTATGGGAAGGCAAAAGTCCAGGGATTTAAAAGCCCCTTAAACCGGCTTTAATGTAGCCACCTCCAAATACTTAAAGAATAAGGCTAAGGACTGGATGGAGGGCTACCCAAGGGTTTCAAGTTTTTATTCTGATATTTATAAAGGTGGCCGGCATTCATCATGTCTCTTCAGAGCTCCCAATTCATCCATTCAGGAATAAAAACATCCCACTTTTTAACCAAGCTTCCATTGATATGGGTGTCAATAAAGGAACCATTTTGCAATTGCCCCATAACAAACAATGCTGCACGTATAAATAAATGAATAATTTTACAACAGCCCCATAAATTCAGGTCCTATTGTTGTGTGTCTATAGAAGGCACTTGGGGGCGGGGGGAGATGGCAAGGAGGAGGATAGGAAGTGGGCGCTAGTGCCGTGTCTCAGGCATGCCATTAAGCTGTTAAGGCATTTAGTGCTCCAGACAACCCCCTCACATGGTGCAAGGGCAGTTCACATCCCAGCATGGACAGTCGCTGGCGTGGTCAGTGAGACGGCTGGGACTGGGAGCCACCAGCCAATTGCAATGGGTCCGTTCATTCAGGGCAGGCCTTAGTATGTAGTCATTAAAAATGCCGGAGAAGAAGCCATTAACCAGTCATCCAGGGGCTCCTTATCCATGATCCTACTGGTACCAGTTAGCAAAAGAGGCTCGAACCAGAGCCCTGAAACCAGCAGTCCGCACATTTCAGGAAAGAATGGGAGGAGAAAATGGCTTGTGAGGCTTGAGACCCTGGATCTGAAGCTGCCTGTAAGATTAGGCCAGTGATGGTGGCTCACTGGTGGAAAGGGACCTGTTGTCTGGATCTGGTATGATCCGAGTTTCTCCCACAGCCAAAATCTCACAGGAACATCCCGGGAAGTTAGGAAGCTGGTGAACATGAGCCTGAGCCTTGCCTTGGCCCAACCTCAAACCCTCTCCCTGTCTGGGGTCTGCCTCCAGAGCCACATGGCTGGACATGGCCTGCCCCCTCCATACCAGTCTCTGGTCAATCACCAGCACTAGTCGAGGCCCCACAAGCACAGGCCTGGGTGTTACGAGATGGCCCCTCCTCCCCAGCTGAGCCTCCTGCGGGGGGTCTTTGCAAGAGGTAATTATTCTCCTGGTGATCAAGACCATTCCTAATGCCCCCCCACCAAGTCAGACTTCCCCTCCCTATGCCAGGCACCCGGCACTCCCATCTCGATATCGTGCGCTGCATATCTCATCCCTACCCTGTTCTCGGGAGCGGGTATGAAAGTATGTCAAGAATCCTGCTCTCTGGAGAGACTGGGTGGCTTTTGCAGACAGCAGGGTCCTTCAGCAGTGCCAGAAAGCCTGTGCCCGCGACCCGCAGCTGGCCTTATTCATATCCCGTGCCCGTTTCCACCTCCTTTAAGAATCTAATCAATGTGAGCACCAGTCTCCAGCAAATTCAACTGGTTCCCGCCACCCAGCCCTCATGACCTTTGCAGAGGGGTCTTTCTCCAATTGAGGAGCCATATCAGAGACAGCCATCACTCCTGGCCAGCTGAAAAGAAGCCTGAGAATAGGCTGTCACTGGGGCCTATACCCAGGGACAGCTCCTGCTGACTGAGTCTAGTGCTAGGAAAATAAAGGCCCAGCCTTAACGGCCTTCCAGCCTCAAGATAAATGAACATGTTACTGTAATTGCAGTCCCCCTAATAGAAGAAAACAAAGGATGTCATGGGGCGACCCAATGCAGGCTGGAAGGATGAGGATACATCAAAGGCAACAAGGCTCGTTCAAAGCCCCAGCTTAATTGTCAATTAAGCATGCATAAGGAGGACAATGCCATGACAACGCGGGGCTGCATGCTGGTGCATTATTGTAAAGCCAGGAGGAGAACACTGAAAACAGCTGATTTTGCTGACAATGTGCTTGTAGGGCACCTTGTAAGCAATCAGCCTATGACAGAAGGGCAAACTTCTTGCCTGTCATTCCCATTGTGTGGGACATTCCAGGGTTAGGGTCACATTTTGGTCATCATGTACTTGCTGTATGTGGAATGGATACGCTCCTGCTGAACTCCACGACTTCTATAGGGATGGCCAATAGTCCTCGTCCCCAGCAAGCCTGCTTTCACAAGCACATCCCTGCCATACTTCCAGGACCCACGTAGCTTTTATACTGCCTAGACCCCAACTACACTTATGTTCTAAAGTACACAGCCCAAACTCTTCTCTCATTGCACGGATGCAAATCCAAACCAACTCTTTTAGCTTTGGTGGATTTACCCCAGGGCACAGTTTGGTTGCATGCCATCTTGCATGGTTGTAGAGCCCTCCTTAAGAAGGGTCTGATTTTAGAAGAGGCAGATCATTTGTACGCGTCGCCCACTCTGAGACGCCTATCTGCACCTAGAGCTCCAACTGGGCTTGCAGGGGAAGATACATCACAATGATAAATGCATCAAATTAAACATTTAGCTCTGGCCACAAATGCTGGAGGCCTGTTTCAGAGAGGAATCAAATTCATTCCTATTTGAAAAGCACACCAAGATCCTTGGATGGGAAGCACTCACAAGCATCTGTCCCATTTGTTCGGACAGGTGACAAAGTGACCTGGCCGAACGAGTCCAGCTCAGCAAAAAATATCTATCAAAGCGCTACTTCAGTTGATTCAGCGCTGAATAGAGAGAGATGCAAACAGGAACTGTGTGGGTTTAAGCTGCTCAGGAGTGGGCTGGATACAGCAGCTTCAAACTTCCCTTCTCTGATACTTCCCTTTCCACCTCTCTCCAACTCTAGTCCCCTTGTTCATTCTGTGAGGCCTTTGTCTAAAATCCAGCTGCTCAACTACAGTATCCTCACAGAGGCATACAAGTCTGGCACTAAAGGATTCTTTCCCCTCTGCTAATACCAACACCCAGAGCCATGACTAGAGCTACTAGTCTTGGCAGCTATGAGCCATAATGTAGCAGGGCTTCACACCTGATGGATAGCTGCAGCATCCACAGTTTTGAATGTACCAGCAGCTCCCAGTCAGCTGGAGGCTTTGCAGCAGGGATGGATGGAAAAGCCACGGGAGGCTGGCACAGAGCAGCATCAAGTTATGGTCTGCAGCCTCTCAGCTATGGGGAGAGAAGGACTTTCAGTGCAAGCTCGTGCCCAGTGCCACCTCTGGTCTTCATTCTTTCACTAGCCACAGCTGGAATTTCAATGATGGAGCTAGAATAGTGTCTTGGGGTATATATGGCCCCTTAGCTCATTCCCCAGCTACAGAGACAGTTCCTCATCCAGCTGAAGCGGTCTGTAAGTACCTGGAGGCCAGGGACCAATTTTACTACCAGCAGCATGAGAACTCGGACAAGCAGCCCCATCCTTTGATCTTTGCCCCCATCAGCTGGCCCCTTCATCCGAACCTCAGACTGGAAACTCTCCAAGGCCAGGATGTGCATGTCAACGAGAAACCGCCACTCTGGTGGCTCTATATAGAGAGGGCTTTCCAAGACACAGGTTGGCTTCATCCCCCTCCCCACCCCATTCCAGATGGATTTGGGATGGCTCTGATCTGATTGTCTCCCTTCCATAAATAAAAAAAAAAGGAAAAGAGAAGAGGCCACTGCATTGCTCTGTGACCCATCAAGCCAGGCCATCCATGGGAGCTGGTGACCCCACAGTGACCCTCCTGCGACCCTGGGGCTTGTCAGAAAGCGGCCCTCTTTTGTGTGCCGCTGGAGCTTGCTGACTTTGGTGTGCAGATTACAGGTACAATGACAATGGGGATTGTTTTCCCGACAATGCCCCACACCACTGCTCAAGCCCAGGCCCTCTCTGATTAGCTTCCACTCTCTTAGGAGCTGGGTCTTTTCCAGTCCTCTCTCCCTCCCCTCCACTGCCCAGAACTGCAGTTGGGATTTGCTCGTTTGGCTTAGGCAATGTGGGTCCTTCCCTTTCTCTGCCAGTCTCTCATTAATATGGAATGCAGGCCCAGGAACGCATGCAATTCCTAAAGGGGAAAGAGCTGAGAGATCGCTGTCCCAGTGCCTTCCTCCTCCAGTCCAGAGCATCCCTTGGAGTGAGGAGCTCTGTTTCCTGAATAATGTTCCCCTGGCTTATAGGAAAGAGGGGAATGTGGGCACTGACACCTGTCTTTAATGGTGGAATGGGCCCATGAGTGACAACAACCAACCAACCAACCAGTCCCCTAGACCAGTCAGCTCAGAGCAAAGCACCCTAGACACCCTCTCTCTTTCTGGGCTGGGGGTAGAGATGCACAGTTCTGTTTTCTGCTGGGACCCAGAGTAGGAGTCCATGCGCCCCTTCCTTCCACATCTCCCGTTCTTGGCCTGCAGAAATGCCACCGTGGCAGGGGGTGGTACGAACTCACCCCAGACTGTCACTTGCACTGTCCTTTAAGGACAAAGCTATGCATCTGGCAATGCTTTGCTCTCCTCAGGTGAAAAAAGCACCTCGGGGGCTAACCCCATGTGCCCCTGGTTTCCCATGCACACCCAGCTCAGTCCTGGAAGGCCAAGGTGTTCTAGCAATGGCAGCCTGGCCAACAGGGCAGAGTCAGGCTCAAATGCTCTCCTTTCTGCCTAGCACACAGCCATGCCCACTGCTGTATCCACCATCCTCCTCCACGGCTTTTCCCCTCCATCAGCGTGCAAGCTGCACTCGCTCTCACACACACATGGCAGCCTGGGTCACTGCCAGGCATGCTCCACTGACATTGCTGCTGCGTGGGCTGGGGGTCAAAACCTGCTCACAGGACACCCTCACCCCAACTTCACTCTCCGTCCTCCTGCCATGACACAGACTTCACAAACCAGTGCCCATGCAGCAAAGCCTAGAGCCTCTATCCTATCCAGGCATGGGGCTTGGCCTGCAGATTGCTCATCCCAGGCCCACAGCCTCAGGAGCTATGTTTCAAGGTAACACAACAGATTAAATTCCCCACTCCTACCACTATCAGTCCATTGATTTTCCTGGGTTTTTCCTGATTCCACAGAAGAGCCCCTGGCAGCTCCACATGATAAAAGGTCTCTGCCCTGCCCATTTCTCTTTCTACTGCAGCCGCTGCGTGGGATCTGCTTAATCAAACTGGTCAGAAGCAAAGGGAAGCCCTGCCCCTGTTGAAATCCAACCTGCATTATCAGATAAATCAATACACAAGAGTCAGACCTTGCTCTTATCTGCCACCTTCATGTTTGCATTACACCAGCACCCACAAGTTGCACATACGATCAGGGAGATTCCCACACATTGTAAGAGGGGCAGAGCCTGCTCCATACAGCTGACAAGCTAAAGGGATGAGAGTAGCAGAAGTCCAAACTGAGAATAATGAAGTCCAGTTGTTCCCCATGTTACAGATGGAGAACTGAAGCCCAGAAAGATTCAGTGGCCAGCCTGAGACACCAAGCAGTTGGTGGCACTAAGCCACCCCAGAATTATCCCAATACCTTAACCCCGAGGCTGTGAGTCTGGAGACAAGGAGATTATGGACACACATGCACACACAAGACAACCGTTTTCAAATATCTCACAGACTGCAATAATGAAGATGAAGAAACATTGTTCTCTTGTACCACACAGGACAGGACAGGAGTCTGCGGGTCTAAACTACAGCCTGTGGTCATCTAGATTAAATCTAAGGGAAAACCCAAGCACCGGGGAGAAGGGACAAGCTGCCTACGGCAGAGCTGCTTCATGCCCACAGTCTGTTTGGGCTGGGTTGGAAAGGGGCTGGCTTACCTGACATTTTGCTGGGCGGCGAGGAGCTGGGCTGGGTGTGGTGGGGCGAGCTGTGGGAGAGCAGGAGGTTCATACTGTGCGGCTGGCCCGTGCTGTAGGCGTCCATGGCCAGCTTCTGACGAAAGGCCTCCTCTTTCCGCCGGTTTGCAAACCAGTTGTAGACGCGAACCTCGGTCACCAGGTTGGAACCCAGCCCATGCGCTTTGGAAGGGGACACCCCACGCTGGAGGCACTCTGCCCTGCGGGGAAGAGGACGACACTTTGGAACAGGGTGCTATGCCCAAACACCGTCACCACACAGCCCAGCACCGCCAGAGCACATGTCTAGGTGCCAGTCAATCTGGCTCCATGCCACCCCATGAGTGAGGTAAGATTGGAACAGCCCCATTTTACCCAAGGGGAAACTGAGGCAGAAAGGAAAAGGTAACATGGTTATGGCCCCACAAAGCATTGGTGGCAGAGCAGCCAGCTCAACCTCTCTTCCGTGGAGGTGACCTACACACCTCCTCTAACACAGATATGGAAATGGCCTGCCCAGCACGGCAGTTTCTGAACACTTCACAGGCCTCAATGTTTTTATCCTCACAAGCCCTGCTCCTGGAGGGGGAAGCACTATTCTGTCATCTAATAGATGGAGACCTGAGGCACAAAGTAGGCAAGCAACTTGCCAGAGGTCATAAGGGAAGTTTGTAGCAGAGCAGGGACCAGAATCCAAGTCCCAAACTAATGCTATAACCATTGATCCGGGCTTCCTCAACCTGTGCCTTGTAGTTGCGGTTCCAGTCCAAGGATGCATATAAAATTATGCATTCAAATGCATTCAAGAACCCCAAGAGGGGCTTGGTGTGGCTTTGGGGGTAGATCTGAGCTGCCATCTAGGATGGGGGGGCTGCTCAAACCTAGCCAACTCCTCACTAATCAAGAGTGAGAGAGAGGCACCAAGTCCAGCTGTGCACAGAGGTGCTGCTGGCCTCTGGACAAGCTGGGATGTAGATCCCGACTCTGCAGCCATTACAGGCTTTGCTGGATGGGACCTGCGAGTGCACGCTCCACTCCTAACACGTGAGGACACACAGCGACTTCAGCAGAGTCAGGGTCAGAGATGCACATGCTGGGACCATCTTCCAGATCAGAGCCTCGATCAGCAGAACCCACTCATCCACTCCGACAACGAAACACTAGGCAGAAGGCTAGTCTACATGGTGCCACCTTCTGCCTGATTTCAGAACCACCTCTCTGAAACTCTAGGGAAACCAAACCCTGCAAGCTTTGCAACTCTTTTCCTCCTCCACGGTGGAAGCCAAGAGTGAAGAAGCAGCAGGACGGTGAGGAAGGGAAGAGATGGAACAGCGTCTCCAGGATCACCACCATTTATCAGCAGGTCCTGGCAAGCTCCCTCTCCTACAGCCTAGGACAATAGAGCCGCAGCTCGGTTGGCTCATTTGTTTGTTTTAAACAAAGGCTTTCGACTCTATCGGGAGACAATGGATGGGGGATGCAGCCCGGAGCCAAGCCAGCGCCCGGTTTACCTATTGCATTCCTCCACCAGCGCCTCCCTTTCCTCCTTGCTCGGGTTCTTTTGGCGGTCGTAGGCCTGGTACAAGATTTGTTGCGAGGCAGGCCCCCATTTGAAGCGATTCCGCCGCATCTTCTTGCTGGGGGTTTCAGAGCAGGCGTCGTCAAGCTGCCCCACGCCCTGGCTCTGCTGATTGAACTCTGGAAAGAGAAACAGCAGCTGATCCTGACTGCTTTTGTCTGTCATATTTCCAGAACCCTGGACTGTCTGGTTGAACTCTGAAAGAGAAAGGAGCAAGATTTGATCGGGCCTATAGCCACTGCCACTCAGAAAGGAACCTTCAATCACATGCATATTGTCACATTGCTTCCTCATGCTTGTCTGTCTGTCTCTGCGCCCGCCTGCTGCCTTGTCTTTCCCCGACTGCCAGCTCTCTGGGGCTGGCACCATTTTGCAAGACCCACCATGGGGTTCTGCTGCAGGGCCGGGGCTCCCAGCTGCTTTGCGAAAACAAGCCAGCATGGCTTTTAAACTCTGACCCTTGAATATCAACCCAGTGACTCCTGCTCCTAGCCCTGCTGTGTCTGCTAGGACAGACGTGCACAGTGGTGACAGACCAAGTACAGGACGTATCAGCCACGCCGACCCCACCCAAGCCCCGCTGCCATCAGGGACAAGGTCAATAGCATTATCCTCAGATATGGGAGACTGGGGCTGGGTAATCACATCAGTCCAGGCCTCTGATCTCCTCTGCTATAGAGCCTCGGCGTGATTGCTGCCAGGGGAGAAAAAAAAAAGGCTATTGTTTCAAATGCAGCCTGGATCCTGGCCGGCTGAGAGTGGGGAGCCCTTTCCTCCAGCCCTTCCCAAACCTGTCCACTTCCTAGCAGTGAAAATCATGAAGAATGAGCACACCGCCAGCTCTGGGGCTTAGCTCCGTGCAGCTCCTAAGACTTTTTCACATCGCTTCTCCCATGGGAAAAGCACCTGGCTGTTGGCACGTTAATGCTTTTGCAAACCAGCTGAAGTGGCCCTTTGCTCTCTGGATCGATCCTGCCCAGCTCTCAGCAGCATCCATGCCAAGCCGAGCTGGCAGCCTGACATGGACGTAACCCAGCCCAGGACGTGCCCTCAGGTATTTGTCAAGAGCTGCCAGTGCACTTTGCAGGCCCCTTTGCGTGGGGAAGGTGAGGGGCATGCATGGTGAGACATGTTCCTGAGAGGCACAGGTCTCCTCTCCTACTTGTGCCCCTGCTTCCTCATCTGAGGCTCTTCTCCCTCATGAGAGCGGTAATATTTCAGAAGCCCCTGTTTCTGCCCAAAGCATGAGCATGAATAAATGACCGGCAATGGGCCATCCCCAGATGAGCAGCCTGACACTTGAGAAGGGGACCCTGTGGGTGTCCTCCTTCCTCTCCCTGTGCCTCAGGTCCCTCAGCTGCACTGCAGCTCTACCCTGCCTCCTCCTGATCTCCAGACAGTGATACCAGGGGGCAGGAGGCATCCCTTGCTAGGGGAATATTCACATGGCCTCAACGGGAAGCCGAGGGGTGTCCTCCTGAGACGTGACACACTTCCAAACCACGAGGAGTGGAGCTGTTAGTGCAGCACCTCGTGCGAGCTCGTGGGAGGAGCCGCAGGCAGGCAGATACCCGACTTGGCAGGCAGCGCGTGTGCAGCAGGCACTGTGCTGGAGCAATGCAGTCATACCCACGGTGCCCAGCAGAACCAGGCCCTGATCCGAGCTGGGCTCTGCACAAAAGCCACCTGGGATGCATCCAGGTTCCTGCTCCACCCAAAGTTTAAAACCAACTGCTTGGCAGGGGCAGCAGCATTTCTAGTCAGGCAGTGTGACTTCATGGCTCACTGTCATTTACCTGATCCCTTCTAAATTCTTCACAAACGTTAATGACCCTCCCTCCTTTTTCATGGGTCTTGATGTTCCACCAATCAGGCTAGCCTTTCGTCTGCAGTTCTGCTGTCTGCTAGCTGCTCCTGGTCATGAAGCTCCTCTTTTGCAGCCCTCCAGGTTGTTTTTAGCTCCTTCCTATGAAGTTATATTTGTTTTTGCTTGCATCTTAAACTGAATAAGGCAGCCCTAGGTCTCCAGTGTTTTAGCAAAGTTTGTAATTTATTTTTAACTGGAGAAAAATGTGCGTCGTGTTATATGGGATGACACCCCTCATCATCTGCACCCTGCTTTTCAAAATTCTAGATCTGCCCGTGAATACCACTATAAAGTAAAAATACACTGGCAGTGGCTGAGTCTGAGGCAGTCTGCCCTGCAACTCAGTGGCAGTGGGATGATTTTTCATCCAGATCTTTTATATTTGCAAAACATATTTTAATGGACCCAGGCTCGCGCTCAGTCTGCTCCAGGCAGGACCTTGGGAGCACAGCCCTGAGGACCAAGAGGGGTGGGGAGTTCTGGTGGCTCAGATAAGGTTTTGGTCTGCTCAGGACATAGGGTTACCAACCCTCCCAGATTGGCCAGGAGTCTATTGGAATCAGCATTAATTTCCCGGTGACTACTGAAAGCGATCTGGGAGATTTTAATAGGATATTTTAAGAAAATAAACTAATATATGTTAGAAAAAAAGATCTCCCAGAATAGCTTCAGTCAAAGTTGGCACCCTACTGGGACATGGGTTGAGCTGTCCCCAACATGGCAGCTTCCCTTCCCCTTCGGGCGACTGCTGCCAGCCTTCTCCAAGATACAGCCACAGATGCATGTTCTCAAGTTGTTATTGATGTGTACAGGGCTCACTGAGCTGTGCAGCAGCTCCTTTCATGGGAAGGCCTATATAGGGCATACATATTCATGGCCTGGGTTCCTGTGCCTGCATGTACTTGTTCAGGGAGGATTTGGTGAACTTAGAATAATGCATTAAGAGTCAGGCAGTCAAACTTCAAACAATCCCCTGAATCCTGCCTCTCTTTGTTCCTCTAGAAGGGCCCTCCTTCGCTCCAGCTCCATTTCAAATTAATTGGAAACAAACACACTCCTACAGAAATAATGGGGCCGAAAGCAACTCATGTATGCAGCAGGATTTTGGCTTCCAAACCTCACACCCTGAGCCACGGCAGCGCAGTATGCACACCCAGAGAAGGGGTGACCTTCCTCGCCTGCCCGCTGCAGAGCTGAGACATGTCAGCAAAGCCGTAAAGGGAGATTGATGGCAGGTTTTATTATTCTCAGTTTTGCTGGGAAATTCTCCCTCTTTCTATAATGGCTTTTTCCCTTGTGACAACAAGGGAAGCAAAAAGTGCAGGGCAAAGTTGGAGCAGACATGGGATTTTTTTCTTTCTAAAGTCTCCAGGTGTATTTCCAAAGCACTGACATTGCATTCGAAAAACTTTCTGAGCTTCCTGTCTTTCCCGAGCAAGCAGGAGGCTGCATCTTTCTGCAGGCCAAGGTTGGAACAATTTTTCTCAGACACTCATTAAAGTCTAGTCCTGCCCATCTCCTTGCACATAAACAGACCTACTGAAGTCAGTGGGATTCCTGATAGTAATAAGAATTATTTCATGAGGAGCTTCCTATACGACCTCCTTCCGTATCACCTGGCTCAACGACTCAGGTTGATCTCACTGAGATCCAAGTGGGTGAAAAAGGAACTATGAAGACTCCAAAACTGGTCTGCGTTTTTCATTACCTAAAGTGGGACCTAGGGATTTCATGGCTTGTTTTTTTTAAAAGGACACTGCCAGGTTAAAAATCCAATTTAAAAAAATTAATAGAAAGGGTCCCGGAGCAGGAATCAGAGTCCCTACTTCTACTGTTATTAACTTAGATCATTCAAGCAAGAATGTGACGGTTCTAATTAACTGTCCACCACTTGTGCAATTTGTTTGGACAGTGAAACTGGAAGAGTCAAAGACTAGGTCAGGCAGTCCATTGTCCCGTCCTGGGGGGGAGGACAGTCTGCTGTCCCAAGGAAAGGGTCCCTTGGAGACTGTTTGACAGGCTAATGCCACAGAACTTGCTGTTAGGAAGCTTCTCACACAGAAATCATTTCCTTTCTGAATTTCAGCTCATCACCAATCCATCTCCTTTGGTCAAATATGGGCTAATTCATGTGCCTCAGCTTACTGAGCACTTACTTAATCAAGTAGTGCACCTTTCCTTTTTAGGGCTGATCCCAATAACCCCCCTGCCCTCCCCAGTGATTTCACTAGGAGCAAGATCCCATTCTCAAGATCTTATTCTCACTAGTCAGCCCCTTGGCTGTATGTATATTATTGCTGGCCTGAGTCAGAAACTGGCTCACAAGTGTTGCTAAAATCAGCATACGCTATGGTAGATTCCTTTTTCTGCTACATGTAATTCTACCCAAAGAAGCCAAGTTCTCTTGCAATTTTTTTGGTGGGGGAGCTGTTTTTGTTTTTCTTTGACGGGGATTTTTTTATTATATTATTTTCTACAGGTGGAATATGTTGATCTCTTCATCACTCGGGTCTCACTTAAATAGGCACAAGATATGTTCAAAGGGCATAACCTGCCCATATAATGCAAGTCTCATCCTAAAAATCATCACTAATTTGTGATCTCTTTCTCTGTCCTGTAGCTATGAACCTTTCTGATTCTCATCTACTAGCAGAGGCTGCAAGCTAATTTTAAAACGGGAGTTTTAACACTTTTTTCTTTAATTCATAACTATATTCCTATTAAAACTAGGATTTGCCCCTAAAATATTGCTTCTTTATTCCAACCAGGACAGCAAGCATTTTAAGGACGCTAGTGAAAATACTGTGCAAAATATTTTCCCCCTCAAATATTCACATGAAAAACACATTGGGCTCCCTCAATTTTGTTCACTTCCCAGTTTTAGAGACCATTTCACACAACTCTGCACCACTGCTAATAAAGCCATTGATGGGGACAGCCAGAAACTCAGCAGTTTTCAAGTATTAAACAAAATTATCCAGAGGCTCAAATCCAGCAAAAAATAAATAAGCACGTGCCTCACTTTGCAGAGGAGATCTGACTACTCATATGGTTCTAGACAGGCACCTTGTTATGCACCCTTTAAAAACAGGGGCACAGGGCATGAATATTTGCCTCCTGAAACCTGAATGCAAGAGCTATACCCAACCCATCCACGATCAGGGGATGGGATTAACGTGTCCAGTTCAAACAGTCGGAATTTCAAATGCTCCCAACCAATGGCTCAGGGAGAAGCTACAAATCAAGAATGATTTGCAAAATATTTCAACGGCTTAGGGAGAAGCTACAAACCAAGAATGATTTGCAAAATACTTTCTCATGGAGGCACAGTGGTAGCAGTAAGTGCCAGAGTCCAGTCCTACTCCACAAAGCATGTGCTTACCCTTACCCATGCACAAGGTCTGATGTGCTTAAAGCCAAACACTTGCTTTAGTGAATGGAGGCCTTGATAAATACACCAGGCTAGCCGGTACAGTCACTTTGATGAGCAGATCTGCACCTTAAGAGGCCCCTCTGCCTTGCAACAAAGCCTGGAAAAGTCAGAGCAGCTAAAACAGGGTACTTACGTCTGAGGATCTCTCTCTGCTTGCGGACGTACCACGTGTAGAGCGCTGCCCGCTTTTGCGTTTTCATGGGGGTGCCCTTGTTGAGGTGCTGGGAGAGGTGAGACTGGTTCAAGCCGGTGACATCCACCACCTCCCTCTGGGGGATGTTGTGCTGCTGCATGTAACCTTTGATCATTTTTGCAGCCCGCCAGGGGTCTTCGCTAAATAGGAGAGAAAAGGGTTAATGTCACCTGTGGAAAGGGCTCAGGATCAGCAATTCTAGAGGTAGAGCCTCAGGCTGAGGAACTATTCCTAATGCAATGGTACCACTGTGATTTTTGACCTCAGGCGAACCCAGCATTCACTACTGATGGGCACAAAACCCCACAAGAGGACTTCCTAGCAGGCACCAAGGAGAGCAGTCTTAGGCTAGGAACAGACATTGCATTTGCCCCCGGAAAAATTGTGCCAGTATTTTTCCCAAAACAAAAATATCCCGGGCTGGGTACGTAGGCACATTGCCCTTCTAATCATGGTTTAGTGAGTGGCTGAATGCATTGCTACTTTTTTGCCATTGACTCAGTGACACAATCCTGTGGTAACTCTACAGACACACTTTGCAACATCCTGGGATAAACTTTTACTATTTCTTATTGGGGAACCTTTTTTTTTAGGATTTATCCCAGAACAACAGAAACGGATGTATGTATGGCTGCACTTTATCCTGGGGTAAAATGTTTTATCCTGGGATAAATGTGACATCTGTTTGCAGCCTTATGGGCTACAGGCAAGCTTCCTTAAAGAAGCTGCACGAGACTAGAATGGAGATAGACACACTGGAAGGAGCAGTTTGGGGTCCCATCCTGCTCTTTTTGAAAGCAAAGCCAAAGTTCCCAAGTGAACTGACTTGGACCCATTGGTGTCTGATCCATAAACTTGAGCCTTCCCGTCACACTTGACTTCCAGTGGGAGTTAACCGCTGCTGGTTGCAAAGTGAATTTGGGAAGGCTGCCTAGTGGTGAAAGCAGAGAACAGGCAGACAGGAGCTCTGGACCCCATTGTATAATCTGGAGACAGCTCGCTTGACCTCCCTCTATACCTCAGTTGACTCATCTGTAAAGTAGGAACAACAAACTTACCCACCTCACCGATATACTATGAGGCTTACTATCTGTAGAGTTGCACCCCCGGATGAAAGGCTAAACAGATATGGTAATTATCGTTACTGCTCCTGCTCATGCTAATTTCTCCCTTTGCTGTCTTGTGCGCATGAGGAATTCCAACACAGGTGTTATAGCAGTAAGGGCAACGGGAATAAAAACCTCTTGGTCAGACACGTTTCATTTTACCCGGCCTGTGTTTTGCCATGTTACTACTGAGTTACATCCAAAAATAACCCCAGATCCTCTGAAGTGTAAAGCAAAGAACTTTGACCCGACCACTACTGCCGAGACCCAGAACTTATCGGCTTGATCTCTACCGAGATCTGTTCAGCACCTATCAAGCACCAGCCGTGCCTGACAAATTAAATCCAGCAATAGCCCTGTGGTGCTTGCGGCTGTACATCCATGAACAGAACTGCCTGCTCGTTAATCATGAAACTCGCCCACTGAATCAGAAACCCTCCAACTCCCCTTAATGACACCTCTCTCCTCCAGACCTGCCTCCTTCTGTAGACAGCTCAAAGGGTTAATAAACCTGAGCTGTGGCAAACCAAGAGGAGAAAGCTGGTGAAAGTTTGCTCTGAGTCAGGGTGGGCATTGGGACTTTGGTCCGAAAATGCCCAGCCCCAGGTGACCTTCACAGCATGCCGCAACGCTCATCTTTTTCTCCCAGGTATTTAAAAACAGAATGGGGGCAATCCGGAGGGAAAGAAATTATGAAGGTGATCGGAGCTTGGAGTTGGCTGGTAGTGCTGTGTTGTAGTTAGTAGTGGATCCCTGGATCCTGGAAAGATTTAAACCTGACCTGTTCTCAGTAGTTTGACTGTGGATCAATAGGACTAGTCCCAATGGAAAAGGCAGTGCAGTCACCTGTCACGATTCTACCAACCATAGTTGCTGGATTTTCTCTTCAAAATTCTCACCTCTTCTCAATGAGATGAGGATCTCAGCTTTCATCTCAGCACCAAAAAACCCCAAACTATATTTCTAACCCACAGGATAGCAGAGAAAAGCTGCAAAACACAAAACGAGTGCACTCTAATGGCTCAGAAACCAGGAGAAAGTGGGGTGGAGGGAGGAGAAAGAAATGCACATTTATTTTTTATTTTGAATCTTCCAATATTTTAAGGCTTGGGTTCACACAGATTTGAATATTTGCAAAATCAGGACCTAACTGCATTGCATTTTTGGACCACAACTAGGATACATACACTATGTTAACACCCCCAACCCTCCGGGGGACTCATCTCATTCTAAATAACAAATAAAATACAGGGTAAAAACTTTTAAATCTACTGCGCACAGATATGCAGAGGCTAGTTATTATGAAATTTAGTTAAATGACCTGGATTTCTCTGCTTTTTTTTTTTTTTTTGCACAGGCAAGGACCCCAAATCTAAAGAAAACGCTTGTACGCTGAAAAATCCACTTGGAGCACAAGCTTGGTCACAGCGCTGCTTGAAAATAATGAGATATTCTAATGCCGTATTTGGAATAACCATCCAACGACTGCTTCGATTCATTCGTTATTCTGAATCCTTCCACTTGTCAGAGGAAAAACAAAACAAAACAAAATATCGATTTCTTACTTTCTGTCTTGAATGCAGTTTGAAAAGCAAAACTGCTCAGAATTAAAGTGAAAGTAATGCAGCAGAAGGAGAAAAAACAATGACAGTCATGTGGTTATACCAAAAACACCGCTGTCCCCTATCCTGGGTTCTCAGAGCACTGAAGATTTCTTCCAGGTTTAATCAGCTTTGGGGTACACAGTGCCTGGAATGATGACCCCATTAGATCCAGCAGATTCCAAACTGGACACCTCCCTGAATTTCAGAGCCTTTAATAAATGCTGCCTAATTATATTGGTGACTTTTTCAATGTGAGCACTTTAAAGAAGCCCTCTCCTCCATACTGACTCCCTTCTAGGGCACCTCTCCTTGTATTGTGTGTTACACGTGCTTGTGTTTGTACACAGAACATAGATTATTTCAGTTTGATGCAGAAGTCCTACTGGTCACAGCTCAAGATCCAATTGCACTATACAGACAACAACAAAAAGGCATCCTCTGTCTCTGGGACGTGTCATGCCCCTTTGGCCGAGCACTCCTGACCAAGCTTCTGTGTCCACATACGACGACCTGGGATAATGGGTTTAGTACAGCCAATTCTACAAGGGGGTTATAAACCGCGTCAAATGAAAGTCATTTCAAAGTGACGGTCCAAGTCTATTTCAACAAAGTGGAGAAGGGAAGATCCTGAAATGCAGAAGAGGTGAGAGCGACCGCAGAAAAGCAGTCATAAGAAGTGGCACGAACATGGCACCCTGGTCATTTGTCACTGTGCTGAATGCTAACGATCACCGCGGCTCAATGGATTTTTCAGATCACGCTGCTTGTACCGTTTCATGCCACGTCCTCAACCCTGCAAAGACGTAAGCGTCCGAGAAACTCGGACTTCAAAGGGAGCGCACATGTGAATTGTTCCTTGCATGCTGCAGAATCGGCCCCTTAATCGTAGCGAACAGCGCTGGATCAGGGGTTATGCAGAGTTTCCCAACCAGACAGACGGTCTGGGGAGCCTTGCATTCATTTTACAGCAAACAGAGCTGCCCTGTTCCAAACACAAATCATTTTAGAGGCGTCTTATTTGCAGGGGGAGCCAATGAAATCAGTGGGACTACTCATGTGAGTAAAGGAGGCCGTTCTTGAGCAACGGCTATTCTTTTTCCAGCCTCCTCTCCTTCCCCTGCCTGGGCCTTTCTACTGTTCTTATCACCTTTGCATCTCAAGTGAAATCCTATTTCACAGGAATAGCTGCTTGAATGAAGATCATTAACTGGCTCCTACTATGTCCACAATGCTTCCCTTTTACACCCTAGCAAATGAGCTTACCAGCGTATTTATGGACCTACGTGAATATTAGAGCCTGTTCGAAGTTTTGAACACAAACACTGCCGGGTCCCGAGTCCAACGTTAGTGCTCGTCCAATCAGTGAAGACAAACAATCCCACATGACTTGCCTGCAGTCCGTACTAACCACAACCAGATCACAAATTTTGGACACCCTCTGTAATGTTCGGCGGGGGGGAATGATCTACAGAGCAAAGCTCCTTGGTACGAAGTTAAGATAGCCCAGTTTGAATAAAGCAGAGCCAAGAAAAAAGCACTCGTTCACAGAACAAAACTCATCTAATCCATTTTACCCCACCAATTATCAGCACAGTTCCCCCTGGTCCCTGTGCTAGGGCTACAACTCCCAGCGGTGGGGAAGCTGAACCCTGAGAGGTTCCTCGAAGCCAAAATCTGTCCGCGCTGGTGATCCCCGGATTATTCTTGGTTCTGGGTCCCTTTGAAATGGAGGAGAGAGCCAGGCCTCACACCCCCCCGACCAAGGTGAGCTAACAACAGTCCGTGCCGGCTGCAAGGCCAGAATAATAAAACCAATTATTCCCATTCTTCAAGGGGCCTGCTGGTACACTGAGATCCAGAAATGATGTGAATGGCTGTAGTTACAGCCCTTATTCTTGAGCTGCCCGGTTGTGGCTGGAAACTGAGAGCCTGTCTCACAAGACTTGCCTTTTGCCTTCCTCCGGCAAAATCAGTCATTTCACCCCACATACGGGCAGATGCTTTCAGTATGAAAGTGCTCATCACCTTAAGACGAGGGCTGTCTGGGCAAAAACGCAGAGAGCATTCGTTATCTACTGTAAAAGGCAGGACCAGCTCTAAAGTTTCATGGCTTTCATGACTTAGGGATGGGGATGAAAAAGGCAAAAACTGCTCACAACACCACCTCAATTTTCCACCTGGAGATCTCCGATAAGGCAATAGGCATTAATATCCCCATTTTATACACAGGAAACAGAGGGACTGGGAATTACCATGCAGAAGAGCAATGGCAGAACTGGGAATAGAGATGAGATCTCCAGTGTGACAGGCCAGTGCTCTAAAAACACAGTCCTTGGTGTCCTTATTTCCTTAATGGAGTTTGCTATTAGAAAGGGGTTAACTAGAGACAGGATAGAGAGCGTCAGGGTTAAATCTGCAGCTGAGAAACTGGACAAAATATTTCCAAAGAATGGTAAATTCAACACAAAACCAAAAAAAAGAAGAAGAAGAAATTCAAGAGGGGGAATAAAAACAGTTTGCAAATTCAGGTCAAATTTGGCAAATATTTACAATTCCAAATAGAGGAAATGTTAAGAGGTCACCAGCTTTCATTCTGGACATTTTCATAACAAAATGCTTCATCTTGGAAGCATTGTCAACACTTTTAAATTGAATATGGTTCACCGTTTCCTTAGGAAATGGCAATTCCCATTGAACAAAATGACTTTCAAGGGGGGAAAAAAAGGTACTAAACCAAGAGCTTGGTTACTTGAATCCAAAAACAAAACAAGTGTTTTTTTTCAGGTTAACTGAAGTGTTCTGGCTGGACACAAAATGAAATCGTTCATAGTTTTTGTTTCACCTAAATAGCCTAAAAAAAAATCTGCTCTGTTTCTACCTGGAAATGATTGTCTTTTTTTCCCCAAAAAATTTTTTGGACCAGAAAAATGCAATATTTGTCCAAGTCTAATCTGGACCGTCAGTATTCATGTGAGTACATGTGCTGATGGGAGGGAGACTGGGTGAAAGAGAGAAAAAAGGACATTTCCATAGTATTATAAAAGCCGATTGTGGACCTGATCCTGTGTTCCTTCCTGTTGAAATCAGTGAAGTGTTTTTCCGCGGTAAAGGTAACTGGGCAAACAACAGCTGTGATATATGCTCCAAAAGAGGCATTTCTCACACACCTCCTACTCTTCTGAGTGGAACTTCTCTGTTGATAGCAAAGTTGCCTCTTTGGTTGCACAAGAAGTTTCTTTCCAAGGATTCCCTAGCCCTCTCAGCCTCTTCCCCAGCCTTGAAAACAGGTAAATAAAATGCAACAACATCCTCCGAGAAATATGCCAAGAATTTATACCCGTGGATTAGAAAACAGGCTCTCTGCACAGAAGATCTATCTAATCTGGATCTCTCTGCACACACAAAGGATTAAAAGCTCCTAGGTGTGCTGTGTTCACATTCATCCTTCCCCCTTTTATTTCAGACAGGCATTTTGTATAGCGCGCTGGAACTCTGCACCGACATCACCAGAGATTCAGCTCGGCATTTCTCACTTCACCTTCAAGGGAGAGGTGGATTTTTGTACAGTGCTCCTCAGAAATCAAAAGCCCAAATGGCACCAAAAACTCCTCCGGAAATCAATGCCATTGAGGAACCTAAATCTCTTTTAAAATTCTCCCCACATGTCTGCTCTGTCTCCCTTTCATTAGGGTTTTTTTTAAAGGAAAAAAAAGGGGTGCTATTTTGGATGATATCCCCTACCATGTTTGGAGGATAAGCAGTTGCCAGACCCAGTTTGAGGACAAACTAGGAGACAAACACAGGAGAAGGCAACAGGTAATTTAAGTACAGGTCAACCAATGTCAGGGTGGATCTTCCACAGGGATGGGATAGGACCTTGCAGAAGTGCTACAGTCCACAAGGATATCTGAGCACAGGACAAAGTGTGTGACTGGGCCAACCGCTATTTTCTGAGCCAAGGAAAAAACACGATTTCTGCATGCTATTGGGAGCCAAACCAATCCCTTGAAATCCAGGGAGTGAGAGCAGAGACGGAGGCAGCCTGTAGCCAAAAGAAAGGGTGGGTGACTCTCAGACCCCCCGGCTCCCACTCCAAGTACAAAGGCCTCTTTTAAGGCAAACACCAGTTCTTTGCAAAAAGCTCTCCAGGGACATGGCCTGATCTTTTTTTCATCAAAGGCAAATGTTGCACTAGGTGTTAGGGCACCTGGGGAAGAGCTGCAGGACTTTGGGCAAGATCCTGCCTTTCAGCACTGTCCAGGTAAATACCCTGGTGCTGGCGGGTTCTCCAAGAAGCCCCAAGGATGCCTCTACTCACAGAGAGGAGATGCAAGAAAATGCAGCAAGCTGCAGGGTGAGGGACGCAGACTGGGAGGGACACACCTTGTTCTCCTGACTGGGAGCAGAGAGAGAAACAGGGGCCAGATGGCAAGAAAACACACCAAGGCACCTGGGAACAGGGAGCAGAGGCGGCCAGACCAGGAAGGCTGGGTGGGGGGGGAGCTGAAAAACAGGCTGAAAACTCCCAGGAAATTTTCCACTCTAATCAATGCCTCTTCCCCAGCCGCCGGGTCTGGGCTGAGTTAACTTGCAAGGGAGCACTGAGCTAATCAGGACTGTTTCACTGTTTGCCCAGCCCTGCCCCCCTCATCAGTTTTATCTGCCTGGTATTGTCTCCCTGTAGGTGCAGATCTCTGTTAACTATAGGGGCGCAGGGACCCTAAAGCAACAATGGGACCCTGATCCCCAGTGAGAGCCCCTCTGAACCACCACAACAGAAGCGATCACTGAGGGTTGCACAAGGGTGCTGGCTGGTACTTAAAGCCCCTGCCAGGGTGTAAGACGGTCACCCCCTACAACCCGGCAGGTATTCCCCAGAGCTGGAGCAAAGGCTGAGCCTGTCTTAAACTCAGGCTCAGCCAGGTGATCTCCGAAGGGCCCTTCCACCCTGTTTTTCTAGGAGTCTGCAGTCGATCGGTGACCGACCTGGTTCTCACTACTAGATTTAGACACACACACGGTCATGGGCCAGGCTCTCCTTAAAGCTCCTTGGCACTAGACCAACGAGGTAAAGGGACCTTTCTGCAAACGAGAATCAGGCCCACAGCACACCGGGTGACCTGCCCATGCAGAAAGGCAAGGCAGGAGAGAGGGAGTTTCCAGGCACTTGGACCCTGTACTTCAGAGACCTGCAGCAGGCTTTGAGGGCTGGCGTTGGAGGGGTGGAGGGTTTTGCTCCCCCTTTGTTGCCCTCCAGCAGCCTGGCTCTGAGGATCGCTGGGCACGACCGCGGAGCCACAGCTTTCCAAGGCGCCTCCAGGGTCCCTTCCATCACACACCGGCCCCGCGCTGCAGCTCTAGCCCCCGGCGCAGGGAACAGGGGGCACTGCCGCCACCCCGACCCCGCAGCCACACATCAGAGCCCAGCCAACACCTACCCGCCACCTGCCCCAGCTCCAGCAATGCTTCTCCCCCCTCAGCCACATCCCAAGGCTCCCAGCCCCAAAGGGGACAGCAGCTGGCGCATTTCAAGTGGCTGTTTACTGATTTACGAGAATGCCCCTCAAAAAGAGAAAGCGAGAGATGCCCATTTAGGGTTTCCCTCTGCATGCCCCCACCACCCCACCCTGGTTTACAACTCGGCCAATGAATAACCCGCCCAGCTATTCAGCTGTGCGTCTCTTTCCGTGGATGATTGATAGAACTAAATTAATAACACCACCCCGCTCGGCCCGGCTCCACGTGCTGCCCGCGCCGCGGGGTGGTGGTGGTGGTGCTGGGGACACCCCGGGGTGCTGGCCCCGGCGGGGGTGCGGGCCAAGCACCCCGCGCGGCGCGGTCGATGGGTGCGGGCAGCCGCCGGCCCGCAACGAAGGCAGCGCGGCCGCCCCCCGCAGCGCCCCGCGGCCGCCGCCAGCCCGCGCCCGGGGCCCCCGCCTGCCCGCCCGGGGCAGCGCGGAGCCGCCGGGGCCCCGCGGGCGCCGCATCCGTTGACGCCGGAGAGGCGGCGGGGAGCCCCGACGGGCGCCACCCGCTCCCACCTGATCATGCGGTCCACCTCGGCGCGCTGCTCCGCCGCCTCCTCCGTGTTGAGCGCCTGCAGCTCGCGCAGGATCTGCGGCGTGTCGAAGTCGTCGCCGTCCTCGGAGCCCTCGTCGCCGGACAGCTTGCCCTTGGCGTGCCCGTTGCTGAGCGGGGCGAAGCCGGCCTTGCCGTCGGGCTCGGGCCCGGCCGCGCCGGGGGACAGCGGCAGGCTCTCCAGCTTCACGCCGAAGCCGGCGGCGGCGGCGGGGCGGCCCATGTCCTCCAGCGCCTGCACCACCGCCTCCTTGGTGGCCCCGGAGCTGAGCAGCGCGCTCAGGAGCTCCTGCTGCAGCGAGCTCAGCTTGGACACCATCTTCCCGGGCCGGGCCGGGCCGGGCTGGGAGGGGAGGGCATGCACCGAGGGGCCGGCTCCGGCCCCCGCCCCGCCTGCACCTGCCGCCCGGGGCTCGCGGCCCTCTACCTGGCCATGACCGGCGGGAGGGAGGCAATATAGCCTATGCAAATCAGCGGGCACACCATGCAAATAGCCGGGGGTGGGGTGGGGTGGGGAGGGAAGGAGGGAGGGAGGGCTGGGGGCTGAGCCGCTCCCGGCCCGGCCCGGCCCGGCCCGGCCCGCCCGGGCTCCGGCTCGCCTGGACTTCGGACCCCGCGGCGCGGCGCGGAGCGGCGCTGCGCTGTGCGGGGACAGGCGGAGAGCCCGGCCCGCTGCCCCCTGCGCCACTCCGCCCCTCGCACACGTGTGGGTGCCCCGGCCCCGTGCGTGCGTCCAGGTGCACCGGGCGCGCAGCTAGCTCTACCCCAGGCACGCATCGAGGTGCCCGGAGCATTCAGCGTCTGCACGCTCTGCCGGATATATACACTTTGGGCACACATTGAGGTGTGTACATCTAGGTGCCCTGGGCATGCCACTATATACGCCTCGTACTCACTCACATCTGGGCACGCCACCTTGTACGCACAAATGAGTGCTCCGAACACACAGCCATATACACCCCATGCATGCATCTGGGTACCCCATGGACGCTGCCATATACACCCTGTGCATGCATCTGGGTGTCCCATGCACACAGCCATATATACCGCAGGCACACATCTAGGTGCCCTGGGCATGCAGCTACATATGCTCCATGCACACCCTGGCACACTGCCATATACACCTTGTGCACACATCTAGGAGCTCTGTGCATGCAGCTATATACACCCCGTGCACACATGTAGGTGGCTCCAGGCACACAGTCATGTATACCCCATGCATATATCTTGGTACTCAGGGGATGCCACTATATATACTCCATGCACACATCTGAGTGCCCCTCGGACACTGCCATATATCCCTGTGCACACATCTAGGTGCCCTGGGCAAGCCGCCATATGCACCCCATTCACACATCTGGGTGCTCTGTGCACACATATGAGTGCCTCAGGCACACAGCTAGATACACCCCAGGTACGCATCTAGGTGCCCTGGGCATGCAGCTATGTATGTCTCGTGCACACCCTGGGCACATATACACCCCATGCACACATGTAGGTGCTCTAGACATGCCACCATATATACCCCGTGCACACATCTAGGCAATCCACCATATATATTCCATGCAACTATCTAGGTGCCCAGGGCACACTGCCATATATATAACTCACGCACACATCTAGGTGCCCCATGGATGCCGCCATATACCCCCCCATGCACACATCTAGGTGCCCTGGGTACAGCGCCCTATACGCCCCATACACACATCTAGGTGCCTTGTGCACTCATGCACAAGGAGTGCGTTACTCTGGATCTTGTGAATTGCTCCTTCACTTTCCAACCCCCAGGGCTAAAGCATCTGTCCCTCCCCCCATGGCTGCACCCCGGGAAAGCCAACTCCTGCTGGTCTTGGGGGCCCTTGGACCAGTCCCCACTTCCCCCCTCCTCCATGAGAACCAGCGTGATGCCAAGAGTGATCCCTCTGCTCCCATCTCCCCCCAGCGCTACCCCCACTCCTGTCTAGATAACTGGGTTCCTGCCTCCTCACCCTGAGAGCTGCAGGCTGCTCCTCCCAAGAAGGGGAAGGGTCCCATCAAGCATCCCCCACTATCTCCTACCCAGTGCCAGGAGACCAGGGCTGAGCCCTGGCAGGCACAAGCTGCCTTAGCCCTGGGGGGTTCCTGGCGGTCCCTGGTTCCAAGCCCACAGCTCCTTTCCCCTAAGGCAACCAAAAGCAACTAGAGGAGAGCTTACCCTCTCCCAGCCTGGGGAACATGGGCAAGCTGGTCCCAAGCTGGAGACTACACCTGGCATTTTCCAAGGCAGACCTCAGAGCCTGGCACCATTTCCAATTCTGCCCTTTAAAACCTAATTTTAACAAGGGGAAGAGGATCTCTTGACCAATTAAAGGCATCTAAGGGAGAGAGGACCTGGTTTAACCTCCTGGAGGACAGGAATGCCCATGGCTAGAGAAGAGCCCTGAGACCAATCTCAGCAGCTTTGAAGGATCAGAACAAGTCGATACTAAAGGGCAAGAAGGGCCTTCTATACATTCTGCCTCTCAGTAGCTTCAATAGGAGTGGGAGCGAGGGGGAAAGCAGAGACAAGCTACCCAAGAGAGGCATGTGTGCATTTGTGAGAGAGATCAAGACCTGAGACCCACATCATTTTAAATCAAGAATGACAAAATATGCAGAGAGATGGATGCACAAACACACACAACAGCTGAAGAGAGGCTGTGGGCTTCAGCTAGGGAAGGCGGACGGTGCTGCTTAAATGTCTGGCCAAGATTTTCAAAGGTGATGAGCGATTTTCAGAGGCCCAGTTCAAGGTACATTAAAATAGGTCTGATTTTCAGAGGACTGGGGTTGCAGAACGTTTTGAAGGAGATAAGAGAGTCTCATCCAAGTAGGTCACTTTAGGGATGAGCACAAGACCCAAGGGCAGATCTTTAAAAAGTTTTCAAAACATAAAAGTGCTGCCTTGTGGGATGTCATATAGCCCCAAGGTGCCTCTAGAAAGCCACTGGATATCAATTTGCACCTTAACACCATTGTTAACCCAACCCCCCCTCCCCCCCCAACGCACACACGCATTAAATCAGTCCCACTTAAGAACTGCTTGAAGTGGTCCCACAGGACCCTGTCTCCAGGGGAGACTTTCACCCGAAGTGAACGGGAACGGGACATTCTGGAGCAACTCATTTTATGCTGAAGAAGCATGCCAGCTCTTTGTGCAGATGGGACTTCCAGAGGTTTTAATGAAGCAAGCCCCAGCTGGGAATCCATTCAGAGTGGAGAAGAACTGGAAAGGAAACCAGGAAGGCAGGGCACACCCCCACACTCAGATATGGCAAAGGGGAGCGAGGGAGGGAATGTGGGGGGACAAGTGTTTTTGTGGCAGGGTCACCCAAGGGCGAGGGGCAACACCCTGGTGAGAATTAATACTGGACCTGCAGTGTGGACCCGCACCTCCAGTGTGGCAAGCCCCCAAATGTGGTAGCATTCATACTTCAAGTGCTCCTGAGTAGAGCAGCACTCGTGGGGTGATGGCTACACCGACGATAGTTATTTCTGTCGTTAGCTAGAACAGAAGGTGCTCTGGCAGTGCTGGTAGACACAGGGCTGACTTCAGCTGCTCTGTGGCTTTTAAAAAAGCAGATCAAAGTGGAGTGGGGGAAAGGCTGAAAGATTTCCCACGACCCTTCAATCAAGTCTGGAGAGAATCGTCTTGAAATCATAATCCCATACAGCCTGAACGTTAACAGAAATCAAGTATGAAGTTCAGGGGTGTAGGTTGTAGCTGTGTTGGTCTAAGGACATGGGCAGACAAGGTTCTTTGGGCAAATCTGATATCTTTTCTTAGACAGACTCAAATAGTTGGAAAAATTCTTCTTAGCAAACTTTTGGGCACAAACCTTGTCTGCAGTATTAAGTTCATGCATTTAGATGCCCACAGACAGAACAGTGTGAATCAGGGACCTGCAGCTACAAGAGAAGAATTATGGCCATTGGCTTTTAAATGGCAGCTCTTACTTATTTATACAGTGGTAGCACCTAGGATCCTCCAGCACGGACTCATCCCCATTGTACTATTTGTAGAATCATAGGATCATAGAAAATGAGGGTTGGAAGGGGCCTCAGGTCACATCTAGTCCAACCCCCTGCTCAATGCAGGACCAGCCCCAACTAGGTCATTCCAGCCAAGACCTTGTCTAATCATCGAAAAACCTAGTCCATGAACATTTCATAAACTACAGACTCTGTTGCCCTTAGCAAGGGCATAACGTACTCTCACACCGTGGGGCACACTGACAGTGTCCCGTCTCTGATGCTGCTCTTTAAAGAGGGTTGAGCTATGACTGAACGTGTACATTCACATAAAGACATGATGTCCTTCATGCTATGTTCTGAATCTGTCCTATGTCCGCAGCCTTTAGAGAGGTCTGTGCTTAGCCATGTGAAAAGATGTATCTCTCTGCCAGCCTTGTTTGTGAGGCCCTTTAGGTAAGAACAAGGACAGCATAACATCTGTTTGTTTGCAATGAGATAAAGCAGCACAGTTTGCTTCCAGGCTCTTGTCTTCCCACAAACATACCATTGCCATCTATGGACTCACACCCCATGGCCTGCTCAGGTCGGAGCGTGCAGCAGCTCACAAGCAACATACTCATCTGAGCCAGATTCACGACTGCCATGATCAAATAGTGAGGGCATGCCAGGCCAGAGCCTGGTCACAGGCAGGCAAAGCTGCTGAAGAGGGGCTGGAGTGCAGGGAACAGTGCAGAGCGCCCGCCTCGACTTAGATTCATGCCTGCATGGCAGCACCTGAATTTGCAGGGCTCCCAGAGCTGCATCTGGATCTGCTCCGTTAACAGCCCCCTAGGCATATCCTTCCTGCTACTCCTTCTCCCAGCCCTTCTGAACACCATTGTGGATCATGGCCATTGCTCCGTAGCCATCAGACACAGCATGGGAACTGATCCAAAACATCCATTGTCTTACGTTCTTTTTTAGTGGGTCCATAATGCATCCTGGCCTCATCGAATGTTATTCCCACATTGCTGCAGCCTCCAGCATTGTTCAGGATCTGGCACCATATTCAAATAAAAGTTGGATAGAAATCAGCTATAAAGTTCTTACACTTTTCCAAGCACTGATTTTGTAGCTGGTTGGCCCTTCTTGTAGCTGGATGGGTATTTTTATGTCGTGACAATTACTTTGCATGTGTGGCCAGTCTAAATTTATTGTGCAATTAACCCATTAATTGTGTGATATATGTAAGGTGTGGCAGGGTCCAACCCAAACCCTTGCAGTGGGCAGAAATGTTTCTTCACTGGGTTTGGGGGGAATCTGATGCTGAAAGATACTCATCACTGCTTAGGAAGTGCTCAGCACGAGGTCCTGTTCAACCTTCAAATGTCTCCTGGAAACTCATTTCTGCTGTGAGATCTGTCCTAGGAATTACCCATAGACTCTCTGAGGGATCTTTAGTATCACAACTTGAAGGCAGGTTTCTTAGAGGATACATTACAGACTAGGCACGCAGAGGACTTGGGCTCTCTTCCCCACTTTCTCACGGGTTCATTGGGTGAACATGGACAAGTCACTTCCCCCCTTTCTGCCACCTGTAAAAGGGGCTAAGGACATTCACCTTCTTTCTACAAAGCCAGTTGAGATCCACCAATGATAAAAAAATCACTATGCAAAGGTAAGAGGCAGGGAATTTTTGAGGTGATATCTTTGATTGGATCAACTGCATGGCTGGGATAAAGTTAGACAAGCTTTCGAAGGCAAGTAATTTTTCATCAGGTCTGAGCTTCACGGCTACAACATCCCTCCAACATGGCACAAAGATGAGGCATTACTTACTCCTTAGGTTAAAGCACTGAGTAGATCTACCACCATGTGCAATGCATGCGTCTGGACTGAGCAACTATGTGTTTATAGTGCTCTCATCCTCACCACATCCTCACACTACCCTGTCCTCACTGGGCCCACGCTCTTTGGTGCAGTGCTGATCAACACCTCTGTGCTGCACCTACTAGGCCCCCAGTGAAAAGGGAGGCAAGCTGCTCTGTGTCTGGGGTAATAACTTCCCCATGACACTTTAGAGAGGGCTGGACTTGTCCCACTGGTGCCTTGGTCCTAAGTACCATAACCCTGGAGAAAGGCAAAAAGAGTCTTTCAGCACTACCTTTGGGCTGATGTGCTGAACCTCGGGCTGATATTGTCAAACTGCAAAAGGAAGAGCAAGTCGGCAGGCTGTTGTTTTAAAAGAGCGGCCATTTGAAAGCTAGCGAGGGGGTGAGCTTTGACTTGGCCTTTGTACAGGCTTCATGGCATTGCATTATAATAATGTTCTGTCACAGTCAGTAACCCGGACCTTGGCCTGTTTCCACACGTTTGGAGCCATCCAGCTAATTAAGTGGATATTGTTTTCTGGTCCATGTCTCTTACCCTATTGCTGTTCTCCCCCTTTATGCCCCTCACTTAGCAGCGGTGTCAGAAGCAATATTGCGATTGGCCTTTTCCCATCGTTGTCCTACACGCCCCATTAATTCTTCTCAGCAGAAGATCATGGTCATTATGTTATGGAAAAGCTGATGGGCTCCTCAGAGGCCAGAGGAATGTACAGTTTCCCAGAAGATCCGGCCTCAGGAAATCTCTTTGCAGGAGGCGGGAGGTGAAGTATGCCATTGCACCAGGGCAGTAGGAGATGCACTAGGGATGGCACCTATGAAATGCTGGCTCTCTTCTGCACTCGCCCAGATTTTAAATAAGAGGATCTTGCTAATGGCAGCTAAAGGCCAGAACTCTTCTTCTCCAGAGCAGTGGTTGATAGCTAGATCTCTTCTCCTTGCCTGATGATTATGCAGTCACCCCATTTAAATTAGCTTCATAATCCCTTCTCCTCTCCAAGGAGAGATCCTATAAAGTGCCCAGCAAGGCTGGTGTCATTTGATCCTATTGCTCAGAATAGATACTGGAGTGACTGACACCTCCTGCCCTGTTGCTGCTACATCTGTCCTGGGGGTAGTCACCAGAGCTGCCAGTCTGGCACCTCCCACCAGTACAGATAAACCAACACCAAGGCAGAACACAGCCAGCTGGTTTCACTTTAGCTGGGTTGAGAGCCTTCTTGCTCAGTCGCTTCCAGCAGCTCACGAAAGGCAGCTGATCCTGCTCACATCAAGCTTCCAGGAGCTGAATTCAGGGTTTGAAATTCCCCAGCCTCATAATAAGCATTGCCTCATAGTCATGCTAGAAAGTCTCCCACTGGACAGGATCCTGGAACAAACATCACTTCACTCTGGAATAGTTATTCTGCTACAAACATGCCAGGGAATTTCTTCATGCAAACCAGTCCTTAGCTCTGAACTGGGTAAACCTCACCATGACATGAGGCCACTGAATCCCTCTGATCCAACTCTTCCACCCAGGTACCATGGAAGAGAACCTGTGGGCAGGAATCAGAAGAGAAAACACAGCTGGTGACCAACACCCATGGTAAAAGAGTGAGCACGAGGAAATGGAGGGAAGGTCTCCCCAACCACCTCATCTTCTAGTTCACTAGCTGAGTGTCATATGCAGCATCTTCATTGTGTATGGTAAAACCATTAGGCAAACTGACCACGGCATTGACTCAAGAGGATAAGCAATGCCTGCTCAGCCAGTGGAAGCAGCCCAGTATTCCTGCTCATCTCAGTAATTTGTGTCCATCCTTGGGACATCACCACAAACCAACATAGGATTCCTGCGGGTCAGGGCTGAAAATACAGAGCTGGCTGGGCAAACCTTGCCCTTGGTATCAGTCTCAGACTAAACGTCCATTTACTAATCAATCGACGTTGCTCTCGTTCCAGTTAGCATCCATCGGACATTTCTCTTGCGCACGGGAGGGGGTAGGTGAGGGAGTGGGACATGCATGAGGCGGTCACGCTGGTTGAGCACACGGAACAATGCCCCCTGGAACAAGAGGGCACGGGAAACTGCCGAGGTGCGATTCGGGACTTGCTGTCCCCAGAGCATGCTGGGATTGAACTCATTTCCTGCTCACGAGGGTTAGGTCACCACAAGTCGGTTTCTGAGGCTGGACTACACTTCCTGGAGGTGGAAACATGGGACGAGGCAGCGGCTGCCTCACAGCTGCTCTCCAAGGAGCCTGGAGAGGCTCTTTCTCCGGGGCAGCGCCTACCTTGGACTCGGCAACAGAGCTGTTGTCGGCTCCTGCCAAAGTGGGGGAATTTTTGCAGTGAATAAGCTTATAAAAAATTCATAAGGGTCTATTTTTACAATTTCATTTAACGCCTCAGTGAATACAGACACGTCGCGCTCTGACCTTTCGGTCAGTGGGCGCGGTAGTTCCCACAAAACGAGGCCATTAAAGCCCACTGTGGGGGGGTTCCCCCCTCCTTTTTCTCCTCACGTTGATTTTCACCTTCCCTGCACACCTCCGCCTCCCCCACCCACCACGTGACGTAATGTTTTGAAACCTTCTCCCGTCTCCGCCTTTATTAAATATGACCTGCGTTTGATCCCAGTGCTCAGGCAAAAGGAAGCTGTGGTTTAAGAAAGGATCAGACATGAAAGGGAGAGCTGGCCATTTTTTGCTCGGTGCTCAGTCAACAGGTAGTAGAGGGTGTGGTTCGCACATGCATTAGGGACGTTTTAATCCTAATATTTACAGTCACAAGTGCAGGTGATGTAGAGGTGTGAGAGGTGGGAAGAGCCTACAGGGGACAATGGAACAAATGGGGCTTTCACGGACGCCGGGGAAGCAGCGATGGCTGGCATTTTGTCTCGGGAGGCAAATGGACTCCCCCCTGCTATTCTTGGAAGGGAATAAGGGTTCTCAAACCCTCCACCCCTAGCTAAGGGCAATGGAAAGGAAGACAGCAAAGAGCTTAGTCCTTGTCCCGAGCAGGCTGGGAGAGGATCTCGACTGGCCACTTCTTTTAATAGGTCACAAATGGCTTTTATGTAAATCTTATGTGTCAAACTTTTGCTTTTCACATTAAAGCCAGGACCAGGATTATTGTTCTTGCTTGAAGTGCCAGAATGAGAATAACAACCACAAATCAAAGCAGTTTGTAGTTACGGCATCAGGTAGGGAGCAAAGGGCCTGCTTTAAGAACTTGTCCGCAGCTGGAAGATGTCTGTGGGCGGCACTAAATGTCTTTCCAGCTCACAGCGGGAGCACTGTGAAATCCTGCCTTTGGAAGGATGTTCTTTTGTAGAAAGGGGCAGAATGTACTTCTACACATGTGTTGGGGGCAGATGTTCAAAGCGTGGTCTCGCATACGTGCATGTGCCTGTGACACAACACATGCTATTTTCATGCACCGATTGGTGAGCTGGAGGAGGTTATGCTCATTGCCTCTTTTGCAATGCCTGGTGTATCGGTTGCAAACGAGCACAGAGAAGCATGTGTACGGCACTTGCATTCACAGAGACAGGAGAGCACGAGTGGGGAACCTCTTTGAAAAAAAATGCAACTCAAGTGGAAGCGCTCTCCTCTCCAATGTGGCTCTCCAGCTCTGTAGGATACCCCACTTAGCTAAGAAAGGGATCAGCATTAGACAGTACCATGGCCCTAGGTGGGGAGAGATGAGTTACTCCTTCTCCCACTGCTAGCAAACTGCTTTACAACATGAGCTGCCCTTCCATTCTCTGATGAGGGAACAGCCCTTTCAGACACATTTTCTCCTAGCCTGAGTTACTCCCTTATGGATCCTCTCTGGTAGAACAGTGGCCTTTTTGCAGGTTAGCTACTTCACTTTGGAAGCCATGAACTAAACCCAGTGGAAGTGTCAAATACCAGCATTACAGGTTATGTCAGAGCCCAGCGGAGGCTCCTTATGCCTGAAGAAGGGTGACTGCACCCGAAAGCCTGCTATGAACTTTTTTCCAACTACTCGGTTGGTCTAATAAAAGATATCACATCTACTCAAAGAACCTTGCCTGCCTCTGTTTACTTGACAACACTGAGATCATTTAAGAAACACATGGTGATGAACTATTCTTAGTGTCCACAAGGGACAGGACAGGGGGTAAGAGTCTTGAATTGCCACAAGGAAAGCTTAAATATTAGGAAGAACTTTCTCATCGTGAGGGTGGTTCAGCACTGGAACTTCGAGGGATGTTAGTCTCCAGCACTGGAAATGTTCAAGTGCAGGTCAGCCAGCCACTTGTCTGGAATGGCTTCGATGGGGTTGACCTTGTCCAGGGGACTGGACTCGAAAGCCACATTCCTTCCACCCCCATTTTTCTAGAGTACCACAATGTTGGGTTCAAAAACAAAAAGCGAGACTACTGAACAATAAAAGAAGAACTTCCAGTGCTCATACACTAGCAGCTCAGTCCAGCAGTAGATGGGTGGTGGGAAGAAAAGTGAAAGCAAAGGGGACATTTTAAAATTCTTTTGACTATTAGAGCTTAGCTTACAGATATTTAAAAAACAAAGAAAATACCCAAGTGTTGGGCTTGAACTGCCTGATGCTGTCATCGTTGAATACATGCATCCTGGAATTGGGTTTCCTCTTCTGGTTAATGTTAGACTTCAGCCTTGCAGTGAAACTGGCTCCATTCAAACCCTACTATATCCAGCGTTAAAATCCTCATGATGTACCTTTCAAGTCGCAGGTGTGGAACAATCCTTATGAGATCAAAAGATTCCGGTGTCATTTTTACTTCCCACGCACTGAACCCATTTTTGGCCATGAGATAAGCAGGTGCCAGAGTTTAACTCAATTCACAGTTAAGCAGGATCTGGCAAAGATCTTCTAAGAAAAGGAGTGGGGAAAATTGCCCTAAGAGTTACAGTCAAAGTATTGGACTGCAGTGGTCTCCTTCAAGGCCCAATAGTCTATGGGAAGAGGAACAGGCTCTTGCGCTTTCACCGGGGAGGAGATAGGAGTCAGAGACCAGAGGTGGAAGAGTTTGCCGTAGCTAACATTCATTGCTCCACTGGTGAGACACGCTCAGAGCTGAAAGCCAAACTTAGCAACATATTTTTCGTCCGTCCTCTGTGACGTTCCACATGTCTAATCCCTCCAATTTTCTCAATTTGGCTAGGTGGAATATGTTTGTGGGGGAAAGAGGCATTTCAGAGAATAAATATCAAGTAGGTGGGTGGGCAGACATCAGGATTCCTCCTTCCTTCCAAGCTTTGCAGGTTTTCATTAGACAGTGAGTGTTAGCTCTAGAAGTGATGGAAGGCTGGGATACGATGGGCCACATTTTCTACACTGTCCACCACACTTGCAAAATACATTTTGCAGGAGACAGTGTACATGTGTGAGAATAGAGAGAGAGAGAACCTCACCTAGAGGCCGTTTGGGGGCCATCTCGATGTTTGGCCCTAAGTATTTACTAGAGAGCGGGTTGCAGGTGGAAGCCTGCTGTTTCTGTGCACACTTGGGGAGGGGAGGGAGTGGAAAGGTTGGGCGGATTTGTGAAAGGAGGACACCCAGCAGCATGACTGTCACTCAGATAATTAATGCTTCTTTCTTACACTTCGCAAATAACCAGAGACTCTCTTTGTCTAGAGATAAATAGCCTCTTTGAAGTTTTCCTTTCTCAAAAAGCAAAGCAAAGAAACATTTTCATGATCCAGCCTCAACCCCCTGTCATTTGCAAAGGCTTTAGCATGCCTGTGTGAGGGGTTTATAATAACCACATATTTCATTGATGGAAGGTCTGATCTGCCTCCTTATGTGTACAGAATGAGGCACTAGTCCATGCTTGGGCCTCTACGCACAGCTATAGTAGAAGTAACTGATACGCTCAATGGAGGTCCACCACTGTACAATGAGTGAAGTGGCTGGAAAAGGAGAAGCGAGAGGAAAACTAGGTCTTAAGGCTATAACTGAAGGCTTTACATTGGTTCCACAGCTAACATGCTCCAAGTTGTTTTCTTCTATTGACTGGGGAAAAAAAGGGGATTCTTAACATAGTCATGTCATTTGGGATGCAATTTTGTGAGCAAGTTCAAGGATTTACACAGACAGAGATTAAGGGAACAAATTGAACTCCTTACTCAAACTCAAGTCTCATGCCAGTCCTAGTATGGCTTGAGGAAAGCTTCTGGAAGTGGGCTCCCTGGAGAAGTCGTCGGGTCTGCATGATTGAGATCAGTGAATGTAAAAGAAGAATGCAGGAAATGAAGTTGCCAGAAACTAGGGAGCAATGTTGGGGTGGCTGCAGGCATGGAGCTTTCTAAATGGGAAAGTCAAAGGTGGGTCAAAGGAGGGATGGAGCTGTGGAACTCAATGCTGCAGGAAGTCCAGGAAGGTGAAGAACTTAGCATGATCCAAAAGGAGAGAAGATCTTCCTTATAGCTGACAAGAGTACCCCAAGCTATCAGAACTTCTAAGAAGGCTTGTTTCAGGGCATTAGCCAGGCTCTAATAATTAAAGATCTAGGTAAGACCAAGGGAAAGGGCAGTTTATTACTTCACATCTACCTTTTTGTACCTTTTCCTGAAGCATATAGTTCAGTGTTGGAGACAATACTATACCAGGTGGATTGCTATGACTGGCAATTCCTGATACCTACTTCTGCCACTGCTACTTTCTAGGAAAGCTAGTATTTTCCAGACTGATTTCTTGCCATACAGCCAAATATAAATTGGAGTTGATTTCTGCAGTCCTAGTCTCTGAGCTATTAAAGCCTTGAGACCATCACTTACATCAGTGTCAAGGTCAGGGCAGTTTTAACATTCTCACCTCCCAAGGAACACCTGACTGTTCCCAGACAAGGATGAGGCACAAACTGACTTTTCTTCGTCATTATAAAGCAGGAGTGCCTGGACCTGGGTTTCTCTCGTCTTCATACCATGTTCTTTACTGTATTTTGTCCCCTGCAGAAGGACAAAAATCACCAGTCCAAAGAAAGGTGTTCTCTCAGAAGTCAGGCCATTATTCCTTTGGAAGAGAAAAGGGAGAGTTCAAGAGAAAAAAACAGCTAAGTAATAAATTTATATATATATATATATATATATATATATATATATATATATATATATATATATATATAGATGGGGAGCAGAAAGGCATAAAAGTGCAAGACCCAGGCTCCTGTACTGACCTTTGTAAGAGGAGGCTTAACCTTGTTAAGAGTAGCTGCCAATATAACTGAGGGCTGGAAAGACTTTTCATCTTCCAGAATAAGTTACTAAGGTCACTGCTGTCAAGGAAACCCAAGGGAGTTAGTTGCCGACAACCCGATCCCATGGGATCCACATACCTAAAGCCCTTGGGCATCTCTGAAAGGCCCATTCTTAATTACTATACTCAGCCCTTTGAAAATCCCAGCCTGAGTTTTCAGTACACATGTACTTAACTAATGCGGTGAAACAAGTTCTGCTAGATAATAAAAAAAGACATTCAAAACAGCAGGAGTTATGGACCTTCTTGAGAGCCATGCAAATGAAATCAGCATTCTCACCTAGCTTCACTGGGTTGGAAACATCACGGCAAACAATGCTATCGCCGAAAAACATCACAGTGGAAAGAACACCACAACACCTCCCAGAACCCAAAACAGGGGAGCACGTGAGATGACACCTCCGAGCAGACTCTTAGCGCAGAGGGGAATTGTGATGGCCTACTGGTCAGAAGTGTTTGTGGAAGGAAATCTCCTTGCTTTCAGTCAAGGTGATCTCAGCCACGCAGGGCACGGCACCTACCCCCACTAGTGCACAGAGAAACACCTACTTTGCCTCCAGATGCTTTCCTCTACTGCCACAGCATGCCAAAGTGCTCACCCAGTACCAGGCTGGCTCTGCTAAGCCCATCTTTATTTTACGTGCAGGAAGTGACTAATGGCTGCGAGCAGCAGACAGTGTTATGGCAACCTTCATTCTGAACCACCGTAGGCGATGCAATGAAATGCAGATGAGGCGATTACTGGAAGAACTTTTTTAAAGGCCCAGTGAATGTCGTCAGAGATGCATAAGGAAGGACCCTTCTGAACGACTTCTTCCTATGCTTGCTCTTGGCGTACTGCAAAACACAACCTAGAAATGGTTCTGAGCTCACCTGTCCTGTCCTTGACCAGGCCCCAGGTAGGCTTCAACCATGCAGCTGTGTTTAAAACCTTGACCTTCCCTTTCAGTGAGCAGGTGTAGCTTAAAACGTGACCATGCCACCAAGGCTGAAGATTATCAACAACATCATGGTCAATCACAGTGCTTGGAGAAGGGAGGATGGACCGACACTCTTCCTTCCCCAATGGAGTTGTTGCTTTCAACTCCATGCAGCTGGTACGGCAGGAGCAGTAGTGATAAGCACCTCAGAAGCACGCTTAACATCAATGCAAGGTGGGTACGCTGAGGTGGGGAAAGGAAGAAGGGGAGTCACACAACAGGCATGAAAAATTCCAAGACTGCGTGTGAGAAACGGTCTGCAGATTGGACAAAAGGCATCAAATGCAGGTTCCTTGACCTGATATGACTGAAGGGGCTCATCTGTACTAGGGGAACACTGAAATGCTCCAAGCAGGGGGAGCATCCTGTACACACATAGCAAGAAGACACAGTCCCTCCTAGACTGTGCAGGCTAAGCCAGCAGAGACTGCCTGTCCGACAGGTGTGAACACCTAAGCTGGAAAAGCCCTCCAGAGACATCACTGGGGGCTGTATTTGGTCTTGCTAGTGGAAGAGGGATTGTTCAGACTGTAGAAGAAATGCTGCAGCTTGGGCGAACGGTACCAGGGCAGGACACCCCCACTCCAGCCCCCTGCCCTTTACAGGCAGCTCAGCCGAGCCATGTCAGGCAGACCTTATGACCACGCTGGACTTTGCCTGCGTAAAGTCTGGCTGGCTTTCACCACGGCTGAGCACAGACCCACTCTGAGATTCCTTCCCCTGCCTTTCCCACAAGCAACAGGGTCACGGCATCAATCCAGCTGTGACCCCTTCCAAGAGAGATGCTCACGAGGCACTGCGGGCTTCCCACAGGGACACCCCCCGCCCCACCCAGGAGCACAGAGACAAATTGGAAGTGGGATCCACTTTCTCCAGCAAATTTCCTGCCGTCGCGGAGAGAACTCAATCTGCAGGGAGGCACTCTCCCAGAACCCAGCCGGGCGCGAGGCACCGTGCCACCGGCCAGGAGGGAGGGAGGGGATGGAGGAGGTGGGAGTGGGTATTTGTTGGCAGAGGCCTGGGGCCCTGAAACTGAAAGGGTCTCCACCAGGCCATTTAGAGAGACACAGAGAGAGAAGGAGCAAATGGGCAAAAATCAAAAGAAAATTGCCCGAGTCAATGGCCTGGAACAACAGTCGGCCTCAGCCACTGCAGTGTGACTTTGATTCCCCTATCATAACCCTGAATTAAAAATTCAGGCAATTACCTGCATGGCTTCCCTCTGATTAGGCTGGGCCTCGAGCTCATTAATGCAGTGGCACAGAGGAAAGCCATTAGGGCCTGCGAGCTGGAATGTTTCTCTGAGAACAAGTTCCGCTTGAGGAAGGAGCCCAGCACAAGTTAAATTTCACACATTTCTGAGCGGGGAGTCACAGGAGGCCCAGACACCACCCCGCTCCCAAGCCTGGCCGCGCTCCCTCAAAGCTGCCTTTGTTTCTGGCGCCTCCCTCGGGGACTTGCAGCTTGCTGATGGGGGACAGAGCGATTCTGCCTCCCTGCTCCGGCGAAGCACTGGCTGCCCACGCCAATGGGAGGACCCAGCACGCGCCCACGATTTGCTGGCCTGAGTTGGTTTAAGTGATGATCGCCAACGGAGTCAGCAGGAGCTCCACCAAGCCATTGCACCCAGCCCTGGCGGGATGGCCGTGGCGGGGAGATGGACTCAGAGCTGTCCACTTGCTGTGGATGCTTTAGGAGTGGTGTCAGAAAGGCTTAATAGCCCCAGGACCTGTGGAAGTCATGCATGGAGGAGACCACTCCCAAGCCAGGAGTGAGCCCCAGAGTCAACCCAACCATAAAGCCAGCACACAGATCAAGGAGCGCAGAAAGAAGGGACTTTGGAGAAGATGGGACGAGAAGAGTGGCCCTAAAGCCTCCTGGGGTGGGTGGCTGTACGAGGATCCTTCAGTTAAGGATGTGCTCTCACCTCAGCCCTGCTGGGATTAGGCCAGGCTGGACCAGGGAAGACCAGGTCTGTTCCAAACGACATTTGAAACAGGGATGCACCATAAGGGAGATGCTTTTCCTGGCACTGAACCCGTGTCAGCCCATGGGTCCCAAAATGCTTTGCAAGATAAAGCTCATGCACAAACTACAGGCAAGGGTTGCATTCTCCTTCATGGAAATGCAGCTGCTGCGAGGGTGGAACCGGGTCAAATTGGAGGCATAAAATACCACATCCACTTCAAAGTCCAGGGGTGGTTTTAGGGAAGTAGAATAGAATGGCCCATGCCAGAACATAGCCAAGATAGCAAACACAGCATCCTCCCTCTTACAGAGCGTGCCAGAGTGGCTTCAGTGACCAGAAGTCATCAGGAACCAGGATCTTTGATTCATCAGAAACACGGCATGGCCTTCACAAACCTTTGTGTTATTAGATATTGACTCATAGGGAAGGGTAGAGAGAACCGTTTGGCATCACTTCCTGCAGTACCTGGATGTTTAAACAGGTCTTGCACCTCAGAATTTACCTAGCCCAGCCCTGCTTAGCATGTGAGACCAGACAGAGCCAAAGAGAGCAAAGTGGCAATGACGCAGCAAATGGCTAGCCTGTACACAGTCTTATACCAGCCCTGTGCGGACCAGGCCTGCATTCAAGCAAGATGTGGCAAGTTGACTCATAGGGAAGGGTAGATAAAAATAGGCCTATTTTTATGGGGAATTCAAATTTGACCATTTCCGCCCCTCAAAACATTTACGTGCTTTTCTCCAGCACAGACACAATCAGGAACAGAAACAGAAACAGCTGGGCTGCCGATCAAACGGCAGCGCCCACCTGTCCAGCAGTGCCGTTACTGCCTTTGGATTCATATACAAGCAACTTCTAAGCTCCCTCCATATTCCCCACTCATAAAAGACAGAGGCTCCTATTGTCTTGCCGCTTGAACTTGCTACTGGGCAGAACTCACCTTTGTCCAAACACCATGCCATCAAGGAAATCCGCTTTACTAACAACATGTCTAGACTGAAAGGCCAAACCCACCTGGCGTACTGCATGCCATCCAAATCCCCCCAGCAAATCAGATAACCTGCAGCCCCTGGGCTGGGAGACAAGCTAGCACGCAGAGTTGGGCACCTGCCATCACCAACAAACTGTGACCACACAGACACTGTGGGGAGAGGAACCAACCAACCGTTAGCGTGCGTCTCAATCAATACCTCTCCCACAGCCCAGCTTTCTTTCCTTATTGGGCCACATTTGCAAGAGAGCCCAGCTCCCATGGAGGTGCTCATGGAGGGGCTGGATTTTCTGCACAGGTCCATAACCAGGGGGCCACGTGCTTTGGAAAAGACTGGCTGCTGGTGTCACAAAGGTGGCTGCCATGCCCTGAGCGACGCAGCAGGGAAATCCAGCCCCAAGAGCAGGAGCTGAAGGCTCAGACGCTTGCCTCAAAATGCTTTTAGACCATGGCATCTCCACTTCCCCTCCCCAAAATCTCCAGATATTATTATTCCCTCACCCCTGCTGGAAGTGAAAGATGGAGCCGCTGGCACTGAAATCCCTGCAATAAACACATCAGTGGCCTTAGGACAAACTCAGTGGACTTGGAGACGCCTCTTTCCATTACAATCATGTTCTTGGCAGTGGGAGCTCACTCACAGCCCAGCTGGCTGACATTATTTGGTGCTCCTGTGGCTTATGAGCTCTCTGGTGCTTTTTTTTTTATTTTGGTGCACTGAGGCTCCATGTTGTTGGGGCTGGTTGGTACTGCTGGGGATTTTGCTGTTTTCAAAAAGGCTCTGTCAAACTGCCCTTTTCAAAATGGCTATTTCTCTTTTGCCCCAGTCCCATCACCCAGATAGTTTCTTCCCTGCCTGACAGCAAGCAGTGTATGCTCAGGACCTGTTGCCCAGAGTCCCCTGAGGATACACAAGCAAGTTAACAGGCTTGCTTCTGACATGAATCTCTCATGATGCTTTCACTGCCCTCCTCATCTTAGTGTCTGAGCACCCTTATCACACCCCTGAGGGGTAGGAAGCCATTACCCCTGTTTCACAGATGGAAAACAAGCACAGAGAGGCCATGACAAGAGCAAGGACTTGAACTCTGATCTTTTAAGCCCCAGTCCAGTAGCGAAACCCCTGGATCGTCCTGATTTAGGCCATTACAGACCTCAGCTTTCAAAGAGAAGTGGTGAGTGGAAATGCCCAGCTACACCAATAGCCCAGGGCACTGTGGACCTGCTCTGTTAGCTCACTGCTTGGCTTCCTCACAGGACCCGAGTGCCTATGCTTGTGCCAAGCAGAGCCCCTCATGGCACCTTGCAGCCCTCTGGAAATAGAAGGGAGCTCCAGAGTCACGTCTCTGACCCAAAACACCTGCACTGGGCTCTGCTCTGAGAAATTACCTCCAAGTCGGGGGGTTGCCCCAGAAGAAGGCTCTTGCACGGGGCATCAAGAAACCCCCAAGTCCTAACCCTGGCTCTGCTGGTTGTCCTTGCCCGCTCACATCATCCCAAGCTCAGCATCCCAGGAGGTGGACCAGGAATGGTACGGGCATCAGGCATCCTGTGAGGAGTAGCTTGGGAATCCCTTTGCAGTACTTTGCATGTGCAAAGCATGCCAGACTATTCATTATATGAATGGGAAAAGATCCCCAGGGAGTGGAGGCTCTTCTAGGCTTCCTCCTCCTGACTCTATACCTGGCCACATATCCCAGCCACCCAGGACCACAGTCACCTTCTACCCAGGACATCTCCTTCCTTCAAAGTCACCCACCCCATGCTGCTCTTTCATGGACCTGATGAGTCTCTGAAGACATTGCTGAGAGTGGAGCAGGATTACTCCTGTGGCTAGAAAACAGTACATGGACACACTTCAACAAGTATCATCATCTCCTTTACAAAGGTGGGGAGAAAAAAATGAGATAAGGAGGCTACAGGACTTGCCCGTGGTCACAGTAGCAGAGTCACTCACATTCAAAGCCATCTGATTGCACTACATTCCCTCTGCAGCAATGCTCTGGGGTCTTCCTGTGGATAGGGCAGGCTCCTGGGGACTCAGCAGCACCTCGCTGGATCCTGCCTCAGCTGCTATACTTGGTGAGCTCGGCACAGCTTTGTACAGGCACTAGGGGAGGAAGCCTGTCTCATCCCAGAAGCACATCATGCACGTGCAGTTGCCTCCTCCACGCTGGGGAACTGGGGCTCTGTTGCCCTTCAGTAAATCAACAGGCAGGCTCTAAAAGCTGCTGAGAGAGATCATGACAATGGTTTGTAGAGAGGGCAGAGGGATGAGGGGCAGGAAGGATCCCTGATTTAGTGATCCTGGGGTCCTACAGCCTCCTCAGATCCATCTCACCCCTGCTCTGAAGCCCTAAGTGCAGGGCAGGAGCCCTGTCCAGGGGCATGAGGCATGCTAGCACACAAAGCCATCATATGTGGTCTGGGCCAAGCCTTGTTCTCATTTACACTAGTGAAGCCCCCCTAGTGTCATACTGGTGTAACTGGGTCACGGCACAGTCCTATGGGTGTCAGTGGGACTTGCTGCTGCTTTCCATAAAGGCAAGGATCGAATTATCAGAGTTTGGTGTGCTCCTCTAACGTGCCAGTCCCCATCCATTTATATTCAGGGTCCAGTGTGTCACTGTTCTCCACCTTGTGCATCACTTACACCTGCGCTATGTTAACAAGTATTTATTACCAGCATTTGTGTTGTAATAGTGCCCAAAAGCCCATATCACAAGACAGACAGGAGCATGCCAGAAGTTGTTCGCACACACAGGAAGGCCCGGTCATCTCCCTGCAACACATGCGCAAAGTCATTTAAGACAAGACGCAAGCAAGCATGGCACTCAGTGGGTTGTGTGTGTGCGTATACATGTATGCTCAGACAGATGGCTGGAAATCATCAAGTGGTCATTTTGGAGGTTTTAACCCATCTGTATAAAGCAAGCCAGCTCCTCTGCTCAACTTGGCCATCAGAGGATGGTTGCTTTCTTGTGGGGTGTCAAAGCAGAAGAAGGGATGTGAAGGAGACCCTTGTGCACTGGCATAAGTAACTTTTAAGCTAGGAGGCAGTGATTCCCCTGAACATCACCGTGACGCTGAGTTACTCTAAGGCCATCAGCTGTCCTTCCTGGCACTGTCAAAAGATACTGCTCAGTGAGTCATTGCCAAAGAAAACCAAGTTCCAGTGACTTTGCTTCCTTTTGGGCGATTAACCAGGATGATGCTGGTGTTACCTACAAGATAAAGGCTCTCAGAGAGGAACTGGGCCCATTTGCTTTACTGGGGAGAGAATCAGAGTGGTTGAGGGGAAAGCAGCAGTGTTATCTTTCTAAGAGGGAATAGGCTTCATGACCAGACCTGACCCAAAACCTACTGACAACAGTGAAAAAGCTCCCGAGAATTTGGGTGGCTCTTGACTCATAGATCTGCAGGCCGAGCCCCTGATCTTTCGCCTGGAGGGTGAAGTGCATGAGCTGTATGTGGGCACTGTAGACCCAACTGTGGGGAGTACTCCATCTGTTCCCAGATGTCACAATACTGATCTGCAGTCATTTTCCTTTCTTCTGCCTTGATCCCCAGCCAGTGGAAAGAGTACAGGTGGCTTTGGGTTTGTATTGCTCACTTGCACTTGACTCACTGCTGTTTCCCTGAAAGTGGTTTAGTTGATCTTTAACTCTGATGTCACTCAGATGGCTCCCAGGAGCCACGAATGGTTACACAAGGGTTGTGATGGTGACTGGCTAGGTCAGCAACATGCCAGGAGCCTCAGGGCTGTACAAAATTTGCAGAGAGGTCCATGTCCCTCCTGAAACCCAGGATTAGTGACCAGATGGATGGCAGATCCTTGGACCTGTGTCTTCTGAGGCAGAGGAATGAAATGGCTTGTACCTTGGGTTTTCCCTATCAATAAACCTGCTCTGGAGTGGCTGAGCTTTCCAAAAATACTCCATCTTGTAAGATCTCCATCCCACTGACAACGACCTTATTAGTGGCGAGAAGCCCAACCAAGATCAGTGCATGAGGATGCTGGGCACAGACTGCTCCAAAAAAGCTTGCAGACTAAACAGAAGAGATGGAAGGAGAGCGAGTATCTCACAGCTACACCGGGTCTTCCTCCACCTCTGTTCATTCAACATTGCAAAATTAAATGGAGAGAGGGAGACACAAGATGGTTTCTCCCATCCTCCCTTTATTAAGGATTTACCTTAAAAAAACAACAACAACCCTCTAACATCAAATTTCACACTCGTCCACAAGCTGACATTTCAAATGGTGCACACTGGGGTCTAGATGAAACCCTTCATCGTTTGTAAAGCAGCTCTTTAAAGGGACTTGCTAAAGGAGGACAGGTGGGAAGGGTGCCTGTAGCCCCTTTCTTTGCCCCAGTCCCAGGTGTAAAGAAGGCCCTGAGGGGAACAAAAAAAAAAAAAAAGCATCAGCAACTCTGTCTGGGCTCTCAGCACGACTCTCCCTCAGGTATGTGCAGTACAATGCAGCCTTGATCCTCCTTCAGAATACAGCAGTCATCGATGTTTGCTTCCTGTCATGCTGATATGATGTAGGGGAGCGGAAAGTTGGAACTCCGCTGCCAGCGCGGAGGGTGGGGTCTCCTGTCACCGACTGGCCCCATGTGTCCCAGCAAGGGGTCCCTTGTTGACCAAGCCAGAGTCCACTCCAGCACCCTCCCACCACAGGGCAATGGGAAAGCCCTTCTCCTTCCGATACCATGGCTCCTCAAACATCAACGTCCCAACAGTTTCCTTTCTCCCAGTGTCCTATGGAGGCGGGTGGGATGGTAAGTCGAATCCATGGCCCCATCCTTGCAGCGATGTATTGTCAAGATGTTTGCAAAGCAGCAAGAAAAAAGAAGGGGGGAGTGGGAGGAAAATGTACTCCAAAATAAGAGCACTTTGAAACGGAGGGTCTGAGTCCCAGCTGGTGTAGCTCCACTGGGATGTCAGTGGAGACGCACCAGTTCTCACCAGCCAGCCTAGAATGTCCTCCACTTTGAGCTCAACAAGATGGGAAGTCTTATGGGAGGGTAACGCGGATGGGCATAGCAGAATCAGTCAGAGACTGAGCTTATACCCACGCTAATGCCCTGACAACCACATGCTTATGGACGTGGCGCTGTCCCACCAGAATGGCTCCCAGATGTTGAAGGTGCCATCCGTGGTAAGCAGCATCAGGACATGAGAACAGGTAACTCCATTTGACAACACTATACCTAGCAGCCTTCTGGGTCCGCAAGTGCCATGCACACAGTCTGGTAGGAAGCCCCGTCAAACCCCTGAAAACAAGCTCTGTTGTGGGGGGGGGGGGGGGGGGGGGGGGGAGCAGGTTGCATTTTTAGCAGAGGACATGGCCTGCATTGCTTCGTGGCTGGGCAGGACACAAGGATGTCTTATCCTCCTAGCTGTCACTGCTGTGCAATAGTCCATGTCTAGATGAGAAAAAACAAGTGGGATAAAGTGAGTCTGCACTAGGAGGGCTTGAAAGCTGCGCCATCTCGTGGCAACATGCCCAACCAGCACAGACTGCCAGTCACGCAGCAGGCAAGGGCTGTGCTGGCCAGCTCGGCTGGATTGTGGCTTTCTGAGATCCCAGTCTTGAGGGTCTGCCACGATTGTGAAGTGGATTTGGCAAACACTGAGCAGCTGCATTACTATAAAGTCCACCTATGTGGGCACATTGAATGACCATCCCTGGAGCCTTGCTCATAGGGCAGGGGTACATTTCCCACAGTCTGCTCACTCTGCCAGTTTTATTCTTCAGCATCAGCTTTAAAGATGAGCTCCTGTCCGATCGGCACTCTGCAGATGTCCCATGCAGTGTGCCCAGCCCACCACACTGTCCCCAGGAGCTACCGGTGCAGAGGTGATTGAGACTAGAGTGAGCAAAGTGCAGGGAGCTCCCTATCAGGGTCAGAAGGATGGAAGAGACATGCATAGGGGCATATGTGAAGAGATCAGTGTGTGAATTAGTATGATTATCTCGTGTCTACATGGGATTAATGTTTCTGGAAACGTGGAGTCCCGAAGGATTTGTGCGCACACCCCTTTGAGTGTCCTGTGCGATACGCTGACAGCAGTTTTGAACCTACCAGTCCCTAGATAGGGATTCAACTGCCCAAATGCCCACATCCAGGCACAGCCAGCCTCAGTTTTGACAGCAGTGAGCTCCCTAGAGAACTTCTGAGTTAAAAGCACAGCCTCTGAAGCTCGAATTATGGGAGAAACCACCATTTGCTGGCAGCTATAATAGGCTGTTATCCAATCATGTGAATAGGCTACAAGAGAGGGAAGCAACAACAGAGGAGACAGGCAGAGCATGCACAAGACAAGCCCCATGACCATATTAGCTAACGTTTGCTCAGGCCAACTGGGGCTTTATCGCGCTCTCTGTGATTGTAGGAAGGAGTTTTCCAAAACCTGCTGCAAAACACGGGTAATAAGTCAAAAGGCCGCAGAGACTTAGGGGTGCAGTATGAGTATTGCTGCAAGCTATGCATTAGCATCAGAGGATGGAAGATGCACCAGACTGTGTTCATGCCAACCGCACAACTTCACAGCCATCCTCCAGCCCCATCGCTTCATTCATCCCGACCTGTTCTGCATCCATTGGACACACTCAGCGGTGCGTTTATGGGCATCTTTTTGTTTCCTGACAACGCCAAGGAGCTTTTGTCCATCAAGGGAAGATGGAAGCAGCGTGGCAATAGCTTCCTAGTGAGCTTGTCTTTCAGTCCCATTTATTTGGTCGCATACTTTACTTATCAATGTGAAGGGGCTCAGACCAGATAAATTAGCCTGACGGTTTTACGTGGGGGTCATTGAAATTCCTTAGGGCCATTACCTGGGATTATGTGCACTCATTATTATATGTTTTTCCATCATGTTCCTTCCCATGGCAGATTAGGTGGCTTGGTGGGTGTTAAGGCCTTCCTGGTTTTGATGAAAGGAAGGACGCTCCTCAGTAGGAAGAACATGAGAGGACACCAATACTCCTCTCAGCCTGGGGAAAGTCAGGAGGAAATCCATGGAGGTTCACAGTGCTGTGCTAGGGCAGAACTGGTGTGAAAAGAAGAATATTCAGGCCAAGAATATCCAGCTGCTAAAATTCCCTCCATCCAGCAAGGAGCCTGTGACCAAAGGTTGTAGCTTGGCTCCGATTATGTGAGCTTTGCCACAGGATAAAGCATGGAGGGAAAATCCAGATTCCTTTTGGGGTTACACACACGTGCATGCACACGCACAAGGTACAGCTTAAGCTCATGACTTTGCTACATTCACCCTTATGCATGATCTACTTTCCAGAACTTTAAAAGCAAAAAACTTTTCTATGATATTTATTGTCAACACATTAAAACGTCACTCCCCCGTTTAGTCCTTCTGGGGTTGATGACACAGGCTGGCAAGGGGATCTCCAGGGCCTCAGGACACCTGCCCCTGCTGAGATCCAGGTGACATTTGGTAAGCCCAGAGACCCCCCCTGCCCCTGCACAAAGACCACCTGGCCTCAGAGTGACTTCGGTTCAGTCGCTTTTGCAGCCTGAGTTAATCAGTGACCGGCAGATGATTAACACACTAGCAGCTGATGGACTGGACAGCTTCACTATGGGGGACGGCACCACGATCCTGTTCTTTCAGCACACAGATTGCTGAGGGGTTCATCTTCCCCCTCTCCAGGAAACTGTCTGAGGTAGAAAGGAAAGATGGTCTCAGGCTCCATCCCCCCCATCCAGTGTCCTAGCTGAGGGCAGCTTTCAGACCTGAGCTTTGAACCAGGGCATTTGTTGCTACCTGCCAGCCCCTCTTAGGAATTCAGCTGCCCAGATGCCCATGCCAGAAGCTACGCGCGAAAACAGGAGCCTACAATTAAGCTCCAAGTTCTGAAAACCTCAGTCACCTCACCACCATCCACATGCCTACACAACACCCTGGCTAGAGAAGGCACAGATCCTTTCCTTGTTTCAGAGATGGAGAACTGAGGCACAGAGAGGTTACGAGACTTGCCTGAGGCCACCCACAGGGGTGGTGGCAGAGCTGCAGCCCAGCTCCTGTCCCTCCCTTCCTCTCCTATCTCCTAGCCAGTCCTATGTCCTCCCTCTCCTACACCTTCTTTCAAGTGTGCACCCAAGCCCATCCCTACTCAACAAAACACTGGAGTAGGTGACTGAATAGAGCCATAAAGAGAGGCCTGGCCGTCCTCAGTTCAGGGCGGTCGGTGCCTGTATCCGATATGACCAGAACAACCCTTGCCATCCCTTCTGTCAATACGACACCATCTCCCACCCTTCAACACCCAGTGAACCCTTCCGAGTCTCATGTTATGAGCTGCAGCAAGGTGGGCACTTTTTATTTCACTCCAGAAGCCAACCCAATTACCGCACCCTGTTGCAGCAGGAGACCCAGATCTTTTCCCCATCTCAAGCAAAACACAGGCTTAGCCGATACCAGTTGAAGGCCTGTTTATTTACTTACGTGCACGCTTGCGCAGGGTAACGTGGCTCCCAGCAAACCCAGGCTGCGAGGCACAGAAAAGCTGGCATTGCTTCAGTCACCTCCCCGTCATGGCCTCTGGATCAGCCTTCAAGATGCTGACAGCACTGGGTGAGCTGCCATGATCCTTAGTGCCCTGTCACCTCAAATGGCCCCGAAGGACTGCCACTGGGTTGAAAGTCAGTGACGCTGTGTGCTTATCCGCTTCCCGAGACAGCCTTCGCCCGGCGATTGCCAGAGGGCAGGTGGAATAATCCAAGAACCCTTTCCCCCTATTAAGTCTGTCCTTCGGTATCCTGTCTCCCACAGGACCATGGCTTCTTATCTCAGACCGAATCCTCAGTCCTGCTCAGCAGGAGCAAAAGCTGCCTTCAGAGTTAGCTGGCACGGACATGGCCATCAGCCTAAGCCTGAGAGTGGCTGAGCAATCCAGAAAGGGGGGAGCCGAGGATGCTGCGACTTCCCCGGATCGTCCATCAGCAGCACATCTGGTTTGCCGCTTCTAATTTCCTGGCGGTCGGTGAAGCCATGCTGGTGAAGCAGGCAGTGTCCCTGGCAAGATGCTTCCATGAGGAAGATGGGAATTACCGCAGGTCACTGAGCACAGGAGATACAGGCCCAATTTCCGCTCTCACACCACCCCCCCCCGCCCCCCGCCCCCATAAGCCTGGGGAATTAAGGATGCTTCAAGGGGTTATAAGCAAAGGTGATCGTGGCTGTACAGGCTTTTCATGTGAGCATCGAGTCGCACCTTGTTAGAGCTGACTCAGGAAGGACCAGCCTGGGCAGTGGGAACCCAAAGCCCCTCTCTCTGCACAGAGTCCAACACCCTTGAAAGCAGTGAGACATGCTCCAGTGCTTTTAGGAGTTACTTTGACCTTAAACCCAGCCCAGTGCTGACAGTAAGATGTGACCCTAGAGCAAAGGGCCCGACCCATACAGCGCCAGCCTCCACTGCAGGCTGCAGGCAAGGTAACCTCTATGAAGCAATGCCTCCCATTAGCAATAGGGAACTCATCAGAAAAGGGAGGGGTGTCCAGGGCCACTTGAGAGGCTGCAGCTGCAATAAAATTCCTGTGTGGCAAACAGGAATGCACTTAAGAGGCTGAACTATATTTCCCAGTCCCTGCTACAAAAGGTCAAGGTCGCAAAAGGCTAATATTCCTCTGCCAGGGCAGAGATCACTGGCTCTAATGGATGCTGTTGTACCAGATTCTGCATGGATATCAAATTTTAACACTCGGGAAAGCTCTTAGCTTTGCCCACCTTAAGGAGAAAGTACCATATTTCTTTGTGGAATGGCAATCAAATTCATTGAACAAGAGAGGCTGGAAGAACGCAATAGAAGATCAAAGTTGGGAGATGAGGTGGGGAGAAGGCAGGTTCTCATACCTGCTCTGTGACTTTTCCTTGCTCTTTTGGCATAGCACAATGGTTTTCAACCTGTGGTCCACAGATCCTTGGGGGTCTGCAGACTATGATCAAAAGTATGTGAATACCCACATTACAATTCAAAAGGGGTCAGCACCTCCATTCAAAAATTTTTAGGGGTCCACAAATGAAAAAAGTTTGAAGATCACTGGCATGGCACATTCTTTTGCCAGCCCCCACATCTGAGCTGTTCCTCCAACCAGTACTTCAACATTTTCCTACTGTTTGCTCCTTCCCTTGAATGCGGGTCGTGGTAACCACTTGAACACAAGTGCATAGCTTGAATTTGAGTCTTCATTTTCAAAAGCAATCAGTGGATCAAGTCCCACATTCACTGCAGACTGAATTTTGATCTAAGTCAGTGCCAGCCCTGCAATGATGCAGATCACAAAACCCAGCACAAGGTGTGGGTGACCCAGGGATGGGGTGTTCTCAGTCAAAAGGATTGGGCTGTGATACTTTGGGGAGATGCACAGGAGATCAGGAAATCTGCTTTTAGTGATGACGCAGACTAAGAAGGGGTTCACTGGTGTGAGGGGGGAAATCTTTCTAACCCAGCAGTCCATGCCACACTTCTGTGGGAAATGAACAGTCTCCTTCCCTAAAAAGTCACCCAGGATGAACAAGGTTTAAATCAGCTGGTGCTTCTGTCAAGGATGAAAGCACAGGGCGCTTTGCATATGTGCACCTCAGCAGATTCTGGTGCAACCCTTGCAGACCATGGACTCTGCACCCATATGAAAATTCCCTGTGCTCAGTGATCATTTCACGCCACGAATTTATCTGTGCAATGGGCTTGGGCTGCCTCAAGCTTAACCCTGTGCGTTCAGAAATCAAAACTCTGGCTGAGCAAAGCCCAATCCCCTCTGCTAGAAGCTTCTCTGGGAAAGGAGTTCCCTGAGATTTCCCTTTTGGCTCAGGTTGGGAGTGGGGATGGGGGTAACAAGAGAGGGAGCAGAACAAGGATCCCCTCCCCAAAGTTATTTCTGTTCTTGCCCTATGGCCATTTCACAGTCACACTGACCCTCTCTTAGAGCCAGCCACAGCAATGACAGCAAACCAAGCCTCGGCTTCCTCATCTGGTTCAATTTTGGTTTGTTACAGAGCACTGGCCTAAAGCCCCAAGCTGTGCACATTCAGTCGCATGCAGCTTTCTTGTCCAATGTTGCCATGTGCTTTGCAAATAGCTGCCACGTTCCACCCCACGGGCAGCTGCATCTCAGGCCATGTGACCTCTGAACTATAGCAAAGAAGACTTCGACCAGGCAGGTGCTCTGTAATGGAAGAGCTTGGTCTCTTTCCACTTATCTTCATTATCCAGTTGCTTAAGTGCTCGGACCAGAGATAAAGGTGGTTAGGATCCAGGATCTCTATGCAAAAAGTGAACTGAAGCCATTTAATTTATTATTAACAGTGTGTGGGGCCCTTGGTAACTAGTTTCACTGCCTGCTCCTGCAGTTCCTCAGGTCCCAAACATGCACAATGCATTTCCCCACCCCTGAAAGCACAGAGTTGCCTCGAGAGCAATTGCAGGCTGTTCAGACAGGAAGCTGTGTGTTTACTTACTCAGGTAATGCTATAAAAAGGGCTTTATAACCTGAGCTTTGAACTCACTCCACTGCTCAACTTGGACAGAGCCAAAAATTAAAAGTACTTCTCTGCAAAGGAAAAACAATTGCAATCAGTGCTGTGGACACAGCAAGTCCAGCTTAGAACCGACTGGGATTCCTTCCACAGCCCCGAGAAGACGTGGCCTGGATTCACTGGGTCACAGCTGCACGCAGGCACTAGCTACACAAGGCCAGGAGGTTGAAGCCTCCCCTGCAGTAGAAGAAACCCTCCAGAAACTCCAGTTTCTCCCTCTCTGGTGCCCTTTTCACTGCAAAGGCTGATCGGCTCTCACCATTTTTAGGGGCATCCCTATAGAATACAAGGGTGTGGGCTCGGTTTAGAAAGTCCATTGCAAACGTCCCCTTCATCCTCAGTCCCTGTACAGTTGTTTCCTGGGCCATATTTCCCCTTGCATAAAACAGTGACACCGGTGCAGTCAGTGGGGGTAAAAGAGGTGCAAGGGCCTCATCCAGAAGTTACTGGAGCTGGCGCAGAGGCTTACGATGACTTAAATGTGTGATGGGTTATGGAATAGGCCCTGAATGAGAAGTCAGGCTCCCTGCACTAGGGGTTCACATGCTCTCTAGAACTTAAGGCAAGTGCCATTTACTGAGCTAGGATGCAAACGGTGCTAACAGGATGTGTTGTGGTTACCGCAACGGCCCCCCACCTTGGCACAGAAGCAGCATCTAGCCCCAAGAGGCCCAACAAACCTAGGCTTTATTTTAAGATAACAACAAAGTATGATGCCAAGTTAGCTTCTATGAAGAGACTTCACTCCTCAGTGGCCCATGGCTCCAAAAATACCCCACCAGCCCACCAAGGCAAGCAGCAAGCTCCCTATGCCTGCGCACCCAACATTTTGCTATGAGTTCACCATTGAAACAGCATGCACAGGGCCATGGAGGGCAGGGTGGGAAGACCCGCTCCAGGGTCTCAGGTCCACCAAGTGATGCTAGTCACCCCTTGCCTTTCATGTGGTCGGTTCTCAGGTCCACCACCATCAGTGTGGCTACATCAGGCAACATCAGTGCTTTCTGGACCCTGCCACAGACTGCACCAACCTATGCTCATTTGGAGATAGAACGACATCACTGAGGAGTTCAGCAAGAGCAAGCAACAGCACCACCAAAAAGAGGATTTGTTTTCTATGGACACACAACTGCACACTGTCCAGGGAAGACCAGGAGCGCTGGAACAGGCACAGCACCTTGCCAGTCACATCCCCCATCCAACGCCGTATGCGTACATGCAAAGACAACTCCCAACAATGAGCTAGGGGTGAATATGAACCAAGAACCTGCACCAGTACTTATGTACCTCTAAGAGTACATAAGAGCTGCCCACTGATGGCAGTGAAGTTGCACGGGTATGAGTGAAGGCAGAATTTTGTCCTTAAACTGGACACAAGGTTTTGGCTATGTCGTCCTTTCCATTGGTCCCATCCACCTATGAGATGGGCCAGGGGTGGGCAGTATCTCAGATTCAGATTTCCTCTTCAAGAGAGCCCACTTTTTGGTGAACTAGCTTCAAAAGCTCTTCAGTCAGCATCTGTAGGTTTCTATCAGCATCACCTGCTTCATTTCAGTCACTAGATTTGGGAACGGAGTTTTCTACAAGATTTGGGAACTGACTTCTCTGGCTTGGAGGCATGGAGGGACTGCCCAGAGTAGCTATTGAGGAGTGGGCTAAAGGAGTAGCCAAGCAGGGAAGTACTCCAGAAGAGCTTCTTCTGGTCTTCTTCTCAAGTGGGGCAGCTCTCATTCCCACCCTGCAACTGATCTAATCCCCCATGGGTGCATCAGACTGGGCACAGCCTTGTGAGTCATGGCTGGGATGCTAAAGCCTCTCGTACTCTGGCCACCTAGCAAACCTAGAAGGAAGCAAGCCCTGTGCTAAAGCACACCCACTGCCTTTCAAAGAGCCGATCTGCTGCCTGAATGTTTCTTGCCATTTCTTGGGCTATAAATCATCCTGCATGTGATAAAGTAATTACCCTCTCCTTGAAACAATTCATAGAAAAGGCTATAAAGATCCTGGCTTGTAAACAGAACAATAAAGAGGCAGCACAATAAAACCTGACTCAGGGTGGGGAGGGCACTGCCTTTCTGCTGGCCAGAAAATGCCCCTTGTGTTTCCAACCCTGGTACAAGGCAGGGTGGTACACACCCTGGACCCTACCGATGCTTTACAGAGAACTTTGCAATCAGCTCCGTAGAAGCCCTGATGTTCCTTGCACAGCGACAACATGCCGGCTATAAAACAGAGAGACAGCAGAGGACACTACCAAAACATTGATTTCTGCATCTGCAATGGAGCATCAACAGCAAGAGCAGGGCAGCCAGCTTCCCAGCATGGTTAGGGCAGGTGGGTGGGTAGAATCAACCCTTTGCATGTCTCCAGGGCTGGTGGGGGGGCGAGGGCAGAGATTTCTGGTCTCTGCTATTGAATCCAAGAGCAGTGCGGAGCCTATCCAACCCATTACATGAGTCCCAGTCACTCTGCCCCTCACCTTGCAAGCAAGGACTGCCAGGCTCAGAAGCATCTTCACTTGACTGATGCTCCTCCATCCTGGTGGCTGAGGGAAAGTAGATGCCAGGCAGGGCTGGCAGCCATACCTCCTATCAGCCTCAGCAGGGTTCTTAGAGCAGGGGGAAGCATCCCCAAGATTACCTCCAAAACACCCTGCAAATTTGAGCATGTTTCCCATACTCTCCTGCTAATCTCCTGTTCCTGGAAGGGGGGGAACCTCACAGACTAAGCACAAACAGTAGCACACCAGCTTGGCTTAGCACCGCAGACCTGAATATCACCAGGAATAGCTCAGCCCTCCCACACCACACAACCACACATGCCGGCTTGTGCATCTTTTACTGGGATGGGGCTTCCCTGTCTAGAAAAACCTAAAAGGTGCAGCACCTATAAAACATTTTGACCAACAGAGGCTCTCCGTGGAGGCCTCTGACAAATAGTTACAGCAGAGCTCACTAATGTACTCTAATTGAGTGCTAATTACCTGAGGAAGGGCTGGCCTCTCACTTGGCAGGTTCTCATTGCAGAAGAGAAGAGGCCGGTTGCTGGTCCCTGGCATAGGAGCATTCATGAAGGAGAGTCCATCTCTGACCCTGACCAAGGGCTCCCTTTAAACCCACTCCAAATAAAGATGAGGTTATAAAAGCCTCCTGGGGCTGCTATTACATGGACTCCACAGAAGCAGGTGTTTGTGGAGATGCTGAACCTTGGGTGATGCAGGGAACAGACAGAGGCCCCTGGGCCCTGACAACCACAGGAGCACATGTTGCTTCGTTTGCTCCTGTCCCAGACCTGGTTTGGTGCTTGTGCCTCACTGCACCTCAGATGCCTTGACCCATGTGCTTCCTGGTTCAGGTCTGTAGCGGTGCCCAGTGCACATGCTGCAGCCAGCTCTGGTGTGGTACCGTGACCGTGCTTCGGAGGCCTGCAGGCCTGCACCTCGGAGATGGGCAGGTTCTGCTCTCTGCAATGAGCTCTGCGTGGTGGGCGCCTGGGACTGGATCCAGGTTCTTGTTGGTCATGGCTTTGGGGTCTCACTTGGGCTAGACCTTCCCCTTGCTGCTGTGTGGGCGCTCAACTGCAGGCCCTGAACCCGACGTGTTTTCTTCTCAAGGTGGGAACAGCCATCCCCTGCCAGCACTTGTGAGTGTTCAGATTAGCAAGCCAACTGCCCAGCTCAGACCAGTCTCCGCTGGAGCGTGTTGAACACAGGTGGAAGCCAGAACTGGTGAGCGGCTCTTCTCTGAGCATTTCTGCTTCCTCTCAGCAACAAAGCACTGATATTCTTTCATGATCATCTCCTGTCCTGTACCATCACCAGGTAACATTCTCCCCTGGGGACCACAGGGTTCATTAGCCTGCTAAGACCACTACTCAAGCACTTATGCCCCCTACTCTGCTGGGAACAGCCACATCTTGAAAGGGTCACACTTGGCAGGAGCACTGCAGAAAGCAAGAGCCATTTGCATGCAAGCTTTATTTTATGTTTTGAAATTTTCAACACTTGCACTGTTTTAATGACTGTCTTTATCTTTGATAAGTGGTTCAACAGACCATTAATGGTGGCTGCAGGAGACCAAGCAGTCCAAGGTCTCTGCAGTCAACCCCTGAGCCTGTGTAATGAGGCAGTGTCACATTATCACCTTTTTTTTTCACTCCCTGAGCCTAACACACTGAAATTAGCATTATTAGCATTTTATTCTTTCCAGTATGGCAGTGCCTGTGAGGTGTAAAAATGCATATAGGAGGTAATCAGGGAGATACACACAGTTCAATTCTTTTGCAAACAAAAGCTCACCCTGCATCTAGCATGCAGCTCTTTGCTGACTCACTCTCCTCTTTTCTACATCAATCGCTGTCTGACTTTTGAGGACTACACTTGCAGTGCTTTGAAAAATGTCAGGCCAATCCCTGCTGAAGATGTCGAACAGTTCGATGTACCTTTATTAATGGTTGACAAGGACCCTTAATAAACAAGGTATTTCAGAAAGTACTTAACCTTCCCAAAATAAAAATATACTTCTCTCCTTCTCAGGACAAATCCAGAACTCTACGCTACTGTGCCTAGTGGAAATAAATAAGGGTCCTATTGCAGCCACTGTTTCAATCGCAGGGGCATACTGCACTGATTGAAATGATTAGGAAGTAACCAAAGATCCCCTCTCCCACCCCAGCTCACTCTGGTCTCCATCACCTCTTAGGTCTTGGCTTCCAGATAGTAAGAGCCAGAATGCCAAACGGTATTTAAGAACCAAAGGAGGCAACTGAAGCCTAGGAGGGTGCACTGAGGTATCCCAATTGCTGGACTGCTTTTGAAAAGTCCCACTGGATTTAGCCACCTAAATGTTTTAAAAAGCTAGTTGGAGCATAGACAATCACTTATTCTATGCTTGTACTGCTCTTAGCACAGCAAGTCCCATGCTGGACAGTGGAGGAGTTGAACTATTAATGATCCTAAAAGCTGTGGATGATGCAGGAAGGAAAGAAAAATGGATGCAACATTTGGGCATGTTTTAGGTGATGCTTTGTACAGGCCCTTGCACACATTTTAACCTTCAATAAAGAAACCTGTCCTGCAGGCCAAGTACCTGTTGCTCTCTGGATGTGCACCTCATATTTTCTGCAGTCACAGAGGTGCCCGGGAGTCTTGCTGTGACCCTTTGACTGTGGAATAAGTGACATGTTTGTGCAGCTGGGATGTTTTTCCAGGCAAGAGAGTGCCTTTGAAATAAGAGAGGCTGATTAAACACTCTTGCTGCAGCAAAGGTTTTTTTTTTTTTTTCCATCTTTTAAATGAGGCACGAAACTCAAGTTATGTTCTGTGTCTCCATCTCCTGACCGTGAGCAGTGCACTGTGGTCAACAGCTGCTATATCACTTGAACGTTTCAACCCACATACCATACATGTTCCCCTCAGCCCCTCGCTGTTTGGAAATCCTGAGCGTCTCCAGACACCGGGCCTGTTTCTCGAAGCGTTTAGTCCTGTTTCTGCACCGTTAGGTAACAAAACAGATTTGTTCCTACAGGCCAAAAGAGGACCTGCAAAGTGCAGGTTTGTGTGCCTGAAACTCAAACTTCAGAGGAAGAAACTAAAGAGAAAACAAGGATTTGAGTTTCCCGGTAGACTGTGAGAACAGGAATGTGCTAAACCAGAAAGCAGCCAGAAGCACAGCCTACTTACTGACGTCCACTTTGCTCCTCAAGGTCCCTTATGCTGACACAGCTACGTAAGGCCTAAAAATGGCTGGAAGTTTCATTTCAAATATTAACCTGGGACACTGAAAAGAGTTGAGGGAAAAAAAGACATCAACACGACGTTACCATGCTTAAAAAAACAACCACGTACATAATGCAGGTAGCAGTAGAAAAAGGCAGGAAAGGCACATCTCTGGAACACGTTTCAAAGGTAACTTATATATGGCCCAATTCTCACCTAGATACTAAGACCACTTTATCCCTCTGCCATTTTAAAGGAGTCTTAAGAACAAAAATAGGATTTATGTCCACTGGCAGGGCTTCCTCTGCCAGGACAGTTCATAGCAGCCTTCACAGAAGTGAGAATCGTGCCCAGAGCATGGTGTCATGTTATGATTTCAATGGAGTCCACCGAAGTCTAATATTTCAAGGTCCTTATTACACGTATAATATATAGACAGAGGGAGAGTGCAATGCTAGCATTAGTTCTTGCTGGCATTACGCTGTTGTACAGCAGGAGAATTGAATACACTGTCCCCAGTAAGGTTGTTGGATGTCTTTATGATTTTAGACAGTCTTGCCTACGAGCCATCCATTGTTAGGTTTGTTTCTGCTCCAGAAGACACAAAAGGAGGAATGTTCAAATCACTGAGGTTCTTTAAAAATGTGCATGTGAATCCAGTGAAAGTTTCAGAGCCGTGTCAGTATCCAGACACAAGAGTTCATTCACTGGAATAGGTATGGGGCACTCGTATTATTTTAGGCACCTCTGAAAATCTGTAGGAAAAACATATCCCCAACATCTAAAAAAGAGGGAAAACTGGAAACAAAACCCCATCTGAACCAGCTTCTGTAGTGAGACAAAGCCACTTGTCCTTTAAGCTCACTCAGGCCCAATGTGGCAACAAGCTCTATCTGGGCAGACGTTTACATCTACATGGCAGTCGTACTACGATAGAGGCCTCAGCTCTGAAATCTCTCACATGCCTGCTTAGCCAAAGGCAGCACAGAAATCCTTAGAAGCTAATGTATAATCCCAGGCTCCTCAGAGCCTGAAAAAAACAGGTACTGGTATGGTATTCAGAGGTGGGAAGGGGAGGAAACGAATGGTCTCCAATGGCCAAAGCAAACCCAAATAGAGAAGGAAGGAGCGCAATAGCTATAAGTGTCTCATACATGGACTGTGGGTCTTGTCACCTACAGCACATTTCCTTAATGGATCGGCAGCAAACACAGCTACGCCTACCTAGTTTACAGGTGGGACAATGGGAAGTCAACCAGTGAGTAGTCCTGACCAGTATCAGCTGTAGGATGGGAATCCTATCTCACTCAACAGCAGAACCTGTAAGCATACCACATAGTGCAACAACTGAAAACAGAGGTGATGCACGCAGTTTTTGGTTCAATTGGAACAACAAACCAGGAATAAAACAGGATGGTGCAACATTTAAAACAATCTCTGCCCATGCACACAAAGGAGACAGAGATGCTTAGCTGTGTTACTCTGAAATTAGGCAGAAGGCAGGACAGGGTGGCACCTTTGGGAATGAGGGTTTCAGAGAGGCATAAGATAGAGAAGAGATTTTCAAGAGGATGTGAGGGAATTGGAAGAGTTGAGAGCCTCTGTACAAATCTCAGGCTCTAAAGAGAATTATCCCAGGAACCCCAGCTTCTGGAATGCCCTGGCAGCATCCTGCCCGCACTATCAATCTTGGGTTCAAAACACAGGAAGTCACAGGTACCCTGCACCCTGAACAGTAGGTAGGGAAGGAAGGATGTCTAAGTGTATTTGATTTGAGAAGTTATTCCAATGTGGGTTTCTGTATGAGTGACAGAAAATGCACCAAATCCCATAGTGACAACTGATCAGGTAAGGCGGACAACACAACTGATTCTACCACAAACCAGCTGTACAGTCGTGTTTCCAAAGATAGCAGCCCACGGTGATAAAATGGCTCTGAAACAAGCTCATAAAAACGCTCTGTGTTTATAAAATGTATCAAGAATAAAGACATTTGTTTTCAAAATGATAACACACTCTCACCTGTTACCAGCCAACCCCCTTTTCAGCCATCCTGAATAAATGAAAACCGTGTACTCCCCCCCGCACAGAATCAGAAGGCGTCATTTATTGGTCAGTAAAACACTGCATGAACCTTCCTAAGCCTCTGCTAATTCAGTGGCATTGACGTGGTTTGTCATAATATCTTTTAGGTAAGCAGCGACCCCCACTTTGCTTTTGCCTTCCAGGAGCTCCTCGATCCCACAGAGATGCTCAATAGCTCTTTTCAAGATCTTCTCCCTCTCATGGGAGTTTGGCTGCATTCCAGCATCGTCCTCCTCGACCCCCGATTTCATGTACTGCAGGATGTAGGATCCGATTGTCTCACCGTTTTCTGCTAGTGTGTCCCGAATGAATGGGAGGTCTGTAGTGTGGGCCAAGCTCAACAGGTGAATCAGTGCCTGGCAAATCTGGGTTCTCAGGCTGGCGCTGTATTTGAACTCCAGAAAATCCTCCGTGTCCTCACTCTTCTGCAGGGCTATAACCAAGGCACTCCAGATCTGGCTGAACTGTTTAGTAGTTCCGTAGCGCTCCCTCTTGTCGGGGATGGAGAGTGCCATGGCAGACTTGATCCGAACTTTGAAATTCTTGCATGACTTCACCACAGATGCAAGAGCATCGTAGGCTTGTGTGGTCCAAGGAGCTTCTCCTGGAGAACAAACAGTCTCATAAGTCAGTAACGTGTGCAAACTCAAACTCACAATGGCAGCTCCTCAGACAGATTCATGCTACACCATTCGCATGCGTCTTTAGCTAAAGAGTAGGGATTTTACCATAAGCAAAATATTATCAACTAACTTCATAATCTAGTGAAATTTTAAAATGGAGAAAGCGACATTTTTACAGGCAAAGTTTAAAAACAAATCCCTTTCCTTCTGCTTTTGAATGAAGTAGACACTCAATTGATGTCACATTTAAAATTCAGTTGTGTAGCTCTGACTATCGTCATTTCTAGGTAATCAGATGTTTTGCAATCCCAGTGACTGAACAGGTGGCATTTATCAAGGAAACTTTCTTCCCTGTGTTTTGTTTGTTTCCGCTGAGGATAAAAATGAATTCCTGCTACATTATCTTTAGCTGCTACCCTTTAATATCAGCTATCGCCTCAATCCTGCAAGCGCTAGCATGCTGCAGTTTAAGGCATGGATGTCAGTAAGTTTATTCACGGTAGCGAAGTTTACCATGTGGGCGAGTGTGTACATAATCAAACGTATACTAAGGGCCAGTTTCCACCCTTGGATACAAGAGTAAGATTCAAACTCTTCCCGTTGTTCCAAACCTGCTGATAGATGTCTTCTCAGCAAAATCCCAAGCCTATGCTTTTGCACAACTACCTGCATATGCCTTAGACGACGGCACTAAAAAAGTGGTTACTTACCAAGCGGCAAGCCAGGGTTTTTGAATACATTTCCCAGTGCATAGCATGCATTCCACCGCACTTTCATAGTGGCCTCACTCTGGACAGTAGAAATCAGGGCCTGGATAGACTCCTCAATGGCTTCATTAAATCTGGGGTTTTCTATGTGGGTTGGCTGAAGGAAATGAAGCAGATTTCCAAGGGCTCGGACTGCGTTGCTCTTAACCTGAAACACAAAAAGGTGTTTAGAGGGCCAGTTTATAGCAAAGACCCTTGCCAAGGGCTCAAGGTAGATGTACAAAGGAAAGTAACATAAAGAACTCTCTGAAACGATGCAACATCTTTCCAAAACTAACTGACTTCCTATGACCTGCCAAAAAAGTAGCCCTGCCAGCAACTACACTGAGCAGTTCAAAGTGGTCAGTTTAGATGCCCCAGGACCAGGAGTCCCCATTGCTAGATGGAAGGTTAACGTAGAATAAAATAAGCTAATGGTGGATTCTGATTGTTGGTACATGAGGTGTCAACATACTGTACACTACAGCACATAGGTTTTGTTTGTGTATTGTATTGGCGTTGTCAGCTTCCCTGGACCACTCAAACCAAACACACTGTAACCAAAGCAAGTAACGAAGACTAGCTTGTAATTTTCTACACTGATTTTTCATGTCCCCACCATCCCCAACATACCTTGTCTTTGTCCCTGGATGCCTCAGCTGCTGACCGTAACATTTTCAATAGCAAGAGATCGGAGAATTCTTCTTGGAAACTTGGCCCCATAGAATCCCTGGCAAAAAAACCAAACACACATATTGAGGACCACGTGGGAAAACACCAAGCAAGGTTATCCATCCTAAGGTAAAGACAACAAACAGTTCCCTATAAAGGATATATAAACCACTACCATCAGCAATACACTCAATTTTTACAGGCCAACTTTTCAGTTGAGAAGATCATGGCTAACTATTTAAAAGATTTTTTCATAGATTTTCATAGACATTAGGGCTGGAAGGGACCTCGGAAGATCATCGAGTCCAGCCCCCCGCCCAAAGGGCAGGATGTCAGCTGGGGTCATAGGATCCCAGCAAGATAAGCATCCAGTTTGATCTTGAAGGTGTTCAATGAAGGCGCTTGAACAACCTCCGGCGGCAGGCTGTTCCAGACCTTGGGGGCTCGGACAGTAAAGAAATTCTTCCTTATGTCCAGCCTGAAACGATCTTGTAGTAGTTTGTGACCATTCGTCCTCGTCATCCCTTGGGGCGCTCTGGTGAACAAACGTTCCCCTAGATACTGGTGGTCACCCCTGATAAACTTGTAGGTGGCCATCAGATCACCCCTGAGCCTGCGCTTTTCCAGGCTAAAGAGCCCCAGGGCTCTCAGCCTGTCATCGTAGGGTCTGCTTCCCTAACCCCTGATCATGCGCGTGGCTCTTCTCTGGACTCTCTCAAGCTTCTCCACATCCTTTTTGAATTGTGGAGCCCAAAACTGGACGCAGTACTCACTAAGGCCGAGTACAGGGGGAGAATGACGTCCCGGGATTTGCTTGAGAAGCATCTATGGATGCAAGCCAGCGTTTTGGTCGCTTTACTAGCCGCAGCATCGCATTGCAGGCTCATGTTCATCTTGTGGTCAATGATGACCCCCAAGTCTCTTTCTTCCATAGTGCTAACCAACATAGCACTGCCGAGCCTATGAGGATGCTGCGGGTTTTTTTTCCCAAGGTGGAGAACCTTGCATTTATCGGCGTTGAACACCATCAGATTCTCATCCGCCCACTTGCTGAGCCTGTCCAGGTCAGCCTGGATCACCCGCCTGTCTTCTGGCATGGATGCTTTGCCCCAAAGTTTGGTGTCATCGGCGAACTTGGCCAGTCCGCTTCTGACTCCAGTGTCCACATCATTAATGAAGATGTTGAACAGTATGGGTCCAAGGACAGAGCCCTGGGGGACCCCACTGGTCACAGGACACCACGATGAGTGACTTCCATCAATTACTACCCTCTGGGTCCGACCCCAGAGCCAATTTTCCAGCCAGTGGATCGTGGGGGACCCAAGGCGACAATTGGCCAGTTTCTCCAAGAGACGATCATGGGACACCAGATCGAAGGCTTTTTTGAAGTCAAGATATATGACATCAATCTCATCTCCCTTGTCCAGGTGATAGGTCACCTGGTCGTAGAAGGAAATGAGATTGGTCAAGCAAGACCTACCCGCAACAAACCCGTGCTGGCTATCCCTTAAGATGTTGGCGTCGGCCAGTCCATTAAGGATGGCCTCCTTAATAAACTTTTCTAAGATCTTCCCCGGGATAGAAGTCAGGCTGATGGGCCTATAGTTAGCCGTGACATTAGGCTTCTTAATCTAAATGCAATGTTAGGAAACCCTGCCTATTTGCATGTTGGCAGGGGAGCAACACTGAAATGCAGGGGATAATAAAGCACCAAGAGTACGAGCAAGATGCATTTTCAATGCAGCAAATGGTTCATAGCAGATTGACTCAACTTTCTATACTACAGCTGGCACTGGTTAATTTGTTTATCAGTGATCCCATATTCCCTTTCACATAATACTAGAACAAAGGAATATTTTATTATGATACAACTAAGTCATTCTCTTTGGCAGTGCATCACCTGTGCAACTCCTACAAGAGGTGAAACCAAGAAGCTGTGCAGAATTCAACAAATGAATTAGAGGTGAAATACTGGGAAGAGGCAGAGTTACCTCAGATCCTGCATAAGACTTTAAGCTAGGCCAACCTCCAATGAAGAGCTGTCAGGAAAAAGCTCTCTCTGAGGACATAGTCTATTCACAACTGGACTAGCAAAGCCTCTTGCACCTTCTTCTGACGCTAAGGCAGCACACAGGTCATTGCACACTTTGTCCAGGAAAGGAGGCCAATGCCTTTGTTTTTTAGAGGCTAGTTCTAAAGAGTGAAAGCCACGCAGAAGCTCCAAGCAGCTGAAGGACTAGTACCTACATGTTGACGATGAGAGTGTCTGTAAGGTTGCCCAGGGACCAGGCTGCTTTGGCACGGACGTTTGGAGACTTGTCGTGGAGGGAGTTCAGGATGGCATTTGCAGTGTCTGCGACAAACATCACATCCTGGAGAATTCAGAATCACTGTTAAAGTCTCGGTCATTATTAAAACTGCTTTATTAAAAACGAACAAAGCTGGGTGACTTCAGCTCTGTACGCTTTCCTCACCTTTATCATCACAGCAAAAATCTGCACAAAGACTGTATCCATCAAAAAGCAACTTTCTGCATTAAGCAACAACTTTACAACATCTCCAGGGCTCCCAGCACAGCTTTGTTTGATCTTTTAATTAACAATAAACTCTACAAGGTGCCCAAATTTGCTACTCTCCTTGGTGGCTGGTGCTACAAGGTTTCAAGTGTATGACTGAGTTTCATTGGTGCTTGAGCTACTTTGATTTGAGCATAATTACCTGGGCTGCCAATCTCATTCTCATCAAATCCCTTTGTCAAAAAAGTAATTGCTTCTCCCAACTCCCTGTTGAGCTGTTTCATTAATCTTCCCTTCTGTGGTATGTTACATTTTGCTGCTATTCCCTTGCATATTATTAAGTACTTTCTTTCAAAATATTTTAAGCTTAAAGTCTCAACTTCAGCTACTGGCATATCTGTCCACTGGCATGCTCGCAATCATGTTGCAGAAAGAAGAGAATCCTTTTTTACAACCAGCCTGAGTTTGCTCCAGAAGCCAACTGACATCTTTGTGGACTGATTCTGTACACAGAGGCTGACCTTCCTACCTTGACTTTCAACAACAGCTAACACTGTATTTCCAAATACACGTGTTTTCAATTGTGGCAGAAAGTTAGCCCCATTTCCATAAACCCTTTCACTAAACTCCTCATTTATACAGGCAACCCCCGCTTAGCGCTCTTAACTGGTTCGTGAAAAGCTGAGCACTAAGTGAAGCTAGTGTTAAGTGAAATCTGAAGTTTCTGATGACCCAAGATGGTGACCACAAGTGTTATAACAAAACTCGCTGAGCGCTAAGTGGAATTGGGTATCAATTTAAAATGAGTGTTATAGCGAAATAGCGCTAAGCAAAACAGTGTTAAACAGGGGTTTCCTGTATGCTCACCTGTGCGTAATACAAAGCCCCAGCCATTTTTAATGCTGGGGGGGGGGGGTCCTACTCCATTCTACAGCCATTTTGGGCATTTTCAAGACTTTACTAAAATCAAAGCAGACCCGTCTATGACTTTCCAAGACAGGAAACTGTAAGCCCTGTGCCAATGGTTTGAAGTCAATTCCCAGAAGAAAGGCACAACCCAAGTACGTGGATTGTGCAAAGACAACTGTGGTCGAATCAGGGTAAGAAGAGGTCTCCTCCAAATTCTCTCTTTACCAAAGTTTCTCTGCAATTGCTAGTGCAGCTTCATAGTGGTGCTCACATCTCTACTCCAATTTGCTATCAAAGCCAGGGTGGACAGTCAGTCAGTCTGCATAGCTGCACTCCTTCTCCCATACGTCACTATATGCTGTACTGAAGGTAACTCCCTATGAACCCCCTACGTCCAATATACAGGGTATGGACCCTCTTGGAGGTAAAGCACCAAACACACAACCCGGGGCAGGGAACTGAGATGGCTTTAACCCACCATGGCACCTCTCCACTTCTGCTCTCCAGACTGCCAGAGCTAACACTTAAGCTACCACAGCCTGTCATCAGTTGCTCATGGGTGCATCTCTGCCTATAAGTCCTGCAGAGTTATGTGCTGCTGTCCTGCCTCTCCTACTCCACCCTCAACCTTGGGAGTCCTCAGGAGACAGCCAAGCAGCTACCTTTAATAGTTTCTGCCAACAAGCAATCCTTCTCTGGCTGAAGCTAGGGCTTTCATAAGCTTCTTTAAGCCACTCGGGTATGTTCAGCTACCATGAGGAGGCTGGAGTGAAATCAGGATCTCACGCTTGTATATAGACATGCCCCTTCCTGGCATGTCTCCGGCACAAGAACTGCACTGGGTCTAAAGCCAATTGTTCCCACTGAGCAGGGTAGGCAGGACTGAGAAGAGTAAATGCAAACGTCCTCTCTGAGTTATCACCTCAATGTTGCGTACACCCCCTCTGGCAGACACAGAGGTTTGCTCTCAGCACAGAATGTTAATGGCCCACTGGGGAGGAGAAGTTTGTAGCTCAAGTAAGGGAACAGCAGGCCAGTTCTAACCTGCCTAAGGCACGAGAAGAGGATGTAGACTCCAAGGGCTCGTGCCGCGGCAGCTTTCAGCAGTGGGTTCTCGCTGTGGTTCAATCCGAGGAGCAGAGTGATGCACAGGATCTGGCGGTCATCCTGCAGGGAGGAAAAGTGACTGAAGGAAGGGCAGCTTGAAAAAACACGAGCAGCATGATTGGGCTGTGAGGTTCCCACGTCATAAAAAAAGAGCAGAGACCCAATGAAGGTTTAAAACATTAAAACCCGGGTCATGCACAAACAGTTGATGAGAATGCACTTGAGAGCAAATAAAGGGCGCTGTCAGGTGCTGTATAGGAAATGGGAGTATCCCAGCTTCAAACATTAATTACGCCGGGGTGGTAAACAAGACACCCATTCATTTCAACACACCAAATCTTGTAGATATTGTGGCACCAGCTACACATGTAGAGTGGATAAAAAGCAGTATCTAAAGATTGGAGAAGGCTACAAATTCACCACTGGCGGATGGCAGGAGCTACAGTGACAATAGAGAACTGCAAGAGTCACTCTGCACTTCAGACACAGCACGCTAAATTCCCCTTGCAAATTTATGAGCCTGCAGCGCAATCCATCGTGCTGCATCGTAGACATAGGTCAATGTGGGCACAGGCTGACCCTGAATGGTCGGCAAGGGGAAGTGGGTGCAGGGGATCAAAGTGCAGAGCAGTGGAGCACACGCTGTACTTGCAGAAGCTGGACCAAGAACATGGCAGAGATACTGCTGCTCCAGCAATTCCTGTGCAAATGAGACCTGGCAGAGCTCTCCGACTCAAGAAGGGCACGGTGACACAAGTGCGGCTGTACAATACAGTGGCTTTCAGCTGCCCGGGCATGAATGCATAAAAGCATATTTCATCATGTTAAAGGAGAGCTGTGCCCGCACATTCAGTTGTGGTTGGGGTAGCAAACTGTTTCCCAGTCAGCTGAGGGGGGAAAACTCCAAGCTACTCAATGTTGCCAGCTCAGCTGCCTGCACCTTTCATGAAATCTTGTTAGCAAAAGAGCAGTCACTTCCACATCTCCCCCACAGATGGAGACTCTTTAGCCTTCACTTGCCATGCAACACAACTGAGCTATCTGTTAATACTTCTGCATGGAGGTTAGCTATTTTTTGCCTGGATACCTCTGCTCGGGGTTTTAGAAAATCCTGCCCCCACCAAATGCCTTTTGGATCTTTACCAGCCACGGTTTCCTCAGATTTAACATGTGAAAATATATGAAGGGCTTTCATGCAAAATCAGCACAGACTCCATGTTAATGTAGGTAGAGGGAGAAAGCCAGAAGATCTTTGTACTTAAAAATCCACAGCTTTACCTTCAGATGGCTGAAAGCTTCAGGGAGGATAGAAGAAAGAGCATCACAGGCACTTGTCTGAAGGGTAGGGTGTTGATCATTCTGAAGGGCACTAGGTAGAGGACCATTTAACATCATAGTCCAAAACCTTACCACCTGTAGCAGAGAAATTAGTGTTATCAATTAGAAACCATGCAACTGATACTGCCACTGGATGAGCTTCACAATATTGCCAGCATATCTAATCACTAAAATGGATGGTTTTTCCCCTCCACACCACGACTCTCTTCATACCAAATGATACCAACTAATTATTACAACAACCTTAAATCTTAAAATACTTCTGCTGCACACTGAAGTTGCACAAATCATTTTTAGCATCTGCTTGTTTTACTGCTGCGCTGAAGGACTCAGTCAGTCAGTTCCATTTGTTCCCTTCCCAGGGGCATACAAATGCAGATTAGATTTCTTTAGGTAGGATTACAATTCCATTCTTAAAACCATGCAGCTGTGGATTTCAATTGGCCTGACAATTTATGTTCATCTCATGTAACAGAAATTCACGGCTGGTGGAGATATTTCCTATTTTCCAGGGTTACTGCTGGCAGCCTCAAAATTTAACGTGCCCCAAATTAATTTATAAAAGATTTCCATTCATGGAAGCAGGATTTAGCAGACCTGCAATACTGCTATGGTCCAGTTTCAGAACTGGGTTGGCCTGTCAAATAAACATCCCTCAGTGATGGCTCTCTCTAGGATCACTCATGCTATGCTATCGGCCACCTTGTGAGCCTGCAGAAGACCGAAATAAGATCAGAGAGCACGTCAGCATTAAAAGCCACTGTGGCTGGTATGAGTATTTCAGATCTGATGTAGCACCCACACCATATATGGTCGCTCAGCTTCCCCATACTCCTCCTGCTCACAAACCTAAAACGACGCTCCTAAGTCTAATTTTAGGTGCGACTAACCTTGCCAGGACTCCTCAAAGTATAAACCTTTTATCTCAAATAGTCAGGCAAGAGACACCCAACAGTTTGTGGTCGCCCCCTTTTTTTTGTTAGCTTTGTATTTACCAGGAGGCTTATTCAGCTTTAATACCCACAGGTTGTGTTTCTCTGGATAATACCCCACACGCTGTGTTAGAATGATGAGTATAAACCGTGACAGTCTCTGCCAGCTCATTTAAGAGCAGAATACAGCCTATCATAATAAACCAGAACAGTTAGGAGAATGAATGCAGTTGTTTGTAGATCTTTAGACTGCAAGTTTGCAACCTAAATAGACTGTCTGTGGCTACTGCACGCTCCCATTTTTCTGCAGATCGTTATAACAACAGACAAGGCTATGAATTTGATAGATTTCAAGAACTGAGGCTTAATTATGTGGAATCCTAGCCCTAAAAGCCCACAGACTTACCAAGTCAACAGGTACCCTCTGACTGGGAGCAATGGCTGAATCTGGTTTGTACTGTTGTATTATGCCCGTGCCCAGCTCCTCCAGAAGCTGCCAAGAAAATGAAAATGAACTGGCTCCATATCAAAGCAAACTCAAGTGCTACTTGATGGTGGAGATCTTAGCAAAGACCATATTCATTTACACAATGAACAACATCTGCAATGTAATGTTACATTATGAGGTATCAGAGCCTGGTATCTCAAGAACTTGGAGGAAAAGTTCCTCCTAAATAGCATCTCTAAGCAGGGCAGTGTAATGGAAGCAGCTGGGCAGAGATGGATACAAATAATGTCACTCGGGAGTTTTTATTTGCTCTGGATACCACATGCTCCTGGGCCAACTGTTGTTAAAGCAATAAATAAGAACCAATTCTGGACTCCCTGTGCCCCCAGAACTCCCACTCAAAGCTGTGGAATTACAACTGTGCAAGGAATGCGAGACTGGGGCCAAACGCTGTATTTCTCAATGTCTTCGGGTATAGTATTTCACAATGGGCTACAGCACCGGGAGGGCTGGTCTCATTTATAGTGTGCTGTGTGGAAGAGGCACAGAAACACGTTCAGCAATCCCTCTCCATACCATTGCTTTGGATTAGATACAGTCTCATATTAGATCTACCCAGAAAAGCTTTGAGACCATATGTATAGAGCAGTGGTTCTCAACCTTTTTAGACTCAAGGTGCCCCTCAAAAAAGTGTGCTCTTAGCTTTTATTCATTTCTTGGTTACAGAAAAACAGAGCACAGAACTCACAAAGCCCACAACATGTCAGCAGGTTTTTGACCCTATGGATTCCTATTTGAAATCTCTGGGTTTACCTTGTGAACTGTGTAGTTATTGTACACCTCACAATGCAAACGTAGCATGGCATCTTTAAAAGGATTTCATGGCCTCCTGGTTGAAAAAAACAACCCACTGGTATAGAGGAAAACCTGGGAGAGAGAGACCTGTATTTCTACAAGCTCTTACCTTGGCACCATGGAGCTGAATAGATGGATCTGCTTCCTCCATGCATTTGCAAGCCACCTCTCCAAACTCTAACAAATAATTCTGGGCCATGGAGAAATAGCCCTTTACGAGAAGCGCCAAGACCTGCAGATACAGGACAGAAAAAAATAAAGGCCGAGTGGAATTTTCCACATAAAAAAGGCATGAAACACTTTACAGTATTGTCATGTAAGATGCCCAAGTTTTACTAGGACAGCTATATCTCACAACACAGAGAATCCAAAAGAAATTTAAGGTGTGTATAACTCTGTTATCTTGTTTGATACAATTTGGGGAAAGCACAGTCAGGTAGCAACTCCTGACAAATTATTCACTGTGTTTAAACGAGCTCTCCTGTAGCTAAAAGACCAAGTGAAAAAGTGACAGGTCCCACAGCTCCAAGAAGTTTGCTTCCCTGTTTTATGAGGTCAGCTCTGACAAGCATCCTTGCTTCTGTAATGTGCAGGCTCATTGTTTTTCCCCAAACCCTTTTCTGGGTTGCTACACAAACCTAGAACTGAGATTACAAGTGTTGATACTGCTGTATATTTCTCTGCTTGTGCCAAAGTCGTCTATAGTCTGTCAATATTTCACTGATAATAGCCCTTTATAAAAAGTCATTTCTACTTGATAAGGTAAAGAGAGTTTCACAAATGAAAGGTCCCAAATAAGAGTCTTATCCTATATAGATGCATACTCCATCAAAAACCAGAACCGCTTACTGCTGCAGGTGAAGTAGCATTTCTACTTCACTTTATTGATCACTTGGCTCTTTCAAAAGCTGGCCATTCCTACCTGTAACGCCTCCAATCGAACAGGAGATGGTTCATGCACAGGAACAGGAGTGAAGCTAGCATCACTGTCAGAGTAGGAATCTTCTCTTGGGAGAATAATGATGGAGGTGCAGAGACGGATGAGCCAGCAGGGCTCTGAAGATGCACTTTCTGAATTAGCAGCAGGCTCCCCTTCAGAGGGAGGTGCTTTTCTCCACCAGTCAGAGGAACTGCAATGATGAGGAGTTGCACTTCCACTGTTACTTAGTCCCGAAGAACTTGGTTGTTGTAGAAGCAATTGCACCTCTGGTAAGGGAGCCTGAGCAGACAGTACAGCTCCCAACAAGGTGAGACTAGAAACTCGAACATTAACATCTGTTAAAAAGAACACAGAAAATGATAACAAGGTGAACACCATGACACTGCTATGACAAGTCTCAGCTTGGCAGGGCTTCTGAGCATCAGCGGTTGGTGGAATCTCCCTGTGAGAGACCAAGCACTGTGGTTATTTCCATGCTTATCATAGGAAAATTTACTACACATAAAAGCCTTAGTCATTAGCAAGAATCTACACTGAATTAAGGTGAGATATATACAAACCAAAAAGAGAATCCAGTAAAATAAAATGCAAACCTTTATGACGAATGTATGGCTTTATCTGGTTCCACACTCTTGTCAGCAGACCGGGTTTCAGGCGGTTATATGGTGCGTTCACTACCAAGTTTGCAAGGCACTAAAACACACAAGAGAACATCAGATGAAGCGTGATCATCACTTCTTCAGCCAGCCGCTTCCTATACCTGCAATTTAGATTACTCAGACAGCTAAATACCTGACTACACCTACAAAAAATCAAAGTCATCACTGAACAGCTGGTGTTTGAACAGCTGGCCCATAAACTTGGCTTTTAGAATACATGTGGTTCAAAAGCACAAACTGCCAGCCAATCAAGACATTAAGAATCCGAATCAAAATTGCCATTATAAAAAGGAACACACTCAACCAGACAATGGAAAATAATTTCTGGACCCTGAATTCTCCAGCAGCTCTTTCTACCTTCACACAACACAGAAAAGATGTCATAACAGAAATGTGGAGACAAGTTGGCCACACTAGATGGAAAACAATGGGACTTTCCAGGCAGACCTAACTCAATCTTGTAAGAAAGCGTCCAAACAAGTCCAAGGACTAATGTATAATCTTATTCTGCAAGCCACATCTGTAGAGTATGTCTCCTTTCAAGGAGATTCGTTTTAGGCTGAATTTGAAGCATTTACAGAATACATATTTTCACAGATGATAGCAAGTACCTTGATGATCTGGGTAAGTGTTTGTGCAGAGGATTCAGCCACCAGGGCTAGCAGCAGACAGCGGTGCAACTCTCGGATACTGGAAGCAATAGTCACAGAGAAGGGAGTAAAAGCTCGTTTGTGGTCATTTGCATCTTCGGCTACAGAAAGGAATTGCTTAGAACCTTCCAAGATGGCTGAAAGAACCTGAAGAGCACAGGCACGAGTCTAAAAAGACAAAATATTCCCATGGTTTCAATCAAAAAAACCCCAAAAAAACCAGGAGGAAAATTACAAGACTTGCTTTCTCATGCTTCTTCCCATTCTATGTGGCTTCAGTATAAAAGGGATTACCTGTGTTTGGTTTTACTAATATCTGGGAATCCATCTGTGTTGAAGTATAAACTTTTACTAAGGCACTTAAGACAATGCTCTTGGTTGCTCCAAAAACATGCATATCTATGCTCTTAGTAACACGTCTATAGCAAATATTTGTGGACATGGCTTTGCAAGCCACTTATCCATAGTCTCCTTTCCTCTCACTCCCCTTTTCTTAGATTGTCAACTCAACCTTTCAGTTTCCTTCCTATGTACCTACCCAGCATGAAGAATTTTTATCAGTGCTCCCTCGCTTCTCATTTTGAAGTATAAGAAGTTCTCTTCTCTCTTCCAGTTTTAGCAACCCTTTTTACAAAGTCTGGAAATTCTCTTGTCATCTCAAAATTTCATTCCCCCAGAAAAAAATAATGTAACTCCAACAGCCTGGTCTCATAACACTTGAGTGCAAATGCAATATCCTTTGTTGCCCTGAACAATGCATCTTCTCTTATTCTTCTGGAGCAGCAACAAAAGCAAAGACCCCAGCAGGACTGTCTACTATATTGCAGACTTAAGACTAGTACTGGAGAATACAATGCTTTCACCGCAACAGATTTCCTTACCTTTGGAGAAGGATCCTTTAAAGCAATAGTCATCAAGGACACAGACTGAGGGCTGCCTATTCCAGGTGTATCCGGAACAAATGCAGACCAGTAGCCATAAAGGACTCTCTTCTCTATTGATTTTATAGTGGAAAGGAAACAGGCTAGAGCCCCTTGTCGAACTTTGGCTTGATAAGATCTTTAACAACACAGAAAGATTAATTAATAGCAGCACTGAAAAGTAACTGATTTAACCTCGTTCATCTGTGGCACTGGCTAGCATTAACAACTTCAAGTAAAATATCTAAGACCAGAAGAAAATAAAAGGAGTTTACTTTCAAACCAGTACTAATGACTACCTTGCAATTTTCTTCAAGTCAACCTATAAATCAAAAATGAATGCGATTTCCCAAATAGTTTTGTTTAAGAACAAAGGGCTGGAATTGTATGTATAAGGGAGGGTAAAACATTGCACATGTGCAAAAGCAGTGCCAGATCTACAGAAACAACAAAAAGCACCATTTAACATGATACACACAAGCCTGATTGTTATGAACAGTGTCAATTGCTACTGTGTTGTACATTTACATGAATAACAATAACCTCATTTTGCTTTGTATTCCACCTTCAGCATCAGAATACTCTGACTCACTGCTACTGATTCTTTTCCAGCTGGGGTGGCATGAAGATAAATGATCCTTTCCTGCAGACATACATGTAGCATCTAATGTACGATTCTGGGGATCTGAACACGGGCTGCTTTGCCCATCTCCCAAATGTAGTTTAAAGATGTCTATTCCACGGATCGATTCATTGCCTGCATCACTCGACTCTTCTTTCACTTCTTCCCCTTTCTTTTGTTTCCCTTTGGACTTTTTTCTTCGGTTCTGTTTTAAAAGGCAAATATTTGTGGGGGGATAACACATAACATAAAAATGCTGAGACTACAGTAAGACCTAGGTAACGAGAAAATATTTCATTACTCTGGAAATCTCTTTCAATGCCAACAAGATCTCTTCTAAGAGACTGGCTCTAGTAATCCTGAAAAGTAGCAAAAATCCATGAGCTCACGGAGCATTCAGTAATTAATTCCACCAGCAAAGAACTGCACATTATATAAGCTACTAGAGGAGTTATTTTTAGGTGAAGAAGTTTAGTTTAGCCAAAAAAGTGTCTGTCACAGGTATTCAGTAGTTACTATGGAACAGTGTTCAATAAATTATACATAATTATACACACTGACACAATGAGACCTTATTAGTCTACTGCATCTTAAAAATGCCACTTATTAGCATGTACTTTGCTTTCTTTCTAATACCTTATTATCATGTAGGTACATGATATAAAATGGATTTAGCTGGATATTTAGATGCAAAGCTCTGGGAATATATACCTGCTAATCTCCAAGTATCAATGCAACTACTAGATTTTTTGCAATTCTTAATTTTTCCAGGAAGGGGGGGGGGGGAAGAGAAGGGATGTGAAGGCACTTGAGAACCAGACCTATCAAGTGCTTTAAATCAGCAGTCCTAGATTGACAGTAGATACTCATTAACATTAAAAAAGATTACAAGTCAACAGGACCATGCACCTTTATTTTGTCCAATGTCTTTCATATAATCTGTAACCCAAACTGGTCCATGGGGTTAAATAATAAACTGCAGAGGCAGAGAGGGATTAAGAGGCACATAAGGGGCAAAATCGTAAGCTTAACTTCTCTAGCAAGAAGAGCAATGGTTATGTAAGTGTTAGCAAAGAAGTAATGTTTCTTGTCAAATGTAATGCTGCAGCTAGTCTGCAAACACTCAGCTCCTGTCTGTAGGCCAAGAATTCTTGGCAACAAACGAATAACTGATGCACCCAGCTACAGTCAGTCAAATCAATCTCAGCAGAACCATCTGTTTTAGTCATCTGACTGAGCACACAGAGCAATTTTTATTCAAAATGCAGAGATTTCTGATCAATATCATTACAGGCAAGCAATGTGGGAGACGTCATGCACTGAGAACACAAAGGCCCTTTCAGCCATCCGTGCTGTCAGGAACCATACAAGTGCAAACAGACAGACGCACAGAAAGCCACAAAAGCTGGAATTTGACTTTACCCCTGTTTGCTTAAAGGTGCTCAATTCTGATTGCTCTTGTTTGACAGGTGATCTTTTGTCATACTGAGGCAAAGGAGCTGGATACAGCACTGCAGGCATCTCTATGTTCAGGCCAGGAAGCCCATAAAACATGCATTTCTAGAAAAGTAATAAAAAAACCCCAAAACATCAGTGTTCCACTCCATTTTGAAGAGCAAAGAATCATCATATATTTGTTTAGGGGACTGTCAACTGCTTTCAATAGGTCTTTTTATTTGCACCTATAGTTCACTGCCATATCTGTAAAATAATTTTGATCCTCTGATAAGCATGCCTTATGCCCCAAAGGTAGCTGGAATTCAACTGTTTCTAATAGGACATTAGGGAGATTTGGGTGCTGAAGCTCACTGGATGAATCTTTCAGTTTTCAAGGCATCACAATCACTTTTTTTATGAGTGGAAGTGCAAGCAACAGAAATCATGTGTTCTATAGGGAACTTCTCCCCTTTTCCCTGCTCCCTTTGTTCTGCTTTTCAATCTCCCCTTCCTTCCCTACACCTAAGCTCTTCCCCCATTTTTAGCTGTCTTCCATCCTCTCTCTTCCTACCTGAAGTGAAACATGGCCATGGACTATACAGCCTGTCTCCGGAAACAGTTTTGAGAACTCGATTCAAAACAAAAATATATTCACCTTTAATACTGCAAGAAGAGACCCAAGCTGATCAGTCTGCATTAGCTTCATCTTCCCGCCATTTAAGAGTGACTGGATACCTTTCAGGGCATTCTGTAATAACTGAAAACAGCTTGGAATGAGCTATTTTTCCTCCTCAAAGGAAATAACTTTAATTTCGAGTGATGAACTTCTGACATCCACTGGGCAAAACAATGACTGCTGGGAACCAATGAGATGCCTGAAACTATGTTTGATGTTACCCAAGTAAAACGTGTTTAGCAAACGGAGCAAAGTCTCCACTGACAATATTCCAAATCACAAGAACAGTACACGGTTTCCGCCAAACAGGATATCTTTGATTATAATAGACTGAATAGTCTGAAGTGAAATTTAAAAAGCGGTCTGGATGCTCAACTGCCAGATTTCTGAAATTCTGCAGCTGGACAACTTTCTAAAGATAATATTCTCATCTGCTAGTTTCATACATACCATGCAAAAAGTGATGTCATCTATATCAGGGGCTTTTGAAGACTGTAAAACATTCAAGAAAGTTTGAAAGCAGAGATTCCTGTAAGATTCATCTAAGTACGGCTGTCCAGGAACACTAAAATGGAAGCAGATACAGCCAATCAATCAGCAGATTGCAGGATCAAGTTATCCAAACTAGCACACTAGCACAGATCTAGCTTTCCCCTGAGGAAAAGAAACAGTGGGATAAAGGCAGTGCATTTTGGCTCTTACAAAAGGAAGAAGCCCTAGCACTAGGAAAGCCATGTGGAAACACTAAATATACTGGTTAGGATTATTTGAGTGTACCTTACATCTGCCCTAATTCGGTCTTCTCCTTCCTGATTAAAGCAGAGTCCTGTACTTGGCTTGAAAAGCTGCGTAAGTCATATATACATGCCTGACTGTTTTAACTATTGCCAAACCTTGTTAAAGAACAAGGAGCAGAAGTTTAAGAAAAAAGCAAGTGCTCTCATAATAAAATAAAAATAAACCATAGCAGGAGTCCCATTGATCTTATAGCAGTAGGATCTAAAGACATGAAACTGAGATCTCCCATCAGTAATACAATAGTTTAAGAACAGGATCCATGCTTTAGCTCTGCGCTGATGCAAGATGTACAGAATTATATTAACACGAGCGGGGTCGTTATTCTTTTTGGCACAGGTCCCACTGCACAAGTGACGCTTGTGTACTCGAAGAATTAGCACTTAAAAGAATCTCAAAAAGATTTAGCATTTCCCTGAGTTTAAAAATATTATTGTTTCAGCACATTAAGGTGGGTCTCCCTTTTGTCAACAGCCACCTAGCTTGCTTCCTGTAGAAAGCAACTGCTAGACACTCCAATCTCTGCTGCTTAGATATGAGCTTGTTAGAGCATGGCCATTAGTGCAGTGGCTCATTAAACAACCTTTTTTGTCCTGGGTGCCCAAGCAGCTGGTGCTAGGATATTTAATTATCTCAAGTTACCAGGATGCAATTGCAATGAAGTTCACAAGACTCAAGCATTATGAGTGATTTTCCCAAACTGCCAGAGGTTGGCCATACTTTGCTCATTTCTAAATAGATCTGGTCTCCTCCAGAAGCCCTTTTCATGGGTTGCAATTAGCAAGCTATTAAGCCTTCCTTCATAATCACAGAACTCCTTATAGAACAGACCCAAACTTTTTAAAACTGATTAATTATTCAGTCGGTGTCACAGGCAAGGAAGCAAAAGTTTTCCGTGTATTTCAACAGTGTAGTGAAGGATTCTGGAGTCATTACAAGTCACATCCCCAGCACAGGAAGGGGAAGTATGAACGGGGCCCCTTGACATCTGCTCGCTTAAGTCCCATACTCATCATTACGACCATAGATCTGTGTTGGAAAGAGCTGCATAACCTGACTTATTAGCATAGTCCTGAAATCAGCACGTGGGTCTTGCATTTGCTTTTTATGGAAAGGGGAAAAAACAAATCAGTTCTCAGTGCTCCAAAAGGCTCTTCTTTTACAGCCTCTGTACCAACCGCTTGGAAATACTCGCGTAATACCTGAGACACAGGTTGGCCATGCTGTGCACTGCTGCCCTCCGAAGATCCCAGTCAGTCTGACATGGGCCGCTGAACTGTACCAGGAGTCCGTTCTTCCCCAGCAAATCTGGGAGGTACTGAAACAAACCATAACAGTTGTTATGGGCCAGCAAGATCCAGCATTCCATCTGGCAAATACAAGTCAGTTGGTAAATTCCCGCCTGACTTTGGAATATCAAACAAATAAAGCTGCTCATTAAATCTAATGCCCAGATATGCATACACTAAACACAGATTAGATTTCATGGTGAGATTCAAGCAGAATTAAGATCTGCACATCTTCTGAAGAGACAATGTTCATTTGCAAAGTTTTTTTGTTCAGCATTACAAAACAATCGACTGTGACCAAAGTTAAGATTAGGTTCTAATTTGCACGTAAACAGGGATTCAACCAGTTTATAAAGAGGGCATCTTCCCCAGACTTACAGCATTTGCTCTTCAAGCACAGAAGGTGTTTCTGATCATGTACAAGCAAATCTATCACTTTTTGAATTAAAGTTAACTTAGAAGTGTCCTTGAAGAAACGTAGCTCCTGTTTCCATCTTTTCTTTGTCTTAAAAGATCTTAAGAACGGATTAACCCAGGCAAGTTACACTTTTCATGTAGTTAAAACTAACTGAACTCTTTGGCAGAAGCTGTTTGAAGAAACAGGTTGCAATTACACTAAGTTACTAACGTGTTGCATCTAATTACTATGGTTATACAATATAGGCTCCCCGATAGATGCAAGTCAATGGCTCAAGTACCTGTTCAGTGATGCCATTGTGACCACAGAAGTAGCTCAGCTAATCACCACGGTTCTTCCTCAGCTACTATGCAAGCAACAATCCTATTGGCTGCAATAAGTCAGTGGTCTCATGGAGACTGCCCATGGATCAAGAGTTCTCGGCAGCAGATCAAACAGCAGTAACAGTCAAGCATCAAGTACAGGCCAAGTAAAGCATCTGAGACTTCAGGCTAACTGGCATCAATGCTTGATGTGGTCCTCGGTAGCACTGCTTAGAGCTCAGTCTCACTGCTGCATGAATCTCAGAGTTCCTGAACAATATGCACAATCCAAAGCTGCCCTGGACACAGGAACGTGCCCCTGCGGCAGGGAGCAGGCCCCCATAAAGAGGTGGATCACGTCCACTGCTATAGCTCAAGACCAGCGCAGGAAGTGAAAGTATGACTGGGGCCCCTTGCTACCTTGCCCTCTCTAAGCAAGGCTACATGTGTTTAGTGCCAGGGTGCCTGGGATGGGAAGAACCTGCTAGATCTCTCCAAGTCCCTGTTTGCACAGACAGCCTCACGCTCTTTCAGCTGATAGGGGCAAAGGAATTTGGAGCAGGGAGACTTTTCTGCCTGAACCAGGCGATTCCTGCATTGCAAATCTGCAAGGGGTGCCACAGTGCATTCACACTGCCTACCCCAACTCCTCCTGCTTGCTCACACAGAGCTGGGAACCTACAGAAGACTTCTGATACCTGGCACCTGCACACAAACACACACACATCAGGCATGCATTAGGCTGCGCTATCCCCTATTTTTTTGTTTGCATTTTCACAGCAATTTTCCTTTTTTGTTTTGTTTTGTTTTCACCTGCATTGCTAATAGGACAAACTCCATAGGAGGCACTGCTTGGAGAACTCATACATCAGCACATGGGGAGTCCTTAAAGCACAGAAATGCAAGGGATTTGACACAACCTCACTACAGAGCCAACTGAAAATTGCTGGCTGGCTTAACTGTACCTTTCTTACCCTAATACAATCAGGGGTAACAGCTCTGAATTTCATTGCTACATAATGCTCGGTTTGATGAAAATTCCAACATCCCTGAAATACATTTTACACTTCAGTTACAGATACGATCATAAAAGGGAGCTCATATCAAGAGCACGCTTCCCCAGGAATAAGGCAAGCTCTGTATTTCTTTTGGAGAAGAGGAAAGGATTTGAAATGCTGGAGGTTGCTTGAAATACATAAATACATTTCACAATGCCGCCAACCTACCTTCTGACATTTAGGTCCATTATTGTAAACAAGAGTTGCTAAGGCTTGCAGAATCTCAATGTGTGTCCAAGAGCTGCACTGCTTAAGTGCAGAGATGGAATAGCCAAGAAGAAAATCCAGATCCTGCTCATCAACTGAGACCTGTCATCAGAGAAAGGTACACAATGAAAAACCAGCTCTTGAAAGATAGCCTCATTATCCTGCACAGTGTTGAAATTAGGGAATATTCCCCTAGGGGGGCACTGACCCAAATGATGTAGCTGTTGGAAATACATGCTGCTTCAAAAGCAGCCTGCATTGAGGAAATGTCTATGAGATTCTTGGGAAGAGAAAGATTTTTTTTCGTCTCCCCTAGCCTGGTTACATGACACACAAAGGTTTAAATCCACTCAGAAGCTGAACACATGTAGCTTTTACATCAGCAACCCTTTAGCCATGCACCTCCAAGCTACGGCAGCTGATGAGAAGAATGGCAGTACAGAACCAATGACAAAGCAAAAGTCCAAGTGCATTTGTATTACATCCTCCCTACTGTCCCTGCCCCATGGAGGCAAGAGCCTCTTTGGTCTATATCCACATCTACTGGGAAGGGTAGGGACAGAACCAGATCTTCCATACCTGAAATCGGTTAAGTAGATGATGAATAAGCTGAGAGACTTTGCTGACAAGATGCTCCTGGCTGAGATGAACCAGTTGGCAGGCTTGAACAAGTACAGCGCAAACATCCTGGAAAAATGAGAGAAAAGAGCAATTTCTCACGTAGATGCTTCACACTGTAAGCTGCAGAGGGGAGACCAACCCACCTGCTAAGGCCCTGCTGGTCAACTGACCCCGTCTGCTCGGAACACCTGAATCCAGAGAGAGCCCTATTGCCATCTGTGAAACTGCTAAGCAGTGCACCTCTCTGACTATACTGGGCTGCTTTACAGACAGAGGCACCTACAAACATGACTCCAACTGCAAGACCAGCCTCCAGACATGCAAATCTCCACTTAAGAAATCAGCACCGGAAAAACAAAATTTTAAACCCAAAAGTATATATATATATATAAAGGCAAAAGAATCCATGGAACAAGCAGTGCCTAAAAAAAATGTATGGTTATCTTTAGTATTTTCAAAGTGAAAAGAAAAGCTATCAGACTTCTGGGAAAACCCACAAGGAAAAGACAAGGCAATCCTATAACAGTCCTGGCTTAATGGTGAAGTGGCACATGAGATATGATATACCCCTAATGTGTAGTTAGCAACCTTTTGTAGGGGGATGTTGTAACACACAGCTGATTATCAGTGTGACAGCCAAGAAACGCTCCAGTAAGGGGCTAACAACCAGGTTAACCATGCCCATCACTCTCCCCCAGGCACTACACATAAACCAAAGATGCTGTCACCAGGAGCTGCTGATCCTGCCACATGCTTCACGCTATCACACTAATGTGAGAGTGATGCTCTACCCACGGTGGTCCACAAATTATGTGAGAGGCAAGAGACCTGAGGAAGAACATCCTGCATTCGACAGCTAACTCTACCCCAACGACAGTTTGTCCAAGAAAAGAGATCACCTTAAAGGCCCCTCTGCATCTTACAGATAATGTGCAATTTGCTGGTCAACTGCACAATTAACTGAGACTTGCAAAGTACCCATCATGCCATAAAAAGGTCCAACCAGCTATAACATCAGATCTTGACAATGTGTGCTAACTTTATAGCTGGTTGCTATAAATTTGCTATATATATAAAACTATATCCAGTATTAATTTGCATGTGTAGCAGGCTTCCCCCCTGTGGCTGGGGTCCCATCAGCTGCAAGGGTGCACCATGCCCAGCTAGGCCTGGGAGTCCTGCAACTGAGGGGACGCTCATCACGGCAGCTGCCGACTCGGGGTCCCAACAGTGCCCCACAGCTGCCAGGACCCAGCATCCCGCAGCTGCCAATACAGGGTCATAAAATCATAGAAAAATGAGGGTTGGAAGGGACCTCAGGACGTCGCATCTAGTCCGACACCCTGCTCAAAGCAGGACCAGCTCCAACTACATCATCCCAGCAAAGCTTTGTCTACTCGGGTCTTAAAAACCTCCACGGACGGAGGTTTCACAGCCTGTTCCAGTGCGTTACTACCTTCCTCATGAGAAAGTTTTTCCTAATATCCAACCTAAACTCCCCCTTGCTGCAACTTGAGCCCATGGCTCCTTGTTGTGTCATCTGCCACCACTGAGACCAATCCGTCTCCATCCTCTGTCGGCAGTGGCGATCCCTCACGGTCAAGGAGGATCGCTCCCATGGGTCAAGCAAAGGGTTGCAGATGAATCCACTGACGCTGACGAAGGCCGATCTTTCTGGCAAATGTCACAGGTGGCATTTTTGGTCTCGTTTCCTTTCCTTCTGTTTCCAGCGTGGGTCCAGCGTGACTTGTTCTCCAGGAGGAAGATGCTGCACGTCAGCAACCGCACGGATCTCGGCAGAGGGCGGCAAGGAGATCCACGACGGCCGGCGTTACTCTTCCACCGCAGCCTTCATCCGCCTTCACGGCCATTGGGATGTACGCCATCTTCACCTGCCTGCTGCAGCCGTTGGGGTCTTTATGTAGCATAGTTGGCCTTACCGCCACGGTAACGCAGCCTAAATAAACCCATTTCCTGTCCCCCGACCCCCCAACCGTTTTCACTGCCCCCCAATGGACGCTCTCCAACGTGTCCGCATCCTTTCCGTAGCGGGGGCCCAAAACTGAGCGCTGAGGAGAGGGGCGCAATCACCAACCGTCTGCGCCCCTCAGTGTGGGGGCGGGGCGTGGGGGCGGGGCGGGGCCTGTGCTGGGTGTCACCCCCCGCCCCGCCCCGCCCCGCCCCGCCTGGGCCTGTGAGGCCGGGGCGCTACCTGCGCGCTGGGCCCGGGGGCGGTGGCGGGCCCGCAGCACTCGCACAGCAGCTGGTCGAAGAGCAGGTGCAGCTCGGCACGGAGCCGCTCCGGCCCCAACGCGGGCCGCAGCGCCCCGAGCCGCGCCCCGCAGCGCCGCACCGCCGCGCCCGCGCCCTCATCGCCCGCCGCCGCCGCCATCTTGCGGGAGGGGGCGGGGCCAGCGGCAGGGGGCGGGGCCGCCGGACACGCGGATGGGCAGCCTGAAAGACATCGACGCACGGACACGCGGGGAGATGGATGGATGGATGGATGGACAGCCAGACAGATGCACAGACTAATCATCGGATGGACGGACAGACATCGACATGGGTGGATACGTGGATAGATGGACGGACAGACCGACATGCGGATGGATGGGCACCTAGGTAGATGGGCGGACAGACGGCTGGATGGACGGATGGATAGCTATAGACAGGCAAACATCCACATGGATGGATGGATAGATAAACCAACAGACAGAGATGGATAGACAGGCAGACAGACAGAGAGATGCATAGATAGATCGACAGGCAGACAGACAGAGAGATGGCCAGATGCATAGAGAGAGATCTAGACAGACGGACAGACACCCAAATAGACGGATGGATGGGTAGATAGGCAGACAAGCAGACATCCAGATGGCTAGATAGAAGGACAAGTAGTTAAAAGGGATAGATAGATAGATAGATAGATAGATAGATAGATAGATAGATAGATAGATAGATAGATAGATAGATAGATAGATAGACAGACATGTGGATGGATGGATACATAGATAGATAGATGGAGGGACGGGCAGACAGATAGGTAAATAGACTAACATCCAAATGGATGGATGGATAGATAGACAGAAAGACAGACAGACAGGTGGATGGACAGACAGACAGACAAACATCCAAATGGATGGATAAACCAACAGACAGACAGACAGACAGACAGATAGATAGATAGATAGAAGGACAAGTAGTTAAAGGGATAGATAGATAGATAGATAGATAGATAGATAGATAGATAGATAGATAGATAGATAGATAGATAGATAGATAGATAGATGCAGGGGATGGAGCACAAGCTTTCAGGAGCTGAAACTCACTTCATCCAACACGACGTTCTCATTTCTTAGTCCACCTCATCTTCTGTTTTCCGCAGGGCCTTTCACAGCGTCAGAGGACGCGCGCTTCAACTTGTCCTGCATCTGTCTTATCAACTTCGGTTGGTCTCCACCCGTGGATCTCAGGCAGGTGCCACAGCAACCTAGGGCGCCTCGAGAGCCTTTCATGGGAGCCACAGGGTGGCACGGTTAGGATGACAAGATAAACCCAGAGATTTCCCATAGAAATGCATCACTGGGCTCTTTCTGAGTTCATTGCAACAGAAAAAAAATAAAGATCTATTTTTTTTTTTCTGTAGTCAGAAAAGAGTGAAAACTAAGAGCTGGCATTTCAGAAGGGGGGCTTGAGTCTAAAGAAGGTTGAGAACCACTGGTCTATCAGGTGGTTACACACATCTCTGTCTCTTACAAGATCAACCCACAATCCATAGTGTTAAACCTATTCAGCCCTGCGGTGTCTTGCCGAGTTCTTTGCAACAGAAGAATTGCTCTAGGATTTCTCTGTAGTCAAAAAACAAGGGGAAACGTCTTAGCTGGCACTTGTTGGGGGGGCCCCTTGAGTCTAACAAGGGCGAGAACCGCCGTGCTAGTCGGCAAGAAAGAGACTGCTCCCCAGGACCTTGCAATCAACAGGCAAGACAGAAGCAGGCTGTACCTCTGCTTACCTACAGCCTGCACTCAGATGCGGTGTGGTTGTCTATCGCATCTTCCACCAGCCATATTTGCCGGTGCTTGTGTTGCCCTAGAGAGATGGCTTATGGTCTGCAGTCACCAGCAATACCTGTGGGATTTCAGCCCTGATTTCATCTTTTGCAATGGAGAAAACTTTGAAAGCTGGAACGCAAGTGTTGGGGGGTTTTCTCCCAAAGGAGCAAGCGCTGACTAGGACACAGAATATTTGATGGAAAGAGGAAGAAAAGTTTGATCCCCCCCACCCCCAACAAAAAAAAAACAGCATCTGAAATTTTCCATGTTCAGGTTTCTCCCCTCCCTGGTTGAAAAACTTGTTGGGACAACTTGGAAACAAAGGTGTATATATATTAAAAAAAAAGAACAGAGAAAATGGTAATGGGGGAGATTCAGTTCCAAGATTTTTTTTTAATTTTGGGGAGAGGGATTGAGCATTCATACAAAACCAAATGCAGAAAGTTTTGTCCAGCCCTTTAGTCATTCTGGATAAGCCAGGCATGGTCTAATCCTGCTTTTATTGAAATCAGTGGGAGTTTAACATGGACTTCTTTGGGAGCACAATAAGCCCAAGCTTAGTCAGATTTCTTTTCCAGGTCAGTGCAACGTAATTATCCCACCGCTGAAAAAGTCCGAAAGCTGTGTTAATATTTCCATTCATTTGGAGAAAGCTCAGGGAAAAGAACAGAAACCTGCCACTGCTAATCCAGGCTCGAAGATGAGCTACTGCTCTAACTATAGCTTTTAATATGCGCTATTCACCGCTATGATTGGTCTCCTGCGTCACATGCTATTGCGTCCCTTTCCTGATTGGATGAGCTCTGAGCATGCAAATAGCTTTGAGAGGGTCATATGATTGCTTCCAATGCAGATGTTTGGGTTAATTGGTATTCACAACCCGCCATTTACAATGTCTTCCCCTTTTTCCCTCGAAAAGTCTGGGGAGCAAAATTTAGCTCACGCAATCTATTTCATTTTTTTTTTTTTTTTGCCAGAGACCTCCATCACGGTTAGGACTCTGCTGTCTCTGTATTAACCCACATGAAAGTACAGCTCTTTCACGAAAGCCCAAAACAATAGTCAGCAATACTGTCACAGGACAATGTAGTTATTATATTAAAAAGTATTTACAAACTTCAATTCAGCCTTTGACCTGCTCTGGTACAAATCCACTGTATAACACTTGCATCTAATCTAGTGAAAAATCATGGGGGACCATCGTGTGTACACAGCTGACAGCGTTTTCAGGGTGCACAGATGTTCGCTAGCTTAGATGTAGATGATGAGATTACAGTCTAAATTTGCAATGTTTTTCTCAATAGGGTGTTTGATGGTACAGTTTTCCTGGATATTAAGAAGCATACGACATGTTGTGCAGATGGGTCTTTTATTGAATGTGTTTATTCCTGTTTGTATTTGCTACATGGATTAGAAATATCCCTAAAGAAGACAGTTTTCCTTGGCAGTGCTGGGAACTATCTGTATCAGGGTAGCTGCATTTTGCTTTTATAATGAGAGTTACTACTGCCACCCTGATGGGGGAAAACATGCAAGTCACAGTGTATTGGTGTATTTGAAAGAAAAAGGAGCAATGGAGCCTATGCCAGAATAAGAAGCAATGGTCTCAAGTTGCAGCAAGGGCGATTTAGGTTGGAGATTAGGAAAAACTCTCTCACTAGGAGGGTGGTGAAGCACTGGAACAGGTCACCTAGAGAGGTGGTGGACTCTCCATCCTTGGAGGTTTTTAAGGCCCAGCTCAACAAAGTCCTGGCTGAAATGATCTAGTTGGGGATGGTTCTGCTTTGAGCAGCAGGTTGGACTAGATCAGGGGTTGGCAAAAGGTGGCCTAGGGGCCGGATGCAGCCCACCAAGCCATTCTATCTGGCCCGCAGGGCCCCTAAAAAATTTAGAAAATTAATATTAATCTGCCCCTGGCTGCCTATCATGCGGCCCTCGATGGCTTGCCAAAACTCAGCATGCGGCCCTCCACTCAAAATAATTGCCTGCCCCGGACTAGATGCCCTGCTGAGGTCTCTTCCCACCCTTATTTGCTATGATTTATATAGAACCTATTTCTAGCATAACTCTTGCAAGCCACATCAGAAAACCAGACTGTTAAATATTGGTGAAAAGAACCAGCTCTAATCCTCCGCACCTTCAGAAAGGATTTAGCAGTTGGAGGTTGGTGGATGCCTGGTAGTCCACACTTCACTCATGTTCACTAAAGAAGTCAGTTCCCAAAGGAAAAAAAAAAAGGGATGGAGAAAGCAAGAGACTGAGAAATGCAAACAAAGCGGAGGCAAAGACTTGAGATGCCACCCAGGGTTTCCATTTCCTGTGGGAGGTCCACATCGACAGTGCCCACGTCATTTCTTACCGGCATAAGTAACATCTCGATGTCCTAGACCAAACTCCAGTTTATTCCGTCATTAAGCCATACCATTTCACAGGTGTTTGCTTGTTTCACAGCTGTGGTTTTACAGGTGAAAATAAAACAGGCCAGGCTCGGGACTGTCACCGGGCGCGCATTGCCAACCACTCAAATGACACGAAGAGGATCATGGACAGCAATGGGTCAGAAAATCGACTGAGATGCCCTCGACCTTCAGCTCACATGCTTTATCAAGCAATGCGAGTGCTTTACATGATGCATACTTTGTAAAATGCCACTTTGAGGTATCGATTATCAACTTAAAAGCTACAAGGATATGGACTGGAAAGATGGTCCAGTGGGTGCCAGGCCAGCCTGGGACGTGCAAAACCTGGAGTTGGTTTCCACAGGCTTCTTAACTCTCTTAGTCTTCCTACCCCTCAGCTCCCCATCTGTTACATGAAGGCAATAGCTCTTTCCCTCTTCCCAAAGACTGTTGAAGTGACAACTGGGATCACACCCTGACTGTCAACAAGGTGCCACTGGATTTTGCTGACAACCATTTTTACACCTTCTCTGAACTATGGATGGCGCCACGTGGGATTTGGAAGACAAGTGAATGAAAAGGGGGCAGAAGGCACTATTCATGGGACCACTGGACTCTTCAAACGGGTGTGGGGGAAGATGCTAGCGACTCATAGGTAGGTTAGGCTCTAGCATTTCCAGATAAATATACAGTAGGTGGCACTCACTGACTGTGTTTCCAGTCTGTATCACCACAAGGCCCAAGGTGATTAAGAAACAGGAGCTTCAGTCTGATACCAGACAAAAAGTCAGAGGGGAGAAGTGGTTGGCTTGGCTTTTTCCTACTGAACAATATGACCTGGGCCCAAGAGCAGCTGTTCAGAGGGAGAGCAGAACGTGCTTGTCCCTAGCATTTCACAAGACCTTCGAAAGGTGTTTTAAAAGACCTTTTCCGATTTCACTGAAAGTAGAGGGAAATTTCCCAAACAGCGTAACCGGAGGGAATGCGTACGGTGTCATGAAATGAGACCAGTCCACACTGCTGACTTCCAGCCCGCAGGACTGCATGTGGTATGCACCTGTTGCCCTTTTCTGGTTCTTTTTTTATAGCTGGCTTTAGTGTACTTGAGCAGTGACACATTTACAGCCCTGGAGACTCACAGGATGGAGGAAGGGCCTGGGAGCCTTTCATCTTAAAGACATTAGTCCCTATTTGGCCTAGACCATCATTAACTAAAAGTCACTTATTTCCAAGGGCCGGCTGATGGGTCGCATGAATGGATTGGTGCTCTGATGAGAGGATAAAGAATCTCAACAGAGAAGCCAAGGAACAGAAAGGATAGGATATAACATGGCCAGGTTAAAAGCAAAGGACATTTGAGTTTGGACTTGCCAGCATCCACCAGTGCCTATGCTGTGCATAGACAAGTTCTGCAGCAGAGCTGAACAACTTGCAGTGGTTTGATGGACTAATGGAGATGAGCATTATTTGTTTGTTTGTCTCTGTTTTGGGGTTTTTTTCTGGTTTTTTGGTTATTATTTTCTGGTGTGTCCATGCAGTAGCTGCATTATTATGCTCCAAAATCTGTGTTCCTTTTTTTTTTTTTTTTAAAGGGGAATCTCTCCAGCATGCCTGGCTAGAAGGGGCATCTTCAAAATGTGAACTGAGCAATGAACCATTTCTTCCCAAACATCCTCAGGCCGCCTAAAACAAGCCCCCTTGATCACCGCTAGCTGCTCCCCTTCATTTCACTGGGGCATCTGCCCTGGGGTCCAATAATGCAAGTTAAAAGTCAGCACTGTGTACTGTTTCACAGCAAAATCAACCAAGCAAGAAAGAGAAAGGACTGTACTGTGACAGTCAGCACAATCTATATCACTTGTCATATAATTTTGTTGGTTTGCGTGGGGAAGCCTAAAGTTTGTACAGGCTTGGATTATCCCGGCTACAGGTTTCCTTCTTAGTTCAACTCCTACCTCTAGGAAATTTACCCTTTTTTACCAACGTTAAATTCCCTTAACATTGACCAACCATTTCAAATGATAACAACAGATGATTTAATAGCAGTAATGGTTTGCATTTACCTTTCACTTTAAGTTTGGTTCCTTATGTGGGGCAAAGACCTGTACATCTCTGCTAATTCCCTTTATCCTTATAATTATTATATATAATTTGTTCACCAGTAATACCCCACAATGCCAGGCACTATAAAACACAGTGGAAAGGCAGCCTCAAGAGATCTTTTATTATTAATATGTTATGCTAAGACAATTTTAGCGAGCTTCTTACCTTCCTTCCCAGCCAAACTATTGATCTAGGAGGAGCATCTGCTCTATGTAGTATAAATATGCTAGGAGGCAGACTCAAAAGAGGAGCATATGGCCACCTTCATTGTGGTGCAGACTTTATGTCAGGCTCATTTTAAATATAGATACACATGCAGACTCGGTCCTCTTTATTTTGAAGTCATTAAAATCTATCGTGCTTCAGCTACAATGCAGGGTTTGTATAGAGGGCTGTATCTGACTGTCTTAATCTAGGCAGGTATTGTAACATGCAGCTCTATTTACATGGTGTTGCTCGAGGACCGTTTGTGATAGTTTTTTACACTATAACCTGCTGTATCTTAAAGTGGCCTGATATTTATAAAGTGCTAAGTACTCCCCCTCTAAAAATCAGGTTCCTTTTAAGCATCTCCATACAAGTTCCCAAAATTAAGCCTCCAAAAATCACTACTCACTTCTTAAGACCGTGGCCTATTCTCTACACATTTTCTTTTGGTGTTGTGTCAAGGTCTGTTTGGATTTACCACTTAAAACTGCACTGCCTGAAAGGTGGTGGCAAGAGCATAAGGAGATAAAAAGAAAAGGAAAGGGGCATGAGATAAGAAAGTATTTCTTCTAACTCCTGCTTCGGAAGATTGCGCGCTGGCAAAGCCAGACTTTACAGTACTTGTTTCTGCAAAAAAACCCCAAAACCCCCCAGTGAAAACACGAAGAAGTTGCAGTTTCCAAAGCAGAGCAGCTTTCTTAGGTGGTGGGTATCAATGTAACTCTACCAAAGCACGACTGAGATGCAGCTGATAAGTCTCTTATTTCCATTTCCTTTAACATTTAAATTTAAACACCGTCTTCAGTATCATCATGCTGCCACCCCTCAACTTTGGAAAGAAAAATCTTTTCTTAGACATACTCTCGAAGGCCAAGCTCGACACCACACTTGACTTCTCCACGGCCAAGTCAAGCCAACATTTCCCTTTACCTCCAGCTCTACAGCTGGATCCCGCAAAGAACCACACACAGCCCAACAGAGCTACTTGCATACGGGGTCAGATTTTCAGCTGATGCATCGCAGTCATGCTCCGATAGGGTTTCATTGATACTCGCCACCTAAGAAGGCTGCTCTGGTTTGGAAACTGCAACATCTCCTCCACCTTTTCAACTCTTCTGCTTAAAATGAGCATCCAGATCATGGATCCCCTATCTTTCAGTTCAGTGTGTTCATTCATAAGTGTATTTTTTCAAACTGTTCTTTATCTTTAAGGCCTTTGTGTTGTTCTTGCTGTTGTCCTCTTTTTAGATCCTCTGAAGCTCTCTTTTGTCTGATGCCCTGACAAATCTCCGAGCACAGGATGGAAACAGTGTGTGGGTTTGCAAAACGAACCCAACCAGACAGCGTGCCGAATAGCCACGGAGTCAAATTCATTCCCGATGTAACGCCAAAGCCAATGGGGCTACACCAAGAAGAGATTTGCACCAACTTGAAGTCTATCAGTGTTTGCTCTCCCCTTAAAAACCCCCAAACCAGAACAAACATTACACAGCACCCAGGTGAGAGGGCAGAAAAAACAGCCCAAGTTTGCAATTGTTGAGTAAGCTCTGCTACTATCATGCAAATACATCTGGTTAAGCAGTGGAGAAGCAGACTTCAAAGGACGTAGAAGTCATTAGACTCTCAGTTCAAAGAAAAAAAGTGAGCATCTGGTCCAGGCCATCTGGCAGGGGACATAAAATGGTCTCCTTCTTCCCCAGTCAGTCTATGAAATTTTCATTAATTGTAGGAACATCTTCCAGGATTAATCAACATCAGATTGCTAAAACTGCAAGTCTTCATAAATCACCAACATTTGTTTCTTAGGAGAGCAAAGTATTTACAGTCCAAACCCTGTGGGTTCATTTTAACGATAGCCTCCTGCCACACCTGTGCAAACTTCAGCTGGGGATTTCCAGAAGTGCCTAAATTACTGGGTGCCTAGCTCCCTTCAGCTCCCTGGAAAACCCCAGCTGCAGACACCAGAATGGTTTAGATGGACAGTTTTCCAGACCATTGGCAAGTCTCCTACTCTGGTCCCATACTGTTTGACGGACTGAAATCTTGCGTACCTCGTATATGAAAAAGGACGATGGTATCCAAGTTAAAACATTACAGAGGAATAAAAGTATTTATCCATTCTGATTTGTATTAACAAGTCCCACCCAAGATCACGGGCCATGGGACAGGCTCTCAAGAGTCGGCTTGTGTGCCAGCTAGACAAAACAGACCAAGGAAACATTATCAACCCCCCTTCAGATGGATCTGAGATGAAGTGCCACATCCAAGCTGGTAGAGCAAATCCTTGGCTGAGCTGGAAACTAGGGGTGAGATCTTGACCCCGCTGAAGACGATGGCAAAGCTCCCCTTAACCTCAAGTCCAGAAGCCTGGATATGTGTGCGTCTGCTGCTGGTTTGCTTGTTCAAGTCCTTTGCACCTATATTTGCACAAGTGAGTTCCACTTCCAAGCATTTTGAGGTTCCCAGATTCCACCAACTAGGTACTGATATTTAGAGATGCCAGACTGATGTTATGTTGAGCAAAAACTTCTTCAACAAAGGGATCTCTGGGGCTGATCCAGTGTTTCCTGCATACACCTGCTCCCCAAAGTAGCCCCAAATACAGCACACTGCAATCGTCTGCCCTTAAATGGTACCCCATGCAGGCCAATGCATTGAGGTCTTCACTATAGGAGTCAACCCAATGTAACCAGACGTGCTCCCTTTTCCTACCAGCTTCCTGCAGGTTAGTCACATGAAATGAGCTATTTAATGCCATTATTGCATCAAACCATGAAGTCCTAACTGAAAAAAAAGCTGCTTTCATATGGGAGTTTTGCCCTGAGGAAGGGCTAGAGGTTTCAATGCATGAGTATTAGGATTATTTTCAATATCACCTGCATAATAAGAGCAAAAAAACTTTTCACCCGCATCAGTAGCTTACAAGAGGATCAAATAAAGGGAAGCTTCGTTAGGATGTGCTGGACTGACGGGCAAAGCAAGAGGGACGTTCTGTCAGTGAGGACCTGTCAGGAACCCTTGTCGATGCCGTCTTGGGATGAAGAATACCTCCATGCTGCGCAGCACCCCCACAAGCTGAATGGGACACAATGAGGTCCCCTGAAACTTAGCAGATGTGAAGAGAAAGAAAAAAGTCCTTTCTAATTTTGGGAGCAGGGACTCAGAGCAATTCCATTTTTAGACACTCCTCTCGCAGGGCCCCAATCATTGCTGGAAAGTGAATATTCCAGGGGATTATATTGAAGAGCGCCTTGAAATTCAGGCAGGTGATTTAATAACACAGGGAAGGTGACAGCTGCTGTAGTAAACTAAACAGTGACTGTGACACGCTGCTCCAGGGCACCAGCGCCATATGCTGATTGTGACAAAACGATGACCGGGGAGCCGAGACCATTTCTAGCTGCCTTCTTGCATTTCATTTTTTGTCTGCCATGTCTGTCCCTATAGAACAAAGCTGTTATAACACAAAGCTGCAGAACTCTATCTTCACAAAGCCTCGATAAGAACTGCTCTTACACAAAATTCAAATCAGACCCAGTTGTTGTTTTGTTGTTGTTGTTTTTTTTTTTTTTTTTTTTTAACGCAGGGGTTTCCTGGACATAAATATATATCACCATTTTCATCAAATCAGCCTTCAGTTCTTGCCTGCCGAAAACTTTCCAAATTTGCTATCATTTCACCTTGTGTCGGGCTCAGCTGGAATCAAGTAGATGGAATTTGCTGACCCAGAGCAATGCAAAACCCCGACTTCCTCCTGTGATTGTGTGCCTGGGGTTGTTGCCGCAGACAAAATGTTAATAAATGTTTTGTTTGCTGGTGCCTTCTTCCTCAAGGGTTTCCCAGGGCACTGCAAATGCTAACCAAATTCAGCTTCTCAAGTCCATCCTACAATAGCTCATCAGTAGTTTACACATGGGGGAAACTGAGGCATGAGGATTTCAGAGCGCTTTATGCCAGGAATCTGCATGTGTTTTTAATCCAACTACAATCTCCATGTTGTTTGCCGGGTGCCATTTGGCGGCCAAGACCGTTCTTTGCCTTCGCTGAAGCGTGGCAGCTTCCAGGTGGAGCAAAAACCCACCAGAAATGACAGGACAAAGTCTCATAATAGAAGATAATTAAACCTTGATGACCTTCTAGTCAAAGGAAAGCTCTCCGGAATAAAGAATTACTTACCAGCCTGGGTAAACCAGTTTTTCAAGTCCAGCCAGAAAGAGGGTAGTGATCAAGCAACAAATCAGGTGATGGAGGAGGTTGATCACCTGGTGGGTGGGTGTTGTGGCTAGCCAGTGGGTTACATGCCAAAGGGAACTAGCAGCTATGAAAGGCCTGGACCAGGAAAGCATGTGAAGGGGCTTGGACCGTGCATTTCTCCAGTGCAGAGAGGCTGCTCTTCTAATCCTTGTGCAACACTCCTGGCTGTAAACTGGGGTGCACACAAGAGCCACGTTCTGGGAAAGGGGGTAGAGTATCAGCGCTTGGCCTAGGGCCCTACAACAGGTGGACTATGGGGCCCCAGACCCCAGCACCCTGGGAGTGCGGTAGGGAAGCTGAAGCCAGGGCTTACAAGCATGTGCAAAAAGTTGGGGTCCAAGTGCAGATGGTTGGGCATTCAGCAAAAGAGACTGGACAAGGGCTAGGACCCAGCATTTCCCCTTGTGAGCAGGAGGCACAAAGAGACCCTCACAGTCACTGGAGAATGCCAAGCGTTTTTCCAGCCCCCTCACACCTGGCAATATAGTACCGGGCTGAAGTCAAGGCCATGCCGAGCACCTGCATCTCCTTCACCCAGCATTGCAGGTGCTCAGGCCCCGAGGGGCAGACATAATTTGGTACTGAGTATTTGGCAGCAAATAGCTCATGCAGGAAGAGCAGCCGGGAGCCAAGATTCCCAGCCAGCTTCTCTAACAGCTCTTCAGCTGAACCAAGGCAGGGCTACTCAGTTGAATGAAACTCTAGCATGTTGCCTTGCCAGTCACCAACTATCATATATAGATAGCCGCAGCATAGCCCTTACACAGCTGCGTGCAGGTGAGTTAAGAGCTGGAAAACCAATATGAGACAAGTGTCATCTCCCAAAGGCAATGGCTTCTATTACTAATGAAATGTAGCTTTCTCCCCTGCATCTCTCCATCTCTTTTTTTCCTCTCTCTGCATTTGTCTTTCCCCCCAAACATCCTTTGGGTGCAAAGCTCCCCATGCAAGATATTCATGAGCTGTCAGTAGCACTTCTGAGTGGCAGTTAAAGCAACAAGACAGCACAAGAAATTCAGGTCATTATCCTGGCATCTCTCTATTCCTCCTCTTGCCAGCTCCAATTAATAGGTCCTCAAAGAGCCAGGACTCTACAGCAAAGGCTGTGGTTTGATTGACAACGTGATTAACATGGTTTCCTAATTGAATTGCCAGGGCCACTGGAACACAGCTTCTCGTGAATGCTGCTGTTTCACTTCACCGGCCTGGAGGATTATAGAGGAGCGAGGAATGACTTCCCACCCCCCACATACACACACACCTAGTCTGCTAATTGGGGTTGAGGAGATTAGGACACTAAGCAATCACACCACAGCATCCAGGGCTTTAGAGATAGAAAGGTATAAGATGTCTCAGTGCCTGACAGCACCAGCACAGCATATCCTTACCAAAAGCCCCTGTGAAAACCTCTCATTGGACTTCAGGCCTCTGGGCACTGAGTCCTCAGATACTCTCGATGATGATCTACAGCCCTTAACTTCGGGATGCATCACACCAAGGGATACAGCTCACTCCCTTCCCCTAGGAAGCAGCGGTGAGACCGATTTAGTGGCTTTTGATTTTTTTGTGCAGTAGTTACCTGTCTGACATTAAGGCTAAGATTTTATAAAGCTGCTTAGGGAAATGAGACATTCAATTCCTTATTAAAATTAATTTAAGGAAATAAAAATTGGGTGTCCTTGTCCCTTAGGCAGTTTGAAAAAAATCTCAGCCAAACAGAACAATGTAAAATAGCATCTGTGTTACCTTTTTTATTATTATACCTACACCTATTTTCATCCACTGTTTCTTTTTGGTAGGAACATCATAAGCGAAGACAGCAAGATTACTTGCATCACCTCTGAAAAAAAATCAGTTAGGGAACACAAGTTGTCACCTTTAATACTGCTTTCCATTTTCAAGAACTGACATTGTCCAAGGCGTCTGTGACCACAAATGGTTTTGCCAGTGAAACGGGGTAGCTTTCAGTCATTATCGGTGGAATGAGGTCCTTGAAATTAGTAACCTGCTGAAACACAGAGATGTTCTGAGAGCTAGAGAAATTCAGAGGAAGAACACCAAATGTGATCTAATCCCCAGCAAAAATAGGAGTGAAATCATAATTCATCTGCATCATTCATGTGCATAATTTTATCTTTCTATATGTTCTCCAAGGCTGTAAACTAGAAAGTGCTTCCCCCCCCCCCCTTTTTTTTTTTTTTTTACCCCTCTCGTCCTTCCAAAGAGTGCCATAGCTGCAAGTCGCTGGAGACAGCGAGAGCTATTAGCTTTGCTGAGTTCCTCAATAAATGCCAAAAAGTTGCCCAAATTTCTGGTACGTTATGCAGATCAAAGCCCACTGTACAGACGTACACATTTGTAATAACCGCAGCATTTTAATTGCTTCCATTTTGAACCATGGTGGCTGGTTGTATCTGCATGAATCTCTAACAGTTTGTTCTTGCAAATGCTAAAAGCGTTAAACAATAATGGCAATTAGAGATAATTACAGTTATTCTGAAGCAAGGACTCGAGTTAGATTCCAAGACGACGTGTGAGAAAAAAAAACACAAAAAAACAAAACAACCCCAAAAAACCTGGATTCGGTGTCTTGTTTATCATCCCAACTGCAGGCTGCTTTTTATTTGACGAGCAATCCGCCAGATTTAATTGTTAAATGATTTTCTATAAATTATTTAGTGTAATACAATATCTGAAGCCTGGCTCTGCTTGCAGAGCATACGTGGCAGCCCTGCTCAAGTCCAATCACCACCACTAAAAACATCGGCTTGGCTTCCGGTGTCTGCCGAGTCGCAGAATGGTTTCTTCTTCCACGCCAGTTGTTACCTCCAACAATGCAAGAGGTGTTTTGCAGGTCAGAAATGCCTGCCTCTTGGAAGTGTGCAACCTTGAGGTAGTCCAAGCTATCGCTAAAGGCCAAGTGATGGGGTCAGTCCCTGGGATGCACCAGTCCTGGTCTTCCTCTATATGCTCTCCTATTTAGGCATTGCTCCCCAACTTGAGTCTTACATGCCAGATCCTCTCTGTACAGTAGCGCTTACAGTCCAAGCTAGCCGCATCCTGGAGCTACACGTGAATAAATCCAGCCAGTCAGAAGCTACCCTCTTTGCAGCTACTACGCAAAGTTAGTCAAGTGCTGTTAGTCCTCCAGTGCCTTCCCACAGTTCCCTACTGTGCCAAGACAGACGGAGCGACTCCTCCCACAATTCGGTAGGGAAGCATCAGAGAAGGGCTCAGCTTGTTGCAATGCAAAGAATATGCCCCTGGTATGTCATAAGTGAGTGCAATGTCATGAGGACACAACTCAAGAAGAGAGTTAAGGCTAAGCCAGGTAGGGGTGGGAGAGCTAACCTCTCTCCTCAGTAAGGCATTCGCTCCCTTGGTACCATCACAGCTAGTAAGCAGTCATGAGAGCCGTGGCAGCCTGATTAACTGGGCACGATGGGCATTAGAGAGCTTTAAAATAAATGTAATCAAGCACTTAACATCTTGCCCACTGCAAAACATCCATTTAACATGGGATTTTGGTCCCTCTGATCCTGTTTGCAGGGTATCATGTTAGAGCTTTGTTTATACAGCATTAATTCGCCATAGCCAACGGTGCCAGCCAAGCCACGTCCATTTGCTTTCCCCTGGCTCAGCAGAAAGCTGCTTAACCTGGATACTGAGTTTGAAGACCCAATGGTTGCAATTTAATTCAGGTTTGACTTTGCAACACCTTTGCATAGGATAGGAGGCTTCTTGCATTCAGGGCATGCGATAGTCATTGCTACAGAATAATATCATCTTTATATATCAGTAGTAATAATAATAATAATAATAATAATAATAATAATAATAATAATAATAATAATAATACCACCTAATGCTTTGCCCCTTCAAAGCATTTTACTGACACTGTTCCCTTTAACACCAGTGTGAGTTTATACCAGTACATAAGTGACAGCAAAGCTAGGCTCCTAACTCAGGCCTGGCCCACACACAAGCTTTACACCACTGCAACTATTTGGGAGATGATCAGACCAGTAAGAAAAACACCTCCCCAGCACAGATAGCGGTACTTCAGAATTTCCTCCCTTCTCAGCCTATAGCTAACCCAGCATCAAGTACCTTTATATCGGGGTGGGCAAAATGCAGCCTGGGGTCCAGATGCAGCCCTCCAGGCCAGTCTATCCAGCCCGCGGGGCCCCTAAAAAAAAAAAAAAAAATGTAGAAAATTAATATTTATCTGCCCCCGGCTCCCTGTCACACAGCCCTTGATGGCTTGCCAAAACTCAGTAAACGGCCCTCTCCCCAAAATAATTGCCCACCCCTGCTTTATATTGACACAGGGCATGGACAGAAGTTACATTGTCATACAACCGGCCCCCTGAAAGCACTCTACAGCCGTGCTGCGACACGTGCGTGACTGCAGAGCACTTTATAAGTAATCGACCACATGACAAATTAACCCTCATCTAATGAGGGGTCAGAGGAAGATGCTCCGAAGTGGAGCACCTTAGGGAACTTGCCTAGGATCAATCTATGCAGCCCAGCCCCACCCCTGGTGCTGTCTGCAGGAAGGGAAGGGGCAGCTGTGGCCTGGGGTTTGCCTGGCCTGAGCTAGGATGGCGGGGGGGTGGATTGGAGCCTCCCCCACACCTCATATTCCCCCTTGCACCCCCTTCTTTCAATTCAAACCAGGTGGACCCCAGCCTGCAGCTCTCCCTCCCTCCCTGCAGACAGCACAGGAGCTGGGAGTAGGGGCTGCATCAGTGGGACAGGTGGGCAGGCTCAATTTACCCCTCCCCAAACTCAACAGGCAAACATCTGGGGGGGGGGGGGGGGGTGTCGCTCCAACTCATGCAGAGTGCCATGAGTTAGAGAGTGGAGACCTGCACACGTGTCAACACCCACAATTGCAGACGTATTAGCAAGGCACAATCTTGCACCACATTAAACAGTACTGGCACAGAGCAGTACAGCTTTTGTGCATTGCCTGCACAGTCCCTGGATATGGGAAGGTAAATGCCATTAACCCCATTTTACAGATCTGGAAACTGATCTGCTGCAAGGCCTTGTACAGCTGTCTCTCTCCCACCCTTTAGCTGTCTTGTCTAGACAGGCTATAAACTGTCTGGGGTACAGACCCTCTCTCTACGCCATTTTGTACAGCCTCAAGCACAGCAGGATCCTGAAGGTGGTAAAGATGCAAAACAACTGTCAAGTGACATTTTCAAGGCCACACGAGGAGATGGCATTAAAAGCACAGATTGACATCCTGAAGCGAATCTGGCTCAGGCTGATCTAATAGGTTTTGCTCAACTCTCTCATTTCTGACTCCAGGAGATTTTAGCTCCCAGCACCGTGCTCAGATGTTTAGAAACTGCTTTCCCCATGGCCTATTATAATGATCACTGCCTAAACCTTAATACAAAAATCAGGGGAGAAGGGGGTGGAATTTACTTGTATAGAGCATAAGAACAAATAGACTACTTGGCTAATGCTTGCAAAGTGCTTTGCAGATTAAAAGCACTGTATAATGCTGGGTATTATAATTGCAGGCTGTGGCACCAGGAACAAAAGGCGGCTTTTAGCAAAGCTAAGGAAGTTGAGGGAGAACAGGAGCTAGGAATTGCTATGGCAAATTCCTTGGATATTTGCATGGGCCCCAACCAATGCAAAGACTCTCAGCAACTCCCAGCAAGCTCCTCTCGCCCCTGAAATCATTCCATTCAGCCTGCAGTGGGAGGGAGAAAAGAGCAAGAGGCAAGACAAAAGGCCATGAACCATCTTGAAATGCAAAAGGATGCCTGAGATCCCTCCACTCCAGCTTCTGAAGACAGAGGAGCACTACCAGGGGGGAAGCAGGGAGGAGAGCCCGGTAGGGCAAGAGCTGGGGGGTCAGAGCACTTTCAAGGGAGATGGAAAGGCAGGCGAGTCGCTGGCTGGGCTGTAGTGCAGCAGCTACAAACCAGCCACAGTGGCTTGTATGCAGTGGAGGGAACAAAGGGTGCAGGAAAGCAGCACGTGTATAGGAAGTAGGTACAAGCAGCAAGGCAATGGCAATGACAGAGCTTTCCCGAGGTAGGCAGGGAGCAGAGCTGAATGAAATGCCAGCTCAAAAGGCCTCAAGGCTTCACTCCATGTTACACGGAGGCCCATCATAGACCCAGAAACTTGACCCATGGAGCGATCATCCTCGACCATAAGGGATCACCATCACTGCTGAATAGACCTAGGCACGGGAACGGGTGGTGGGGCAAACAGAGGGGAGGAAGATGCAGAGAACCTCCCTCCTCTACTCAGCCACACATTACTAGAAAGCTTCGTGCACAGTGACTGAAGGGAAAATCTAGGGGCAAAGGCTGAAGTTCAGCTTCTACTGGTTGGGAAGAGGTACCATGGCCCGGCTATGACCAGGGTCTACCAAACTTTTGGGACAACCTGCTGTGATGCTCGGTGTAGGGGACACCAGCAAGAGATTTATTCTGGTAGAAGGAGACCAGCACCACAGCATTTGTTCGGAGCATGCAGCACTGCGTGCAGCTACCCATGCGGCCTCCAGCCGTAGCTATCCAGATAGGGGGAGCTGGGCCTTGGGAGTTACTATAGCAAGACCATGGTCACCCTGGGCCTTGCACAGCTGAGCTGTTTAGCAGCAAAACTAGCAGCTTTCTAGAGCGTTAAACAGGGTCTAGACCAGGCACCCTCTATGCCGGCTTCAGCACCTGCCCGGACCAGAGCTGGGCTGCACCTACAAAGCAACACCAACTTGGCGACCAAAAGACACAGCAGCAGGGCAGATGTAGACCCTCCCACACTCGAGCAGGAAACCACGTGGTAACAGACTTGCCACGATGTCCCATCAAAGCAGTCCCAAGCCCACAATGCTGCCAAGACAAGCCTGTGGTGAGGAGCTGTGTGTTCCCAGCACGTTTGCTGCAAAAGAGTCCCCTTAAGAAGAAAACGAGAAAAATTGGAGGAAAAAGCATCTTCTTATAGCAAACAGTGGCTCTAGGGAGCTGCAAGCCAGGATCTGGAGATGTCTGGGGTCTCACCGAGTCCTACACCAGCTCCCTTAGGGGGTTGTAACCATTGCTCCTGCAGCTCAGCTCCTCATCTAGAAACCAAGGGGGTACAAAAGAGTTAAGGTTATGTTTTGGGCATGCTGATTTTTTTAAGCAAGATTCACAGCCGAGGCGCGGGGAGAAAAAGCAATAGGCATAGGCTAAGCTGGCCTGCTGGGTAGAGATGGCAAGAGACCACTTTGGCAGGGTGCCTGCTTGTAGGATTTGTTTTGCCCCTTTCTTGGTTAAATTCATTCAATGGACCAGCACGACAGCTCTGCCATGGGAAGGCTCCCAACTATAGTTGCAAGCAGAGAAGCAGCACTTCCCCTATGCTTCCTTCCCCCAGACCTGCCAAGAGCCCCTTCACCAAGTGGGTGGCAAGTCACTATCCAGGCCTAGTCCACCAGCAGCCTCTGACCAGCATGTAGACTGCTTCCCAAACACTGACCAGAGACTACCCACCTTCATAGACCAGGGCTGAGCCATCAAATGCTCAGGTCACTTGAGGCCACTAGCAAGACCCAGCTCAACCCCACTGAGGTGGTGATAAACAGGCACTTGTCTAATTGGTAACCAGTTCTTACCCAAGCCGGAGCTAGAAGGGAGCAGCATGCTCAGCCTTTTTTTCCCCCCTCCATAGCAGACGAATCTCCTCCTGCAAGATGAAGATCATGACTCGGATGCCTTTTGTCAGCCACTTGGGAGAACCAGGAACTAGGTCTATTTTTAGGAGTCAACGCAGAGCCATCAGAATCTGGTCCTCAGGACATAAGACAAAAAGATAGCTGTACTGTTCACGTGAGCAGGATGCGATACTATTGCCAGGTTTCATAGACATTAGGGCTGGAAGGGACCTCGGAAGATCTTCAAGTCCAGCCCCCTGCCCCAGGGGCAAGTAGATTCAGGTTGCCAAAAAGTTTCTAAAGCAGGGAAACTTCCCATGCCTCTCCTTCCTCCCCAGATGTAGTGAGAAAAAGAGGGCAAGTCTGCCCAGCACAATCATGGAAGTAAAGGTCTTCTTAAGAAAGGTGCATTATAGCCATGGGCTCCTGCCACCCACCTGAAGAAGTGCCAGTGCTAGTTTTTTAGTATCAGTCAATTTGGCTAAGTTTAAAATGTATGTGTTACCAAAGAACTTGGGTCTGGAAAGGCAAACCAGACATGCTCCTACCTAGATTGAGCAATTATCCTAAGCCACAAACAACCTTTCTGGAGTCAACAGGCCCTTGATGAATCTGGCCTGCAAGGGTAGGGCAGGTCAGCCCTTAATACTAGAAGTAGTTAGTAACTCCAATTAAGAGCACCAGAGCATTGGCCCATGGTTAATTAAGAATGCAAAGTTTGAGGCTAGGGAATGTGTAATTTCTCCAAGTTCAGCACAGGTCACAGGCTTGGAAAAGAGACGTCACTTCCAAGTGCAAGCCATTCAGTCGGACAACTGGTCTTGCTTTCTGTGCTAGGTTAGATGTGCCTTCCCTCATTCCTCTAGCCTCCCCACCTAAAAAAGAAACCCTGAGCTCAGCTGTGACGTGTATTAGCAGCCCCTTTGTGCTTTAACAAAATTTTGCTTTTGGAGAGCAACTTACAGAAGAAACCCCTGGTTCTTCTGTGCCTGGTAAAGCATTACATATTCTTACCTTGCCAACTGAAGAAACATGCCTGTGCTTGAATGCCAGCATACAAATATTCACACCCACTATCTCAGCCTGTGAGGATTAAGCATTTTTTAAAGTACTCAAACTAAAACAGAAAAGACATGGTGATTTGCATTTAAAGTGACTTTTTTGCCCAGATGCATCTGAAAACAGATTTCCTTTTCCAGTCGTTTCCCTGCACTCCCCACCCCCAAACCCACCTGTTTTCATACCATTTTTGGAGTGAAAGCCAAATCTTTAGAGACATTTACCTCTTACTGAAACCTATTAAACCAGTAAGTGCCAAAGTAGTTAGATGTTGACATTTAGGGCTCAGAGAGAGTTAGTGGAAACCAGAGATGCCCAGCACTGAGCCAGAAAGTAGTATCAGCTGGCTCTATGGGAAATGCTTTGTGACATGTGGAGGCTTGGAGCCTCCACCCCTCACAAACCCAGGTCTGATGTGCATTTTCAGTCCGTTTAAAATGAAGGCTGAAGATGGGAAGGACCAGAGCCTGCCCTGCAAGTCAAAGATCTGATCCCCGGAGGGCATTGGAACAAGATACCCCCTCTCAGCTCTCTCTCATCAAGTCCACTACCTCCTCCTGATCCAAAGCCCTCGGCCATCTGTAGCAATGTCCTTCCCCACGCACAGGGCAGGATGCAGGCCTGCTAAGCAGTCAGACAAGCCTTATTAGCGTGCACATTTGGGACAGTCGTATTTTGATGCACAGGCGAGGCTCCATAGTCATGGAGCTGGCCTTTCAAGCCACACCACCAAGAGCTGAGATCCAAGCCTACTCCAGAAGCAAGTGGCTGATGTAGTTGAGAACATGGTCTCATTTTTAGCTCGTGGAAGCTAGAAACCACTTCTGCTTTTAACCACTCCATCTGGTGAGGCATGGATTGCTGCTGTGTCATGGCAGTCACGTTACTGCATTCGTTCTTGTCCCCCCCCACTCCTCCTCCTCCAGCATGTCAAGCAATCGTTTGAGGAGGCTCCTCAAACGAAAGCCCACAGGCCTGCTTGTACTCCAGAGTGCTGCTTCTCCTCGCTTCTAAGCCTGAAGATGCAGGAAGGGCTTACAAGACATGAGTGCTACAGGCATGCTGCCTGATCACATACGGGAAGCAAGGGTAGGTCATGTAGGTGCTGCAGTATGGACCGCCCCCTGCCCAGAACCAGAAGCCACGGGCCAAAGACTTTCCTGTTAGCAGCTTCAAGGTGTTGGGTGAAGATCCTCCCAGGCTAGTGTTGTCAGTAGGAGTCTGGCTTAACAGTTCTTACTTTGGTGAGACACCATTAAGGTCAAACCTGGTGAACTGGAAAACCAGGTGCTCAAGTGCAGGAAGTTACATCAGTTAGCATTGCAGTACCCATTGCAGATCCTTACCCCCATAGACCATGGGCACCTTCCATCCCAAAGGCCATGCCCTTCATCCATTGTCACCGTTTCCTTTACCAGTCTAGCACGAAGAAGAAACTAGAAGCTGTTTAAATGTGTCAATTCACCTTTAATGTTTGGAAAAAAAAATAAAAAAAAAAATAAAAAAAAATGGTATTTTGAGCAATTGCAGTTATGAAGGGAACATCTTGCTCCACAAGAGACCGTGAACAGGCTCATCACATTAGACTCATGCTTGGAAAAAAAAATAATAATAATAGAAAGAACCAAAACCTTTTTCTTTTTCTATGAAGAGTGGAGTTGAATAGACAAGACCACTGGAGTGCCCCAGTTACTCCAAGGCACATCACCCCCCCAGACCGGGAGATTTCCATCAACATGAAATAAGTTGACAACTACATTCTTTCTAGTTACAACATGATTCTATCAATATTACAAAATTAGGCATACTTTGGATTTTGCACAGTCTACAGAGACGAGAAGGACTTTTACTTCGGGAAGCAGTCAGCCTGGGTCATCGAGTCATTTCACAATTAAAACAGCTACCCTCTTCCCCTCCCCCAAGAAAAGCACTAAAACAAAAGCATGGCATGTTACTTTCCACGAGCCACATTCATCTTGAACTAGTTAGGAATCGCTAGCCCTAAAACCAAGTTTGCTCCAGTCTGGAGTTTCGCTTACATTAGCAACCAATAAATAGGATCTTGCTGCAAGCACCAGAAAGTCTGCTGAAGCCACATTATTTTTTTTTTTTAACTTTTTGTGACAACCCAAAAAGAGAGGGGCTTCCTGCAATGGAAGAGTCACTACACACTAAGACAACACCGCTGAGACCACTGGAGACCAAAACATTTTCCTGCCTTTAAAGCAGATGTTATTTCTTTTGCACAGCAGCGCACGTAATCTGAACTCGGTACTGTGCTCAAGAAGATGCAAATCAGAACAGAAGAGCTATTCACAGAGCACCGTCTCCAAAAGCTACCATGGAAAGACAGTGGCTATCTACAGGTCTTCCATAGGATTACGGGGACTCCTTCCCTTTAGGAGAGAGGATTTAGGAGAGATTTGAGTTAAGGCAGTGTTGAGACAACTTGATAAGGACACGCCGAATCAAACTGTTCAGGTTGCCTGCTGTCAGCCATCACCAATTTCGGGACAGATCAGTTGGCCAGCGTTAGGTCGCACCCACTAAGAGATCAGGATTACTAACACAAAGCTGAGGCCAGAGGACATCCTCCCACAAAAGGTAACTACTTAATACAAAAGGTGGGGATCTCAGATCTGTTTTAGGCCAAATCCAAGATTGTGGTTGTGGACATTCTTTTTTACAGAGAACATCAAGGACTGGCTTTCAGTACTAAAACACACAGTCCTGATGCGGCAATTGTTTGGATTAGAGCCTTACTGAACAAAAGCCACTGCACTACTGTCTTCCCCTTTCACCGCTGAGCCTCTAAAAGCCAGCTTCTTACAGCCTCCACACCTACCCTCCAGACTATCACTGGAAAGGAGCACTTGTGTTCCTCCTTTGTGTTCGGCTGCTTGAACTCACAACAGGGGCTTTTTGGTCTGCCAAATATAAAAGAAGTTCCCCAGTCTTACCAAAGAAGAAGTTACCACTGAGGGAGCTGTTGTGGAATAGTTTTATTTCTTCCCACTTAAAGGCCATTGTTTAAGCATTTACAGTTTTCCTAGTGCAATACAACCAAAACCCACCCCCCAAACCAAAAAAACAACCCCAAAAAGAAAAAGAAAAAAAGAAAAAATGCCGCCTTCTTCCCAGGCAACTAAACAGAAGTAGATTTTTACTGCAACATATACACATTAAATAGAGTATACAGTCCATGCAGCGGCACAGCCATGTTAAAGGGAATCTTGGCTTCAGCCATCAGTGCATTACAGTCCAAACTTTGCTTGCTCCTGCTTCCTATCCAGACTTGAAGAGAAGGATTGCAACCTGACCCAAGTAAAAATAGATGAAGTGCTTTGTCTCGTGTGTTACATAGCTGCCAAAGTTTCTGCCAACAATGCAGTGCCAAGTTGGGTTGTATTTCTTGTCAAATTCCTAGAGAAAAAAAGAGAGAGAAAGAGAGAGAAAAAAAAAAAAAGAGTACAGCAGTTAGGAAAACCCAGAACCAAAGTAGCTCAAAACACATTCTTAGCTGCGTATGTTGGAGGCGTTTGTCGGTATCTACCTCTCAGCTAGGATTTCCCTACTGCAAGATGCCATAGCTTCAAAAGCATGTGCTAAGTGGGACAGACTACAACAGTGTGTGAAAGGGGTCTTACGACAGGAGGAGTCCTCTTTAAATGGATTCTCACACATTTTTAGAGTAGCAGACTTCAAGCATCCCAGTCGTATTTGAGCCGCATGTGTAGGCTGGGTCCATGCAATACTTATCCATTCCCATTCCAAGCCCACGCACAGAAACAAAAGTCTCTGTGGTGCTTGTCCTAGCAAGGCATTAGAGCTTAAAGGTCGCCTGACAAGCAAGGAGTCAAGCATCTGCTGTTCTGGCTTTTTTTGCCATGAATTCCTGAAGGCCTGCGATAGAAGAGTTCCTAATGTACACAGACAAGAACACTCATATTGTCTGCCCTGGCAAGAATGAGGCCTGAACCTGGATACTTGAAGCAGTTGCTTCTTGTTGAGACCCAAATTTATCCCTTCTGAACTGAGATGGGGTCGTTAGAAATTCAAACCTCTTACCCTTACCCCCTCTCTCAAGATCAATCCCTCCCCAAAAAAATTGGAACTCAGGAAACATTCAACATTTCCAGTATCAAATCAACAGGTTAAAAAGCAAGCAGGAAGCCAAGCTAGAAAGGCTCAAATTGGATCTTATACAGACCAATGAGACACAGTTTAAATCCCCTGCGGGTAACTTTTACAGCAGGAAGAAAAAGTACCACACCTGCCTTCCAACAGAACAGAATATGCAGCAAAGAGAGAAGAAAGTCAGTGTCCAACAAGACACTAGTTACTTATTTTTGCATCCCATTTTGGAGTGGAGCAACCACATCAGACCGTTTTGGATCGGCACCTCTTGACCTAGAAAGGTCAGGTTAAGATGGATAACCTTCAAGCTTTGAATTGCTCTACTTTTAGATTATGATGGAGCCAAACTAGTTCCAGGTATAATCAGTTTTTGCCCTTCAAGAGGTATGTTCTTCCAAGTGCTCTTTCCTTGTCTGAGACTCCACCCCCCCCATACAAACTAACTGCATGTAAAATGTTATCCAAGGGACATGGCAACCTAGGGTTATAATCTAAAGTGCCCTGAAATATTGCTGGGTGAAGTGATGCAGACTACACTGAGATGCTGAAACTGGTGCATCAACCCAAAGCTCTAGGGACCCGAATCAGAACCCAGGACACTGAGAAGAGGCAGCTTTAAGAAGGCAGCAACAGGCAGATGGCACTATATCAATGGTTTAGCACAGAAGAGCCAAGCAGTGCAAGGGAATGCCATCTGAGAACGCAGGTTACCAGCTTCCAGCTAGTCAGCACACAGGGTTTGAATTAAGTTGCTTTCCAACAATGCACAAGTACACCCAGTCACAGTGGACAGCCAGCTGCAGCCTCCCTTCAGGCTAGTGTCAGGAAGGTCCAGCATCTCGTGCCAGCCTAGCACTTGACAAAGCAGCAGAAACTCTGCCACAGCCTTCCTGCCTGACCTTGATCATGTCCCTTAGTCCCTCAGCTTCCATCCATAAAATGAGATTAAACAGCATCTCTCAACAGCTTGCAAGGATGGGAAGCTGGCGATTGCAAGGTACCGATACCAGTGGCAAGGGCTAAGTAGCTAAGAGAGTTAGCTGCAACACGACCAGGTCATCTTGTAGTGGCACGATACCTTCTTTATATATGCTGCTATGTCTTTCTCTATGTTGTACTTCTCCATGGCCTGCGTGGCACAGTCTACAGCATCCTGCTGCATGTCCTCGGACATGTCCGCATTCTTGATCACAGCCTTTCTGTCAGACATCGTGAACCTAGGGCAGAACACACAGCACTGAGACTCGCATGGGAATTACAGTTTGTTATGAGATGCACTAGATGCCATTTGGGAGAGAGCTAGTGGCTTAGATCAGGAGTGGGCAACCTGCAACATGGGTACTACAAGTGGTTTCAGCAGCCTGGGTGTGCAACACGCAGCAGATTGGGGCAGGGGCAGGCAGCACAGAAGCAGACAGGGCAGGGACCAGAAAGCAGAGCATCAGATCAGGTAAGGACATTCAGGGAAAGGTGCAGGGCTAACTTGCGACACACCCACCAAAAAGGGTTGGCCCTCACTGGCTTAGATGGTAGGTTTACACCCCGTGCCGCTTTGTCCAGGATCTGGACGCTGGCACACTGCACAGCAATCCTAGACCGCTAGTACATTCCTGGAAGACTGCAGTGGAGCGAGCTACCGGCTGAAGTACTACGAGATTGAACAACAGATAGCCACGTATCACCTGCATCAAAGAAGAGTTTTCACCTAATCCTATGCAGATTTATTCTAGTCTTGAATTATAGCAGCAAGCGGCAGCTACAGCCAAGCTTGCTTTCCCACCCTTATCCAAAGACTGGAAAGGATCCATTCACACGGCCGTACGAGACGGCAGCCCCCGGGACTACGCTCGCCTCCACACCCATTCCAAGTACGCATGTCAAATGGTTACGGCAACAGGGGCAGTGTTTCACTCCAGCTCGAGTCACGTTTTGCAAGTCACGTTTGCACGTATTTCTGACCTGAACCGGGGGCTGCTTTACCTCTCATTATATGCACCGTGGAGTGTTGGCTTTTGCTGCCTATGCCGGCAAAGCTTCTTCTGCTTCTGGGTTGCAGACAAAGCTGGGCTAGCAGAGAGGACTGCAGACTTATTCCCCGGAAAGAGGCCATTTTCTTGGCTTGTCATCTCCTCTGCCCTTCCCCTCCTCCCCCAGGAGCCAGCCCTGTTCTAGAACAGTCACTGCCTGCTCATCCCATCCCAGCCTTCAAGCAGCCTGGACCGCGGCCGGCTGGAACGAGCCGTTTAACCAGCGCGTACCGTGCACGGACGTTTCGGTTGAGCCCCCCAGTCACCGAGGCTGCTCATATGCATTTGATCCAACCGGGCTACAAGGAGTTGCTGCTGAACAGCTCCAAATCTACAGCCCTGCTCCCCATGCGCTTGCTGGAGCCAGCCTGCAAGTTCAAGGGAAAGCCTCAGGTTTATTAGTCATCGTGATATGCCACCCAGGCGATACACAACCCCATCTAGTGCCACTAGCGTACCGCCCACCTCAGACTCAGCTCTCCACCATTATTTTGGCCAAGCGAGGAACAGAAGACCGGGTTTAAGATGAGGGGATTCACCTAAAAGGGCATCTGAAGAGTTATTTCTAGGCATCTTCAGAGCTAAAAATGTCACCGTCACCCCAAAGCTTCAATACCACCTCTTTGGAGAGCATCAAGTGAGGCTCACAGTGCCACGGCGCTCGACGCTGGTAGTACAGCTCAAAAAAACAAAAAGCACTAGGTTTTTTTTGTTTTTTGGGTAGAGACTGCACATGTTTCCCCATGAAGGAGCGAAAACCCACTCCAGTGACGCTTCCCAAAAACACTGGAGGAGCAGCAGTGAAAGGAGCCAGCTATCCACGAGCCAGTTACATAAGAGCAGGGCCTGATGGCTCCGAGCCTCCAATTCTTTGCTCTTCGGAGACTTTTCCGCTACACATTTTTAGCTGCCCTGCTTAACAGAGCCCAGCCGCCACCGTCCAGCGCGCGTTCGACGCCGCTGGATGCGATTCAGCGGGGGGTTGTTTTTACAGTATCGGTGCCCACCCCTCCACGCCGGCACTGTGGTGAGAAACCCCCTCCAGCCTCAGGCAGGAGAGCCACGAAGGGGAAGACGGGACCAGCGCTGTAGTCGAGCACCTCCGCGTTGTAGTCGAGCGAGGAGGAGCGACCTGCACGCAGCGGCTTCACCGGGACCGGCGCTGCAGCCGCGGGACTGGCACCGCCTGCCGGGGGGAGGCTGGGGACGAGGGCACAGAGCCCGGGAAGGGGCTGGCTCCGTGCCCTCCGCTTTGCAGGCAGCCCCTGCGCAGCCCAGCCAAGCGCAGGGGGAGGCCCCGGCAGCCCAGGCCTCCAGCTGCTTTGTGCCCAGGGGGAGGCGGTGTCCCTCCCTGGGGCCCAGCACAAAGGATGGACGGGGGGGGGGAAGGTGCGACCTTCACCAGGGAGCCCCGCGCGGCCGTGACCTTGCCTCCCAGCAGTGCCACGGGGCAGCACAACACCCCCCCTCCCCATACAATGCAACGAGACGTCGCATGCAATGCAATGCAATGTTTCCCGGGATGTTTCATGCCATGCAAGGCAGCGCTGAATGCAATGCAATGCAATGCCCCCCCGAGCCCCGCTCACCTTCACAGTGCTGGGCACGGCACGAGGAAAGCAGAGCACCCACCCGCAGCGCCCCGCTGGCTGCAGCAGCCGCCGGCCGCGGTGTCGGGCTGAGGAGCGGGCCGGGAAGCGGGCTGGGAAGCGGGTCGGGGTGCGGGGCCGGCCGGGCTGGCTGTGTGGGTGCGCGCCGCGCCGCTCTCCGCCCGGCCGCCTCCCCCCGCTCAAATAGGCGCCCCTCCCCTTGCAGTGGCTCCGCCGGGCGCCCTCGCCATTGGCTGCGCCGCCGCCTCAGCCCACAGCCACGAGCGCTTTCCCCTCGCCGCTCTCCGCCTGCATCTTGTTTCCTCCCACAATGCCCGGCGCGCTGCGGGCGGGAGCCGGCGCCGCCCCTGGGCTGCGGCTGGGCCCGGCCCGGCCCGGCCCGGCTCGGCTCGGCGCGCGCACGTGGCCGCGCACTCCGAGCCCCTGCACGGGCGCTGCCAGGCCCCGTCCCGCCTCCGCTGCGGCCGAAGCGGCAGCACGCGTGTGCCACGTGTCGTGGCATGGGGGGCCCCTGGCTCTGTCCCGTGTCGCCAGCGCCTCCTTGCCTCCCCTTCCCCTCCTGAGATGGGCCCCCGGGTCACGTATCCAAATGGGACAGCAACCCCTTCGCAGTAATTTAAGTCTTCTCCTCTCCTGCCTGGACGGTGGCCGTGTCGCTTTGGCGTGTGCCGTGCACTAGTGACAGGACCGGAGAGAAGGATCCCTAGACACCGTGCGCCGCCAGAGTCCCGTAGCAATCGCAAGGAAGGAGGGCTCAGATATGATGCTGGTCTGACCCTGAGCGGAGGGGCGAGACCGACTAGCCAGAAACCTCCTGTTTCGAGTCCCAGCAGGAGCGTTGGCACGGCCCGGTCGAAACCTCAGCCTTCGCTGCCTCGTGTCTCCGAAAAACACCAAAAAGTCGCCGTCCCGACACGGTGCCACCGCAGAATAGCCCTGGCTGCTGGCACCGCGCGGCACCTTTCAGTCCTGACATCTCCACGCGCGGCTCTGCCTGCAGCTGGGGGCCGTCGCTGGCAGGGGATGGGTTTTGGTTAAAAGCCGAACGTGTTCTGTCAACGTTAATTACCGGTGACGACGCCGTGCGAGTCCGCAGCGCCTGCTGCCCGAGATCTCCAAGCGTATTACGCACGCTCGTTAATTAAGCCTCGCTGTACCCCTGGGAGGGTGGCAGCATTAGTACGGTTTCCCGTAGTTACGGAGGAGGAAACGAAGGCGCGCAGAGCACGAGTGAGTGGCCTCGGGTCACGGAGTGTGTTGGCAGCGGGGTCAGGATCGGTGCGTTGGCATAGGCAAGTGGCCCCTTGGCATTAGTGTCAACCACGTACACGCAGCGCAGTGAGAGGAGGCCGTGGACCGCCAGACACGGAGTCAGGAGACCTTGCTTCTGCTCCTGGCTCTGAGGCCGATTGCCCGGGGGAGTGTGAAAGTCACTTCCACGTCCCTGTGCCTCAGTTTCCCACTCTGTCCCAGGGAGCTAATGATGCTCCCATTTGCTAAGGGCCATGCGAGCTCATTTGCAGTCCTGAGATGATAGAGGCTGCTCAACCCATCAGAACTAGGTGAGGCCTTTCAACAAACCAAAAAGCCCCATGGTTTCCAGATGTCCAGGTATCTGTGAGGGCCAAGAAGACTTGTCCGGCCTCGCCGGACCTCTCCTTTGATGGGGAGCTTGTCTGCGGCATAGTGAACTCCTTGGTGTCTGGTGAGCCCCGCTGTGCTTTGCAGGAGCGCTCTCCTTTGCACTGTCTCCTTCGTTTTGAGTTAGGCCCTTGCTGGTTCTGCACTAGGCTGACACATAGCAGAGTGACTGCGCCCAAGATGCTGGCATAGAGCAACCCCGGACGGGTGAAGCAAGGTGGGAGCTGGAGTGCCCAGAGGAAAGCAGACTTTGGGGAATATGCCTGACCGAACCAGGGTGCTGAGATTCCAGGCACCCGGACTGAGAGGTGCCCCCCGTGCACTTCATTTCTAGGGTACACCGGGCCTGTAACCTTGGAGCACAGCTGAGAGACCCAGGGCCACAAAAAACCAGCCAGTCACTCTCCAGATTCACAGGCCTTTGAAGCATGTAGGCGCCTCTGATGATGTCCGTTCTCAACAGCCTGGTGCCTGATTGCGGCTGACTCCCCACCATTATTCAGGAGCCTGTCACCTCCACAGGGGATTGCTCCAATGCATTGGCCCAGGGTGGATTTAGGCTGCTCCTAGTACTGAATGGGGCTGCCTGCTTTCTTGGCAATGCTGCACACGCAGAATAAGTGGCTGTACAAGCTGTTGGTGTCCGTCTAAAAAGCCCAATACAATTCACATGCATCACTACCTGTCTTTGTGCTCTAACCCAACAGGGGAGATTAGCTGGCATGCCAAAGAAGCCCATCCCCAGATGCATGTACATTTAGGGGCTAGGGAATATAGCCTGGGGACTTCCACTAGAAAACCCACTTTGCTCCCCAGTCTCAGAGATGTAGTTTGCCCATCTTCCAGGCATGGTGCAAGGTCTGCGCCTCCCTGCAGACTTTCCTTGTTCACACCGGTCTCTTCATCGAGTGAAAGCAACAAGGAGGGAAGAATGCCTCCTCCTGAACCAGTGGCTTTCCATCCTGCTGGAGCCTGGGTTTTTCCTCGAAGAGCTCCCATTTGAGTACTGCCAGGCTGAAGCCTGCTTAGCATGGGAAATCTGGGAAGATCACAAGCCCAGGTGGTACAACTGCACCCCTGTCCCAAACAGTGCCTCAGACAGCAACACATCACTTAACTTCCTCCTCTGCTTGCTCCAGGAGTTCCTCTAGCTGGTTTGTAGCTATTTAAATGTGGTTGCAGGGGCAGGGAGCGTAAGAAACCTATGGCATTTCTGAGCTAAGGGACACTGAAAGGAAGCAGGGATGTAACGAGCATCCCTAGCCAACTGTGGTCCCTCTAAAAGACTATTTCCATGCTTCTGTAGGCTAATAGGAGGCACAGGAGAAAGTGCAATGCAAAGGGAGGGGGAGCTGTGCTGATACTGGTGTCCCGGCATTTCACATAGAAACCAAGCGAGGTTTCAAAAACCCTGTAATAATAACTCTGCCAGGTCGGGGCAGTTCAGGGCCTGATCCAGCACTCCCCACCTGTATACAAGGGTGTCAAGCCCTCCTTAATGGCTATTATTGGAGATAGGCATCTGCTGAAGAGTCAGACACCTTTTGATTTATACAGGCTTGGCACAAGAGCATGTTCTCACCAGTTGCATGGAGCCCTCAAACAAAGAGGATCAAGGAGAGGAGGATGCCCTGGGAATTCATCTCTCCATCTCCAACACACCTAAAGAGAAGAGGTTGTGAGATCAAGTCAGAGGCTTGGCCTGTGTAATGGCAGGGTTAAAGGAGCCGGGATGATCCATGCCACATACATTTAACTAGAGGCACAGAAGGCCATGTCAACAGCTGCTTGATCTTGCCCGCTGGGGACTCTTGCCCTCAGTAAATGTACTCTGTGCACATACCTGGTCCCCTGCCTGCCTGCACGCATGCCCATCTGTCAGGATGGCTCTACGCCGGCTTGCATTTTGGTTGCTCCATTTCACTTGGGCAGAGGTGCCAAGACATCCTGGGCTGTAGATAAGCAGCCTGTAGAAAACACAGCAGATGCTATCTTTCTTGCCACGCCCCTGCTACTACCTGTCCCGTGGAAAACTTTGGATGCTTATGTGCCAGCCACTGATAGCTGCGGACAGATGAGGGATGTGCAATTCCTAGGCTCATGTGGCTCTTAACTAGAACAAATGTTATTGCAGGAGGGGCTGGGATATTGCAAGCTATCTAGCAGGATAATACAGCTGCCTACTGGAGGACTAGTCCAGAGGCAGTGATGGTACCTGGGGGGCAGACTGGGGCTCATTCCACGACTTGTATCCTCACCTGAGCAGCAGACAGCTGGGTGATGGACCATTCCCCTTCCTAATTAAAGTGCCTCACTTATGCATGCTGCCAGCCCCTGGAATGCTGTTGAAAACTAAACCAATGCTATAAAACAAGGCCAGCCACAAACAGACCCCAAAATCCAGCCCTTCAGCTTGGCAGAATCAGAGAGCTCAAGAAATGAGGACACTAAATGAATCCAAGAGGAACTGCCTCTGTTAGAAAGGCCTTTGGCTGGGCCTTGCCAGCACAGACAAAGCCCCGCAGTGACATGTTTCATCTCCTGCTAAAATGTGTCTGTGACCCAGGCACTGCTGATTTCAAATCCTGTGTTTGATAACTGCTTGCTGGGTGCTGCTCAGCCCCTAATTCTCGGAGGTAATGAAAGCCCCCAGCTCCCACTGAACTCAAATGCCCAGTGCCTTTGCAAATCAGACCTTTTATGTCCCTGAGTGATACTTGCTGACCTCATGACTTAGTGAGTAAGGATGTGAAAGGCTACACAGTCACATGCTTAGTGCTCCTATTGTTATCCAAAAGCAGGGTAACAATATCTGCTCCCAGCTAAAGTGGAATTGAACTGGCCTATTCTCTACTGCTCTGGAGGCACATTGCAGGTGCAAGAGTCACAGGGTACATCTACACGAGATACTTTACTGCATATTAGACTAATGTAATGCACAGTAAATCATCGCTGTTTACACATGCACAGCAATTACTGCACAGTAGATTAGTTTAATGCATCATTTTCTAGTACCTGTAGATACAGGTACTAGAAATCGGTGCATTACATTAATGCACCAAAGTGCATGTGTAGATGCTGATTGGGAGCAAATTGCTCCTGGTTAGCCTAGGCACCAGGAGGCCACAGGGGGCAGGGAGAGCTGTCCTGACTTGGTGGGACGCTGCCTCCCAACCACATGGAGATTGAGACTCATCCCCATCTCTTTAGGATGGGGAGAGCTGTCCCAGCTGCCAGGCAGCTGCTTCCCAGCCACGTGGAGATTGGGACCCATCCCGATCTCCATGTGGCTGGGAGGCAGACCACCCCTCCACCTCTCCGCTGCCAACCCAGGCTGCTGCAGGGGGGCAGAGCAGGGCAGGAGCAGCTCCGGATTGAACTGTTCCTATCTGGAGCAAATTTTACAAAATTCAAATTAATTAATTGCACATGTAGACACACCCACTGGGATCCAGAGGAAAGGAAGACCACGCTGTGCTGTGTTGGCCTCCCTTTGCTTCCTCAGCAAACCTGTCGACCAGCATTGCAGCATAAGACCTAGTAGATGTCTGCACACGCAGGGGTGTATGCAACAAGAGAGGTGCTGGCTCTTGGCTCAGAGGTACCAGATGGAAAAGGCCCTGAGGAGTTTGGTGTAATCAGTCCTAGTGACAACCCCTACAGCAAAATCCTTCAGCGCACCAAGATGCATTTGCACAATGTCAGCATGTGATCTATACCTACTGTGAGGCCCTGTTACACGGCTAGCTTAGCGTGAGCAGGATTCAGATCCTGCAGGCCTATGGCAGGCCCCAGGGAGATGGACACAAACAAAGTTCTAGCAGTGTGAAGTGAAGTATGGAAGAGCTTCCTATTCCTATTATCTTATTCCTTATTGATTGTTATTAATCACGTGTCTAGAAGCTCCAGTCATGGCCTGAGTGGCCCTGCACACACACACAGAGCAAACACAGTTGTCTTCCATGTGCATCACCTTGATGATGAAAGCAGCTGGTGTGTATTTTATTGATCAGCGCCATCATTGTTATTTGTACTCCATCAGCTCTGGGGCCGTAACCCAGATCAGGACGGCACCGTGCAAGGTGCTGTCCATGCCCCAACGTAAGCATCTGTCCCTGCTCCATAGTTTGCCAATAGCATCTAATCTCCCTACCTGCCACATGGAATTGATTTCTGTGGGGTAGATCTGTTCAGTTTGCCATCCATTTGACTGCCTGTACACAGAGGACAGATGTCTGAACACTTGCAGCTGGCTCTAGGGTGAAACCTAGCAGCTGTGCATTGACGTTTCCCGTGACACTGCACAGCTGTTGGAATAAGTGTTCCTCTTCTCCTCTTGCCCCAGCTTTCCAGATGTAGGGCAGAGGGGTCCATCCACCTGGGTCCTAGTCTGGCCAGGAGAGTGGCATTAATGCCCTCCCAACAGCAAAGAGTACTGCGGGATGTCTAATGATCACCAGACGTCAAAACCCTAGTTTTTTATTTCCTTGTATTTGGCAAGTCCCATATTCCCAAGTTCAGTGACAATGTAATAACCAGGCTCAGCTACCATGGTTTGCATGCTCCTATTTCTCCTAAACAGTCAAAGGAAATATTGATGTTGCAGTTGTGCCAAAGGCCTCAGCTGGAATCATGCTTGCTATCAAGCCATTAGGGATACAAGCATAAAACCAAGTTGCTGCTACCTGACATTTCCTTTGGGAGTGACTGCTCTATAGTCCACAGCTCTCGCTGGAGGTCACTGACTGCATTGGGTTGAAAGATCTTACGCATCTAAATCTGAGCTGGATTTTTGGGATCCGGGCCTGATAGAGGAACTCCTAGATGGCATGGCAATGCCAGGGCCAAACAGCAGCAGGAAAGGTGGCACCAAATCAGCAGCTGGGGGCCTACCTGAGGCAGACTCCCTGGGGACGAGGATTCAGGGCTCCCAAACAAGAGGAAGGCAAGAGTCCCAGAGGAGATGGGGATGGGACAGCGAGTCCACATGGGGCAGGGGTTGGCCAAAGGGGGGGAAAGGAGGTCAGAGCAAGCACAGCTGGGCATAAAGCAGCCCCCAGAGCCAAAAGCAGAAGGCAGGTGATGATGACACTCTTAATTATACCCAGAAATATGCACAAGGCATGAGTAATGATTATTTAGGACTTGTCTTTTTACTACTGTAGCAGCATCCAGTCACCACTACTGATACCATTAGCAAGACTGGGCTCCTACTGAAGTCATTCCTCTCCTGAATTCCTGATCCTGGCCCAGTAAAAATCCATTTCAGACGAGTGTGGGAGATACCTGGCCTGGAGAAAAGGCCCTGGCAATTAAACGGGCCCGCAGAGGAAGAAATCTCTAAAGAGAAAGCTCTTTGCCTGCAGCCTTGCTTGAGTGCCACTTCCTAATGAGGCATATTTAGTGTCTCAGGCTTTGCTCTTCACTTTCTCACCCCTCCTTGTGCTCACGATTCACTTTCCTGCAGGTGTCTGGTGCAGCTACTCCAGCCTTGAAATCTTCATCCTCTGTTTTAAATACAGCATGGGTAAGGCAGCGAAGGTGCTGGGAGCCTGTGGATCGAGCTCTCACACGCTCACTTTGGGGGCTGTTTAGCAAGAGCATGAAGCCACTGGAAGACAATAAAAAGGGGATTTATCCATTTTTCAATATCAGCACAAAACCATCTCTCTCAAGCACTATATCCGGAACACAGGCAAGCACATTCAGAGCTGCTGGCAGTTATTTCTCTTCATCTAGAGACACTGCAATCACTGATAATCATTGTTTTGTGTCTGATACAATGAATGAAGCGCTTGACAGTTTTTGATCCCTTTTTAAAGGAGAACTGTGAAGCTTTTGTAGGGAAACAAAATAGAACCATTAAGAAAGACACTGGGAAGTCATTTAAGCCCCACGTTTAGCTGTGCTTGACGAAAAGCATTCGCAAGGCCAAAAGTAATTTGCAATATGATAAAAATGCAATACAAATACACAACTAAACACAAGAACCCATGCCAGTATTGTATTTTCTTTACAAATACGTGTTGATTTATGGATTTGCTCCAGAGTTCAGCCCTCCTCCTCCCTTGTCATGTACCTCATGGATCCAGTTACATCAAAGTGAAACGAGGCACCTTCTATACTAGAAAACTGCACTGTTTTCACTCTTTTGGTACTGTTAGAGCCATAGCATCCTCCCTATTTGGACATGATTATATCAGTTATACTAGTGCTTTTTACCAGTATAGCTACTCCCACTGGGGACGGGTATACAGGTATCAGCACCTTTATACAGGTATAGCTGCATCCCTTGAAGGACTTGCACCATCACATCAAGCCCATGTTTGGACTTTGGTGGTATTCTATATGCACAAAGGACTTCTGCCATGGACACAGTTATATTAGCAAAGGTGTGCTTTGCACCCATATAGTGAATCCACCCTTCTTCAGCCAGGATATAGCTATGAGCATTTACAGTGAGGATGGCCTGGGCTCATCACACCCATGCCAGGTACTTCTGCCTGGATCTAC